>NW_024429211.1:10495511-10575098 GCF_017639785.1 Mesocricetus auratus
CTCTTTCTTAGTTATTCTCTTGTGTGGCTTGGGTATCAAGGTTTTTGACGCTTCATATAAAGTGTTTGGCAAAGACACTTCTGCTTCTATTACATGGAATATTTTGAGAAGAATTGGTATAAGGTGTAATTTGAATTTCTGGTAGAATTCTTCATTGAGTCCATCTGGTCATAGGCTTTTTTTTTAGTTAGGAGACTTTTGAGGACTGTTTCTATTTAAAGGTCTATTTAAATATTTAAATTGCTTATCTGTACTTGATTTAAGTTTGGCAAGTGATATTTATCCAGAAAATTGTCATTTCCTTTATATTTTCAAATTGTGTGGAGTACAGGTTTACAAAGTATGACCTTATGATACCCTGGATTTCCTCAGTGTCCATTATTACATCCCCCTTTTTTTCTGATTTTGTTAATTTGCATGGTCACACTCTGTCGTTTGGTAAGTTTGGATAAAGGTTTGTCCATCTTGTTGATTTTCTCAAAGAACCAACTCTTCCTTACA
The DNA here is from genome assembly GCF_017639785.1 of Mesocricetus auratus. NCBI lineage: Eukaryota > Metazoa > Chordata > Mammalia > Rodentia > Cricetidae > Mesocricetus > Mesocricetus auratus. The sequence continues at coordinate 10,496,013 of NW_024429211.1, forward strand.
TTGATTCTTTGCATCATTTTCCTCATTTCTACTTTATTGAGTTCGGCCCTCAATTTGATTATTTCCTGGCGTCTACTGCTCCTGGGTGAATTTTTTGTGTGTTCTAGAGCTTTCAGTTGTACTGTTAATTCTCTAGTGTAACAATCCTCCAGTTTCTTCATGTGGGCACTTAGTGCTATGAACTTCCCTCGTAGCACTGTTTTCAAAGTGTCCCAGAAGTTTGTGTATGTTATGTTGCCATTATCTTTGAATTCTAGGAAGTCTTTTATTCCTTTTTTTATTACATCTTTGACCCAGGAATGGTGAAATTGTGCATTATTCCACTTCCATGATTTTGTAGGTTTTCTGCAATTTGTATTGTTGTTGAATTCTAATTTTAATGCATGGTGGTCTGATAAGGTTGACGGCGTTTTTCCAATTTTTTTGTACCTGCTGAGATATGATATGTTGCCAAGTATTTGATCCATTTTGAGAAGATTCCATGTGGCACTGAGAAGTTATATTCCTTTTTATATGGGTAGAATGTTCTATTGATCCAAATTGGATCATAACTTCTATTAGTTCCTTGCTTCTTTGTTAAGCTTTTGTCTGGTATTCCTGTCTAGAGGTGAGAGTGGGGTGTTGAAGTCTCCCACTATGAGTGTGTGGTGCTAGATATGTGATTTGAGTTTCAGTAATGTTTCTTTTATGAATGTGGGCACGTTTTTGTTTCTGGTATAGATGTTCAAAATTGAAACTTCATCTTGGTGGATTTCTCTTGTGGTGAGAATTAAGTGCCCTCCTTCATCTCTTTTTAATGATTTTATTTTAAAATCTACTTTGTTAGGTATTAGGATTGCTATTGCCAGTTGTTTCTTGGGTCCATTTGATTGGAAAATCTTTTCCAAATCCCTTAACTCTGAGGGAATGTCTGTCTTTGAGGCTGATGTGTGTTTCTTGTATGTAGTAGAAGGATGGTTACTGTCTTTGTATCCATTCTGTTAGCCTGCATCTCTTTATGAGCGAGTTAAGACCATTAATACTGAGGGATATTAATGACCATTGATTGCTGATTCTTGATTGTTTTGGAATAGTTGATGGTGGTGGAATTATATGTCGATTTCCAATTCTTTTATTTTGGCTGGTGGTAAGGTGGGATTATCTAGTGCCTATTTTTTCTGGTTGTAGTTAACTCCCTTGGGTTTTCCTTTCAGACCTTTCTGAATGGGTGGGTTAGTGTATAAGTATTGTTTAAATCTGTTTTTGTCATGGAATATCTTGTTTTCTCCATCTATAGCGATTGAAACCTTTGCTGAGTATAGAAGTCTGGGCTGACATCCATGGTCTCTTAGTGTTGATAGAATATCTATCAAGGACCTTCTGGCTTTCAGAGTTTGCGTGTAGAATTCAGGTGTGATTCTGATAGGTTTGCCTTTGGATATTACTTGGCTTTTTTCCTTTGCTGGTCTTACTATTCTTTCTGTATTCTGTATGTTCAGGGTTTTTACTATTATGTGGTGAGGGGATGTCCTTTTGTGATCCAATCTATTTGGTGTTCTGTAAGCTTCTTGTACTTTCATTGGCATGTCTTTCTTTAAGTTGGCAAATTTTTCTTCTATGATTTTGTTAAGTAAGTTTTCTTCCCCCTTTTAAAAATTTTTATTTTTAAATTTAAATGTAAATTAGAAACAAGGTTGCTTCACATGTCAATTCCAGGTCCCTTTCACTTTCCCTCCCTCCTCCCATATCCTCGCACCAACCCCTCAATATCCCTTCATTTCCTCAGGGAGGGAGAGGTCCTCCATGGGGAGTGTCTCTAGTCTGTCATTTCATCCAGAGAATGGCCTAGTCCCTTCCCCAAGGGTCCAGGGTAAGAGTGCATCTCTCATTGCTGGATGGGCATCCAAAGTCCATTTGTATGTCTGGGATAAATACTGATTGACTACCCAAGGCTCAATAGATTATGTAGGCCTTCTCACTGACACCTACATTCAGGGGATCTTGATCAGTCCCATGCTGGATTCCCAGGCATCAGCCTAGGAATGAAGAGCTAACCCTTGTCAGGTCAGTTGTTTCTGGGGGTTAAACCATCCCAGTCTTAACCCCTTTGCTCATCAGTCCTCCCTCTCTGTCACTGGATTCCTTGACTTCAGCTCAACGTTTAGCTGTGGGAGTCTACCTCTGCTTCCATCAGTCATTGAATGAAGGTTCTGTTTCCAAAACTCTCTGGTCATGGGATTGTAGGCTGGCACTCCCCAGATCTATGTCTACAATCCATATGTGAGAGAGTACACGTCATGTTTCTCTTTTTGTGACTGGGTTACCCCACTCAGGATGGTTTCTTCTAGTGCCATCCACTTGCCTGAAAATTTTAGGATTCCATTATTTTATTTTCCGCTGAATAGTCCTCCATTGTGTAAATGTACCACATTTTCTTTATCCACTCTTTGGTTGAGGGGCATCTAGGTTGCATCTAAGTTCTGGCTATTACAAATAATGCTGCAATGAATGTAGTGAAACAGATGTCCTTGTTGTATGAATGTTAATCTTTTGGATATATGCCTACGAGTGGAGTTCCTGGGTCTTGTGGTAGGTTTAGTCCCATTTTTCTGAGGAATCTCCATACTGATTTCCAAAGTGGCTGTACCAGTTGGCATTCCCACCAGCAGTGGAGGAGTGTTCCCCTTTAACCACAAGCTCTCCAGCATAAATCGTTGTTGGTATGTTTGATTTTAGCCATTCTTACAGGAGTGAGATGGTGTCTCAGAATTGTTTTGATTTGCATTTCCCGGGTGGCTAAGGATGTTGAGCACTTTCTCAAGTGCCTCTCGGCCATTTTAGACTCCTCTATTGGGAATCCTCTGTTTAGTTCTGTAGTTTGCTTTTTAATTGTATCCTTTGGTGTTTTGGAGAGTTGCTTCTTGAGTTCTTTGTAAATTTTGGAGATCAGCCCTCTGTCACATGTGGGACTAGTGAATATCTTTTCCCATTCTGTGGATTGAGTTTTTGTCTTGCTGACTGTGTGCTTTGCCTTACAGAAGCTTCTCAGTTTCAGGAGGTGCCATTTATTAATTGTTGACCTCACTGTCTGTGCTACTGGTGTTATGTTCAGGAAGCTATCTCCTATACCAATTCTTTCAAATTTTTCTTCTATGATTATGTTGAATATGTTTTCTGCCACTTTTAGTTGGATTTCTTTACCTTCTTCTATACCTATTATTCTTAGGTTTGGTTTTTTCACAGTGTCCCATATTTTCTGGATATTTTGTGTTAGGGATTTGTTGGACTTAAGATTTTCTTTGGTCAAGGAATCTATTTCCCCTAGTGTATATTCAACACCTGAGATTCTCTCTTACATCCCTTGTATTCTGTTGGTTATGCTTGTATCTGTAGTACCTGGCTGTTTGCCCACCTTTTCTATTTCCAGAATTCCTTCAGACTGTGTTTATTTTATAGTCTCTATTTCAGCTTCCAACCCTTGTACTTTTTTAATTGTTTCTTTTAATTTTTGCTTTGTCTTTTCCTCTTTTTCTTGCACTTGTTGATGTTTTTGTTTTGTCTTTTCTTCCATTGCTTGCAGTTTTGTATTGTTTTCCCTCCATTTCTTGCACTTCTTGTATTTTTTGGTTTGTTTTTTCTTCTAAGTCTTTAAAGGATTTTCTCATATTTTGTTTGAGGGTCTCTATCATTTTCATGAAGTTGCTTTTAAGGTCTTTCTCATATTCTTCTTCCACAATAGACTGTTCAGGTCTTGCAGGTGTATATTCTCTAGTTTCTGGTGGTGTCATATTGGTTTTTCTGTTGGTGGTGTGTTTTTCTATTGCCTCCACCCCATCTTTGCTTCCTTGGGTGCAGAAGGAATCTCTTCTTTCCCTGGTGGGTATGTGACTCCTTTCCAGTGGGTGGGATCACTTCCAATACCCTGGTGGCTTTCCTCTTATCAGGACCTTAGCAAATTCTGGGTAGGCTGGACCCTTGCCTCGCCTGTCCCATGGGTGTAGACTGGGACTTGGAAACTGGCAGTCTCTTGGCAGCAGCCTGAATCCTGTTGGTGTGGGATCCGGATACGCTGTGTGCAATCCTCAGGTCTCAGGTCATAGCCCAAATCTTTTCATGTGTATTTTTATGGTCATCTTTCCTTCATGGAAACTTTTCAGGTTCGCTATACTTATATTTCCATCATGAAGAAAAGTCTACCAAAATGCATCCACATAAAGTGTACTTTCCCACCACCTTGGGTAGAATGGCATCATGTGTCTCTTCCCATGGTAACTGTGATTAAAGTTAAAGATGTTTTTATTTATCAGTATTAGTTCATTTTCAAACAGAGTAGGGGAGAACACAAGGAAAAAAACACAGGGTTTAAATAGCCAATAAGGAAGCAAGAGAGCTACAAACATTGCAAGCACCCACCTTCACATTCAGCAATGAAAAATTATGTATTGTAGAGTTCATTAGTATGTCCACACTACTGGGTACTGATCCACATACTCTGCTGGTAAGATTTTGGTTGTAATTCACAGCATCTTAGGCCTGTAGCATTAAAAATAAAGAATCTGAACTAAGTGAACTCTAAGTTTAATCTAGCCTCTTCTGGAGTGTAAGCTTTTAGATGTCCTGTCTAAACTCATTGAAATCAGATCCTGTCTTCTGCCCAGCCGATAGTCTTCCTACTATATTACAAACCATTTCCTGATTCAGAGACTAGACAAACTTCAACATTTTCTGAAGCCTATATCATCACACATTGTTACCATTTTGATGTTAACCATTTTAAAATGATATATCTTCTTATACCTACTTGACAGTCCTGTTGAATGTACAATATTATCATTGTTGTGTTAAAGTCTCATTAGTGTCTCTAACACAGGGATATTTTAGTAATCTCCTTAATTTTAGTTAAAATACTATAGTTATATTCTAATTTTATTACTTTTTGTGTTGTTTATTTGAAAAATTAGTAATCAGTCTTTTCGTTCTAGGATAGAACTTCAGTGAAATTCTGCAAGTTGGTGTTGGCACACACCTTTAATCCCAGAATTTGGGAGATAGGCGCAGGTGGATTTCCATGATTTCAAGATCAGCCTTGTCTACAAAGCTTCACAGAGTAACCCTGTCTAAAAAAAAGAACTTCAGTGAAATTCTGAAAATGTGCAGAAGCTAATTGGCATGCTCAGCTGAGTGGGAGCATTTGTTTTGCATCACTGAACGTTAATCTCTAAAAACTGATCTAGTGTTAAAAATGGAAGACTGCTTTTTCATTCTGGAACATAATGCAGTCACAGAGGAACATTACTCAGAATGGATGTGATGGTGATGCTGGAGACCAGGCCCAGTAGTGAAAAGATTCCAGAGAGGGTATAAAGATCAGGTGAAGGAAAGGTTGAGGAAGCCACCCTGATAGGGTGAATTTGCAAATCTGACTGACCTGCAATCAGAAAATTTGCTTATGTATACAGACTTCAAAGACATGAATGATTTCTCAATAGACACAGATCACATTATTTAATGCTGGGACTATTCCTCTATATGCCCGGGGTTACAGGTTAAGTACAGATAGAATAGATTTTTATTATCAACTGCACCCTACAGTTAACCATGATGAGGGAAAAAAAAAACCTCTTTGCTCTCTTTCAGTGAAAAATAATGTTTCAAACAAGTTGAATCCTATGGTAGTTGAATCTGAGGGTGCCAAACTAGTGGGTATAGGCTTCAAATTGCTCCACACAGGACCTGATACTCTCCCTCAGTGCTTGGCTTATTACTTCTTTCTTCTTGCTATGCTTGTGCTTTCTTTCTTTGTTTTTTATTTCTGCCACCAAGGGAGTTCTTTTATTAGCTTTTTACCCTCTACACTAATGTTAACACACTCAATACGGAGGTCCCTGCACAAAGACTCATTTAGACATAGATAAAGCTATTAAAATAAAACACTTGATAGTGAAAGAGGTACACATGCTGCTGATAGTGGGAGAATCAGTTCTCTTCTTGCTAATTTCTCCAGTCCACAGTGGTCTGCTTTAAACTCACATATATGGCCAGGCGGTGGTGGCACATTCCTTTAATCCCAGCACTTGGGAGGCAGAGGCAGTCGGATCTGTTTGAGTTTGAGGCCAGGCTGGACCGACAGCCTCCAAAACAATACAAAGAAACCCTGTCTCGTAAAATCCAAAAAAAATAAAAAAATAAAAATAAAAAATAAACTCATATACATAGGGAAAATACTAAATGAATTCAGTAGAATATATATATATGTATATATATATATATATATATATATATATATATCTTATACATCTGTGAGGAAAAAGAAAGGACCATGAATTTGGAATGAAGAGGAAGGAATTGGGAATAAGTGAGGTTAACAATGATTTGAAATTCAATGCTCATAAATGAAGTTCTGAAAGGCAAATACCGTAAAAATAAAAGTACGTATCATAGCCAATTTCTCACCATAAATTAGCTCACCAGAAACATGAACTGATGAGCTGTAAAATGAAAATTAATGCCAATTCAACACAGCATATCAAGAGGAAATATACAAATGAGAACTTTTTTAAAAATGATCAAATAAGATGACAATTTAAGGTGTACTGACATATCCTGGTAATCCTCAGCACTTTCTAGAGGTGGGAGGAACATAGCTTAAAGCTGGTTTCAAGCAAATAATTTTGAAGCCAAACTGTGCTACACGAGATACTGTTTCAAATAGAAAGTTAAGTAATTTATTAAGTAATTAAACAAAAGCAAAGATCATGAGGTCTTGAAACACATGGTATAAGAAAGCTTCTGAGGAGAGGATTTAGGACATAAAATGATTAGGTTTATATCAGTAGTATTATTGCTTCATAAGTAACAAAGTTTCAGATGTGTACACACACCTGACAATAAAACTGTCCTTTATATTTTTTCAGTTCATGTTCATAAGCAGGTTGTATTCAGTGAAATCAGACTTCAAACGTAAGTTTCATAAAGTACTTTAAGATGATTTTATAATCAAGCTGTATTCAAGTAAGAGATGCATGATGCTGGTGAGCCAGTGAGATGCACATTCAGAGTCTGGGGTTGGGCCACTGATGGGTATGTGGATTTGTCGAGGAAGAGCAGTTGTCAACCTGGATTCTGAGTGGATAATGAGGAGCACTCTTGGGTTTGGAAAGGGCAGTGGGGATGACTTCTGGATTCTGGGCAGGACAGTGACCCCAAGCTCTCAGTGTGCCAGGTATTCACAGAAACAGTCAGCCTGTATCCCACAGTAGAATTTCATCCCAGTGTTTTCTGCATATTCTGCTCTAGACACCAGCATATCCGAAATTTCAGTGTCTGTGTATCCATGAGTTATTTTTCTGTGTTCCATTGGCCCCATTGTTGTATTGTGCAATTGATCTTAGAAAATACGAGTAAGGTTAGGCTCAACTCTTATATTGATAGGAAAAGAAAGTAAAAGCATTTTTAATTTTGAGTACATTTTATTTTACAATATATAATTAGCACATAACTCCACTGTAAATTGAACAGCATCTGTGTAATATAGTTTCATTATTATATTTATTCTAAAATGGCAATTGACTCCCAAGAGAAAAAAAGATGAAAAGTATAAAACAAAATAATGCAAAAGTAAGAGGCTGCATTCTGATATATCTCATTAGAAGTTTTTCAGACTTGCATAAAGTGAGATAATTTTTCCTGATCACATGTTATTGCAAATTGAAAACGTATTTTAACACCATAGCAAAACCTAAAGCTAAGAATTCATAACAGAATTTTTAAAATATAAGAAGGGTTAAATGAGAATGCTTCGGTAGAGAGAGGACTAGTCAACTTGGAAACATAAACATGCAATACATCATAATTAAAATAAGAAAACAATCCAATTTAGTAACACCACTAAACTGAGTGCTTTGTATACACACTTAGTAGAAGAAATTTCACAGATGGCATAAAAGTGTTGCAAATTGGATGATGCAATTTATCAACCATCAAGTTAATGTATATTAAAGCCACAGTAATATATTTCTACACAATTACTACAATGGATAATACAGAAAATTGTCATTATATCTGACAAATTTGTGGAACTATGACAATTCTATAGTTTCCCAGGATATGTAAAAACCACAGGATGGCTTTGAGAAACAATTAATCACGCACATGAAAATCAATGTGCTATCATATGGCAGAGAGACAATGCACTTTGAAGAATGAATAACCAATTGACATATATTGCACATGTCCATGCATGCATACAGTATACTTAATGTCTTTGTTGCAAGAAAATTTAAAAGTGAATTGTGTATTATAGAAAAAGTTGATGGACAAATTGTATGAGCATCACACATTTCAATACTAGTGATTTATTGCAGGGAAAACAGTGATATTGAATATATATGTCAGACACACATAAAAACACTTATGTGGTATATATTAACAAGGATAAATTAAATTAATTTCCTTTCACAAAAGATGTGTGACTCCCAAGCTCTACATACTGTATAATTTCATTCATGCAAATAATTTCTTATTGAAAATAAGATTCTTTTCACATACAATATATCCTGACCACAGTTTCCCCTCCTTCTGCTCCTTGCAGGACCCCTTTTTGCTTCTCCTCTACATCCATGCCCTTTCTAGTTCTCTCCACCCAAAAAAAGCAGGCCTCCAAAAGGCAATAATCAAACAGGACAAACAAGACACAGTAAGTCAAGGTAAAAGTGTTTGGAAAAGGTAGAAACTGATGGGGAGCAAAACCTTAAGAAGTACTTCTCAATGGCCACTGCTTCAGCTTCTGGCCCCAGCTTCATGCTTCAACATCTGCCCTGGCTTCCCTCAGTAATATCAATGAATCATTTCCTCCCAAGTTTGTTATCAGTATTTTGTGACAGAAACTGAAAACAGACTAGGATAATATGTATCAAATTATCAGGATCTCCTTGGATGACTTTATTTGATGTAATATACCCCATGTCTTAGCATATGGAAATACATGAACTCATGAAACAGCCCATAACAAGTTCTCAAGCACTTACATCCAATTTATGTGAGTCATATGGGGTGTCAGTTTCCTCATCCAACAGTGTAAGTGGGAGCATTTCAGGTTTACTCAACAACTACTCGAGTTGTGATGTAATTCATCACACACCGACTGCCTCTGTAAAGCTTATTTGATAAGAATTCCCTTAGTGCAAGCTACACAGACACTGGGTAAAATCTAGGTAGAATGAATTCCAGACTAACTATTTTTTTCAAGGTGTTGAATGAATCTTTTATGATGTCTAGGTGAAATGTCTTTCATGCAAACATTTGTGAAATGGAGGGCAAAAATGGACACCTAAGAACAATCTGTATGTAAAATATAAAGTCAAAATTAGAAGTGCCAGTCAAAGTGTTGAGTGTAAGACTAATTCACATGTTGTTGACCTCACTGTCTGTGCTACTGGTGTTATGTTCAGGAAGCTGTTTCCTGAAACAATTCATTCAAGGGTACCACTCACTTTCCTTTCTAAGAGGTTCAGTGTAGCTGAATTTATGTTGAGGTCTTTGATCCATTTGGACTTAAGGTTTGTGCATGGCGATAGACATGGATCTATCTGCATTCTTCTACATGCCAGCACCATTTGTTGAAGATGCTTTCTTTTTTCCATTGTATATTTTTAGCTTTTTGTCGAAGATCAGATGTTCATACATGTATGGGTTCATATCAGAGTGTTCTATTCAATTTCAGGACTGTAGCTCTATAATAGATCTTGAGGTCAGGGATGGTGATGCTTCTAGATGTTGGTTTGTTGAGTAAGGTCATTTTGGCTATTCTTTTTTATTAGTTTTTGAGACAGTTTTTCTCTGTAGCTTTGGAGTCTGTCTTGGAACTCACTTTGTAGACCTGACTGGATGTGAACTCACAGAGATATGCCTGTCTCTGTCTCCCAAGTATTGGGACTAAAGGCATGAGCCACCCAATATAAGCATCAGAGTTGGTGTCCCAACACCCACCTCAGGAATGACATAGCAACCTCTAAGAAGAACTCCAGGGGATACTGCTTTCTCTTCTGACCTGGACATCTGTCTACAAATATGCACACATACACACACCCCTAGATACACACACTATCATACACAAATACCTGCACACACACACACACGCATACACACACACACACACACAAACTTGAGTACACACACATACACACACACTGATCTGCTGGCAGATCAGTCCAATATGTAATGTGTCAGACTCATAATCTAGACAAGAAACATTTTCAGCATCTTATGTTCAGGCCACCTACATAAGGCTGCTGAGCACTAAGTCAGAACATGATATTCGCCAGTATTTTCAAGTGCTGTAGCACAAGCAGCTTCAAACATGCACAAATAAGAGACCCTCTTGCAATTATTGTATTCCTGGGTCCCCTCCAACACTTCCACAACATTCTCGAATAGCTCTGATGAAAATACTTTCTTCTACATTCAGCAGCATTCCTTTAGAGGTATTGAGGAATGTTTTGATGCATTTATTTTATTTTCAAAAACAGGAAGATGATTCTGCGTGCTTTTGTAGTCCTTTGTTCAAGGTTTAGTTCTCAGACTATGATGTTGGCACATGAATTACCATTTCAATGAATCACTCTCAAATGAATCGATTTTTGATCATGAGGATTCATTAACCTGCAATACACATTTTGGTAAACATAGTACATTATTGCCAGAACTTTATCCTTTCATCTTTCTTCACCCTGGGGACTGTTACTTGTTCCTACGGACACTGTTGGATTCCTCATGAGCTTGCAGGGGGCTGCTCCAATCTGTTACAAACACTTTTCCAATGACTGCTCTCAACTCCTATCCAACTCTCCTCTGGAGGCCTTGAGAATGTGTCTTTCCTCATGATGCTATAATTTTACGGATTTTTTGAGTGTCCTATGTGCTATCACTAAATTTGGCTCTGCACCAATGTCCCTTTTAGGAACTGATCATTTCTTAGATACCAGGGTAAACAGGGCAGGGGGCTTAATTAATATGTTGTCAGAAAAATCCACTACAAAGTCCATGAATTTGGTCTCTCCTGTCTCCTTCTTACAGAGAACAATATAAACATAACATATAGAAAAAGACTGATTAAAACCTCCACCAAGCCCTGGTAATTATATCTAGTGACCCAGATTCTCAGACATTATCTGAAGAAGTTATGGCCACATGGAGAACCAACTTCACAGTTTTCAACCTGCAGCACAACCTAAAATTAATGCACAGTATGGCTATGCAATTGTCAGAGTCCTAGAAAGTTAAAACAAGTCCTAGTACATGATTAGTGACGATACCAAGGGTATTCATTTTTCTAACGTCAAAGTCAAATGGTAGTGGTGATGACACACTTCACTGTCTCTGGAATAGCGTAAGTTCCAGCCTCACCAGTGTGTACAGGGGATGTGAAAGGACAACTGAGCCGCATAAATCTCATGTAAATAATAGAACTGATTATGATTCAAGTTGGTCTTCAATTTTCTAGAATGGCTGACTTCTTTTAGCCAGCTCCTTATTATGAATTCTCATTCAAATTGAAATTCCTCTTAATTCTTTTCATACTGAGCAATGAAAATGTTATGCCCTTTTAAAGCCTTTATGAATACAAGCATGGAACTGGTTGCTTGGAGTTTTCCAAACATCCATGAAGAGAAATCCTGGTGATACAGAAGTTGCCGAGCACAACTGTGATAGGCGCATGACAATGATAAAGAGGAAAGGAGGGAGGAGAAAACAGTGGTGAGGAGTAGAGATCAAAACTGGGTGGTAGTAAATGGAGATGTATAGGAAGACATGGGAGTGACATGCTGTGCCCAATGTTCTGTTCTGTCTAAGGTACAGCTGATAGTTTTATCCTGGCCTTTAAGGCTTTAGCTTGGCGTTTAAACTCACACCTTGCCATCATTTCTTCCTGCCTGGCTATATTGTGTCCCTGCCAAAGTGACAGCTGATATATCACCCCCAGAAGACTTATTCCCCTCCTGTATTTGTCCCTTTTATTTTGTGTGATAAAGCAACACACACCACCAACAACAACAACAACTTATACAAGAAAGAGTTCTAGAGGCAGAGTCCAACCTTTCAGGGAAACACGGCAGCAAGCAGTAGGCATAGGAACAGGAACAGGAAGGTGAAATATTCTCTCTTGGACTACAAATATGTAGCAGAAGGAATTAACCAGGAATGGTGCAAGGCTTCTAATCTCAAAGCCCCTTCCATTGAGGTTCTTCCTTGGGCAAACCTCTACTACTTAGAACTCCAAAAGCAAACATGCCTAAGGCTGTGGGAGATATTTTCTCATTTGAACTTCCACACACTCCTCCACAGCAGCAGTACTTAGAAAAAGCTTACATACAACTGAGTCAATATTTCAATCTGCTTTTAAACATTGTAGTCTGACATATTTCTTTAGCCTTGATGATTGTGTCTCTCTATGTCTTAAGCAAAGATAGCAAGGTTTCTAGGCAAAATGAAACAAGTGTGATTTTTGTCTAGGTAATCCATCTTAATAACTTTTACCTCTGTGTCCATTTCCTTTTGTCTTTAGCCAATTAATTATGCTATGACTTTGGAACCATTGTCTTATATATTGATTACCATTGTATTTACTGAAAAGAAAATCATGACTAATCCTTTCATTCCAGGATTCAAGATGAAATGCATTTCTACCAGAGTTTCCCTTTGATCTAATTTCTCTCCTGAAAATAGGTGTTAAGATCATTTTGATTATTCAGGTAGGTAGAGGAGCATGGAATGGTGATAACAGAACCTTTGAACTCATTCCAGGAATACTTGTTTACCAGAGTGGATGGGAGTTTCACCCTGCCATTTCCAGACCTCCATAATGTTGGCTAAAGAGCTGCTAATATAGAACAAGCCAGGCAAATAACAAAGGGGGAAAATGTTAAAAGCTCATTATAGCTTTGAAGGACTCTTAGCTGCTCAGACAGCCAAAGCTCTGATTATGCACACATTGCTGCTCAAATTTCCTCAAATTTCCTGTGAACACATGCGGGAAAGTTTCGTGCTTAATTTTAAGTGGGTCATTTACATGAGTGCCCTTGGTCTTAGAGAGATGCAGAGCTTTATGGGTCCCTCGAGGCAAGAACTCTCAGTAATGCCAAAATGTCAAAGTCTTGACAGTTGACACCTGCAGAATTAAGGCTGCCTGTTCATTTCCCAGGTTAATGTGCCATCTCTTCATTTCAATTACCTGAATGCACTTTAGGAGTCTTCAGATTTCCTGCAGCATGGTCTTATATTGCCAGATCTAAGCATTTATCTCTGCTTCGCTATCTGTTACCCTTGGAGACATGTGGGCTACTTTACCCCCTTCTCTCTGCCTCCTTCAAAGCCATTAAACAGCTGACTTCCTACCATGCTGTCATATTATAAAATGCTTCAATGACAAGGGCCTTTGCAAGTGAACATTGGATATGGAATGGCAAGCAAATTTGATGAATTTGTGATTCCTAGAGTAATTCTGGGGGAATTTTGAGATGTGACATTTTGGTAGGGGTGGGGTCAGGCAGAGATCAAAATGCTTGCTACTGTAACTGAGCTACAGAAAGGACATAGCTGAGGGACAAAATGAAGTTTGGGCATCTCGCCCATTCACACCCAAGGCAGGAGAGATTCCTGGATTTTCTGTGAGAAATCCTTATGGTATGATTCACAGACCATGGGGGATGATAAAGACAAACTATGGTTCCCAAGAAGGTCTAGAACCATATCCCACTAGACAGCAAACGCCATCTGAGCAGAGGGGAAGAGGAAAGGACTGAGCCTCCCTCTCAGTACCTTCAAGATGAGAGATGTTTCCATCATCCTGTTAAAGGCACAGGTGCATGAGTGGATAAAATTCAAAGCCCCAATTACCAAGGAAATGTTATGACATAAACTCTGAATATAACAGCATGAACCTGCTAGATTATATAAATGTTGCAACTAGAAAACCAAATGAATGTGCTTGTTAGATGTTATAAAATAATTGATTAATTCTCTGAGGAAAAATTCTCAAACCCATGTGAATATATGAAATGGAATCTGAAAAAAAGTTTAAAATTTTAAAATGCAATTTTTTTCTCTGAGTTCAAATTTTGTCATGAATTCAAACGTGTATAAACATGTTTTACCATCATGTTTAATATAATGAAAAGAACAATATACAATTTAGAACCTGAAAAAATAGGAGAGGTAGTCATTAATTTACTTCGTAACCCACTGTGAATTTCTTCTCAAGTGAATCTTATGTTAATTGGCATATAGGGTATACATTTATAGAATGCTGTATAATGTTCATATGCAAGTGTAGGTTATGCAAAGGGAAAATCAGAATATTTATTCTGTTTTTCATCTCAGTTTACCATATCCTTGTTCTTTAATGCTCACAGCCTATTGTGTGGATCTAGAGCTTGGATTACCAATTAGCAGCTTTGATGCTCTACCACAAGTGACCTGCATCCTAAACCCACTCAGGGTAGCTCACAGCTGCCTGGAACTGCAGTTCTAGAGGATTTAAGATCCACTTCTAGACCTTGAGGGAATCTGTACTCACATACATACATACCTACACACACACACACACACTTGTAAATTAAATGTATCTTTAAAACAACTACTGTCTTACTTATTTCTTGAGAGAAATAGTTCCATCTTGATGGCTCAGGGGAAGCACTCTATACCCAAAGAAGAACCTTGCCCCTTTTAGCTATAACTTTTTACTCAGTGAAGGAATCTTTCCCCATCTGCTCCCTCTTCTCCTCCTCTACTGCAACAAAATTTAGAGAAAATGATTCACATTCATCTGCAAAGATTTTTAATAAACACTAGAAACTGTAGACAATAAAAGGAAACATTTGACAAATGTGATTATGATGAAGTAGACATATTTGCATATATCATGGGACAAATAACAGACACAGGAGACAGACTACAAAGTGGAAGAAAATATTTTCACTGTACAGGTCTGATACAGAGTTAATATGACAAAAAAACACCTTTAAAGCTGAGTTAATGAATAAACAAAACATCCTTTAAAATATATTTTAAAAAGAGACACATGATTTGCATAGGTTTTTCTCTGTAGAAAACATTATGACACCAATATTTGTATGTTTGATTTCCTTGACTAAAAGGGAAATGCAAATAAAAACCAAAGTAAGGACACCATACTCTAAGCAAAATGCCTACCTTTAATGCTATCAAAAATTAAAGCGAATGTTTTAGGGACCATGGAAGGGAGAGGGAACTGGGATTGAAATATAAAGTAAGATTGTTTCTAATTTAAATAAAATTTATATGGAAAAGAAAAAGCCTTAGAGAGATTCAGTAATTTCAGAGAGCTAAAGTCAGACAGCTCATGAATGCCAAAGGCAGGATGTAACCGTGCGTCACTCTGAATCCAAGTTCCAGGTATTATACTACAGTTGTTATGAATCCCAAGTCACATTAGAAAACTGACTCAAGAGCAAGTCCAGCTTCAGGTGAGATGGGGTCTCCGGCATGGACTGCCCGCCCATCCCCCATCCCCCACGATCTTCAGGGCCACTCCTGGCATCCAGAAGACCCACCCACACAGGAAAGACATCAACCCTTCCAAGACCCCAACCCCAGCGAGTACAGCTTCAGGAGACCTGCCCACACAGCAAAGAAGTCAACAATTCCAAGACCCCAACCCCAGTGAGACCAGATTCAGGAAAGACATCAGCCCTACCAGGACCCAAACTCCGTGTCAGCATCCCCAGCTTCAGCTGCAGGAAGGAAGGACACCAGTGAAGACGGAAAGACCCCACCAGCACCCACTGAAAGAAGAGATGGGAAGAAGACAGAATAAGAGATCACTCAGCAATAGAAACACCAACATTACCCCACCAGAATCCAGGGATCCAACAACAGCAAGACCCGAAAAGCACTACATACACGAAGAAGAGGAGACAGACCTTAAAAATTATTTCATGAAGATGATGGAGACGAGGAAATCCCTTAAAGAAATAGAAGAAAAAACAAACAAAAAATTCCATGAAATGGGGGAAAAATTCAAGAAATAAACAAATCTCTCAAAGAATCTAAAGAGCACCAAGAAAGAACAACCAAAAAAATTAAAGAAACAACTCAAACAGTTGAAGGATTGAAAGCTGAAATAGAAACGATAAAGAAAACACAGAATGAAGGGATGCTGGAAATAGAAAAGCTGGGTAAACGATCGGGAACTACAGATGCAAGTATCACCAATAGAATACAAGAGATAGAAGAGAGACTCTCAGTTGTTGAAGACTCGTTAGAGGATATAGAGTCGTCAACCAAAGAAAATCTCAAAACCAACAAATCCTTAACACAAAATATCCAGGAAATATGGGACACCGTGAAGAAGCCAAACCTGAGAATAATAGGTATAGAAGAAGGTGAAGAAATTCAAATTAAAGGTACAGAAAACATATTCAACAAAATCATAGAAGAAAACTTCCCTAACCTAAAGAAAGATATGCCTATGAAAGTACAAGAATCTTACAGAACACCAAATAGGCTCGACCAGAAAAAGAAGTCACCTCGCCATATAATAATCAAAACATTAAACCTACAGAGTAAAGAGAAAATATTAAGAGCAGCTAAAGAAAAAGGCCAAGTAACATACAAAGGCAGACCTATTCGAATTACACCTGACTTCTCAATGGAAACGATGAAAGCCAGAAGATCCTGGACAGATGTCCTACAAATGCTAAGGGAACAAGGATGCCAGCCCAGACTACTATATCCAGCAAAGCTCTCAATTACCATAGATGGAGAAAACAAAATATTCCATGACAAAGCCAGATTTAAACAAAACGTATTCATGAATGCAGCTTTATAGAAAATGCTAGAAGGAAAACCTAGAGCCAAGGAAGATAACTACATTCACAAAGACACAGGCAATATATAATCACACTTTACAAAACAACAAAAGAAAAAGGGAGGAGAAACTGCACAAAATAACTTCACTAACAATAAATCAAGCACAAACAAGGATCACCAATCAATGGTCATTAATATCCCTCAATGTCAACAGCCTCAACTTGCCTATAAAAAGACACAGACTAGCAGAATGGATACGAAGACAGAACCCTTCCTTCTGCTGCATACAAGAAACACATCTCAACATCAAAGACAGACGTTATCTCAGAGTAAAGGGTTGAGAAAAGATCTTCCAATCAAACGGTCCCAAGAAACAAGTGGGTGTAACAATTCTAATATCTAACAAATTAGACTTCAAATTAAAATGAATCAAAAGAGATGAAGACAGACACTTCATATTCATCAAAGGAAAAATACATCAAGACAAAGTCTCAATTTTAAACATCTATGCCCCAAAAACAAAGGCACCTACATTCATGAAAGAAACATTACTAAAGCTCAAAATGCACATAAAATCTCACACACTAATAATAGGAGACTTCAACACTCTGCTCTCACCGCTAGACAGGACCTCCAGACAGAAACTTAAAAAAGAAACAATAGAACTAATAGAAGTTATGACCCAACTGGGTTTAACAGACATCTAGAGAACATTCCACCAAAATACAAAGGGATATACCTTCTTCTCGGCACCACATGGAACCTTCTCTAAAATTGACCACATAATAGGAAACATAGCAAATCTCCACAGATACAAAAAAATTGGAATAACCGCCTGCATCTTATTAGACCACCATGCCTTAACATTAGAATTCAACAATAACACAAATCGCAGAAACCCTACAAACTCATGGAGATTGAACAATGCACAATTGCACCATCCCTGGGTAAAGGAACAAATAAAAAAAGAAATTAAAGACTTCCTCGATTTCAATGAGAATGAAGCCACAACATACACAAACTCATGGGATACTTTGAAAGCAATGCTGAGAGGAAAGGTTATAGCACTAAATGCCCACATGATAAAACTGGAGAACAGTCATACTAGAGAATTAATAGCACAGCTGAATGTTCTAGAAAAAAAAGAAGCAAACTCCCCCAGGAGGAGTAGATGCCAGGAAATAATCAAATTGAGGGCTGAAATCAATCAAGTAGAAACCAGAAAATCACTGAGAAGAATCAATGAAACAAAGAGTTGGTTCTTTGAGAAAATCAACAAAATAGATAAACCTCTCTCCAAACTAACCAAAAGACAGAGGGAGAGCATGTTAATTAACAAAATCAAGAATGAAAAAGGGGACATAACAACAGACTCGGAGGAAATTCAGAGAATCATCAGGGCATACTTTGAAAAACTGTACTCCACAAAATTTGAAAATTTAAAGGAAATGGACAATTTCCTGGATAGATATCACTTGCCAAAACTAAATCAAGAATAGATAAACAATCTAAACAGACCTATAACCCCTAATGAAATAGAAGCAGTCATCAAAAGTCTCCCAAATAAAAAAAGTGCAGGCCCAGAAGGCTTCAGTGCAGAATTCTACCAGAAATTCAAAGAAGTGCTAATTCCAATACTCCTCAAAGTATTCCACACAATAGAAGCAGGAGACTCACTGCCAAACTCTTTCTATGAGGCTACAATTACCTTGATACCCAAACCACACAAAGACACAACTAAGAAAGAGAACTATAGACCAATTTCCCTCATGAATATTGATGCAAAAATATTCAATAAAATACTCGCAAACCGGATTCAAGAACACATCAGAAAAATCATCCACCATGATCAAGTAGTCTTCATCCCAGGAATGCAGGGATGGTTCAACATTAGAAAATCTATCAATGTAATCCACCAGATTAACAAACTGTGAAAGAAAAACCACATGATCATCTCACTAGATACTGAAAAAGCCTTTGACAAAATCCAGCACCCCTTCATGATAAAGGTCCTAGAGAGATCAGGGATAACAGGAATGTACCTGAATATAATAAAAGCAACAGCTAATATCAAACTAAATGGAGAGAAACTCAAAGCAATTCCTCTAAAATCAGGAAACTCCACAAGGTTACTCCTAGATCCATTCTTCTTCAGGTATCCATACATCCAGTATTTCTTTGTTGAGATTTTCTGTGAAGACAAAAAAAAACATTTTCCTTTTAAGAGGTCACTTTACCCATCGTAGAATATTATCTTGTAAATGAGCTATCATCTTTCCTCCTCCTGAGGTTTCTTCTGTTGGGATCAAATCTTGATTAATTTTGATGGAATCCAAAGTTTTTCTTCTCCTGTGGAAAAAAAAAGGCAAAACCCTTTCCCCAACATAACACATATCCTGGTTTCCAGACTGAGGTCATAACATCCTTGAAATAGACAGGTTGGTTCAGTTCAGAAGTTTTCTCTGTAGTCCAGTATCTTTCTGCAGCAGTTTGTCCTTTTCATTATTATTAAGAAAATTAAACATTAGTAAATCATTATGTAATCTATGAGTGTCTTTGTTCCCCCTGGCTGTTTATGAAGCATTTATTTTAAGGTTTGATTAGATCTTTCAACTACTGCTTGTCTTGTAGGATTGTAAGGTATAACAGCTACAAGTTTTATATTATAATATTTGAAAAATTGTTCCAATTTGCTGGAGACATATGCTGGTGAATGGTCAGTTTTTATTTGTGCAGGTATACCCAAAAGAGCCATCACCTCTAAGAGGTGTGTGATAACAGAATCACCCTTTTCAGAGTTGAGAGCAGTAGCCCATTGGAAGCCTGAGAATGTGTCTATGGTATGGTATACACATTTCAAACTGCCAAATTCTAGAAAGTGAAAAATATTCATCTACCAAATTTCATTTCTGCGAATACCTTTGGGATTACTACCTGTTGGTAACAGAGTTTGATTATAGAATGAGTAAGTGGGGCAGTTTCTTAGTATTTCCTTGGCTTTTTCCAGGTGATAGAAAAAAATCCTTCCTTAAACCTTTGCTGTTAACATAGTGTTTTTTATGAAATTCTGAAGTTTCCAACACAGTTCCTATTAATAATCAATCAATCTCTTCTTTGCCTTGTGCCAGAGGACCTGGCAGACCTGTATGGGATCTGATGTGTGTTATATATATAGGATGAGTTCTGTTTCTGATGGTTTCTTGTAATTGTAAAAACAATGAGATTAATTTTGTGCCATCATGAACAAATACTGTAGTCTCAATGTGCAAGCCAACTCTCTCTGCATACTGAGAATCCATATCTATATTGAGATGCTCTGTAAAGTCTTTAAGTACCATGGTAATGGCGTACAACTCTGCCTTTTGTACAGAGTAGTAATGGCTTTGAACTACTTTACTTATATTTCCTGATTTTATACCAGGCTTACCTGATTTATTTGCATCAGTGTAGAAGGTAAGATCTAAAGAAATAGGCATTTTTATTACAATTCATGGAAGAATACAAGTTGTTTTCTTTATGAATTTGATTCTCTCTGTTTTGGGATAGTTGTTACTAATAGTTCCCAAAATGTTACTGCAAGCTATTTGCCAATACTCATTATCCTTCCATAAGGAGGAAATTTACTCATTAGTTAAAGGTACCATAATTTCTGCTGGGTCTCTTTGAGTCTGTTGACAAAGCCTTAACTTACCTGTTAATATCAAACCTGAGATCTTTTCTATATATGTCTCTTCCTACACTGGTTTAATTTTAATTTTAACTATTCTGTTTCCTGTCTTGTACAGGAAATTAAGACTTACACTTTGCATAGTCCTTCATGAAGTTCAAGAGATTCAATTAAAAACAAAAAAGGGGGACATTCTGGAAGCCATGTGCCTTAATCAGGAGAGAAGGCCTGATAACAACAGGAACAAGCTCTTCTTTTGGCAAGGCCTGGGGGAATTTACCTCACATTTTGCAAGGCCTATGGGTTGTTCACTATATAATTCTGGGCATGACCCCAGGAACATACATGCTACCTACTTTCCTTGCTTTCCTTACACAAATCATATGTTGCCTCTAGTTTCACTTTCTTAGAGAAAAGATGAAATGTCTATTACATTAGGAAAACTTTCCCCTGATGACTTTCCACTGGGTGAGATAGAGAGGATGTTAAAAAGATACCATGAATCTGATTCACCTTCTAAAGTCTTTGATGTTTCATGTGTGATCATGAATTCAGGATTGTTTTTTTTTTGGTTTTATGAGACAGGGTTTCTCTGTATTATTTTGGAGGCTGTTGGTCCAGCCTAGCCTCGAACTCACAGATCCGCCTGCCTCTGCCTCCCGAGTGATGGGATTAAAGGCATGTGCCACCCCTGCCCGGCGAATTCAGGATTGTTAACAAGATGCTGCCTTTCTAGTGCACCCTGTGACTGGTCTGGAAGAGTCACAGTATTGCAAAGCATTTCAAATTTGCATAAATATTCAGGAGAGAAAGATTCTAACCACAAGAGTCTAAGAATAATGCAAGTGAACAGATGATATTAAGAGTTAATGGGGACAGTCTAGGAACAGGGAATGAAGCGGAATCATAGAAACCCGCAATGACATCATTTCTAATACTGCCAATACGGAAGGAGTCAACATGTAGGAAGCTGAAAGGAACGAGAGATGAGAACAAGAAATAAGCAATATAAAATATAACAGTTAAGCTTTTAAATTATGCAGTATACAGGATGATAGTAAGAAACCTGGTATATGCCCCACAGGACATAGCATAGTATAGAATGAGGAATGAATTGATTCAGCATTGGCTGATGAGTTAATTTGAGAGTTTAAATTTGATTAGAAGTAATCATTAACCGCTAGAGCTAAAATTCTCTTTTACGTTGCATGATTCTGTAACCTCAATGCTGCTAGCTAGATACACTGTTCTACTTGTAGATATGTCTAGGTAAAAAACTGCCTTTGCTGCTTGCAATACTGCTTATGCCTCTGAAATTAAAGGTATTAATCAAGTAGGTAATTATTGCTAGTGGGAAAGATGGAGAATGGAATAGGAAGTGAGGTAAGGGCACAAACTGACAGTTATTGTAATTATTATTAGAAGCTTAAGAAAACAAATATAATTATAAAATTGTTCATACAAAACAATTGAAAGTGTATAAATAAAAATATATCAGGCTATCTGGGCCACTTGTTTGAAACAGGTGGTCAAAGTTTTCTTCACTTTGTGAATTTCACACATCTGTCCCAATTCATCTGACCCATTAGGAGGAAGTCTCCCAGCACTGGCATTTTTGTGATTGTTCTAGTTGCCATATGTGTTTTCCATAGAACTGTTATTAACTTAAGTGATAACAGCAGTTGAGACACTGAACACATGAGCAACCATAAGTACTTTGCAATTTTATGGGATTATGTTAATGAGATAAATGTGAAGACTTTGTATGACACATAACAGCTGGAAAACAGTAAATGAAGCCAAATTGGCAACAGTCATCTTTAATTAGCATGAATTTGTGCAGAATCTTATACTTCAAGCATTGATTTCCAATCAGGGATACAATGTAGAAAGAAAATAATATAGCCCTTTTGTTAACAATTTACTTTGCTGACTGTTGCGAAAGGAGATGATGAGGAAGATCAGAGACAGAGAGAGAAAGCATTGGTCCAGGCTACAAGTGTATTCTGTACCATGTATGTAAATAAGAACATGAGCACTGAAAAAAAATCAGAATATTAGACTTTCCTTCCTAATCACTGGTATTCATTTATTTATTTTGTTAAATTACAGATTGAACTATAAGTAAACAACATTAGTGATTACATACATGTTTGCTACCACTCATACATATTGTTAATCCTACCACGAGAGAATAAGACCACTACCAATGTTCAAAGCCAAATCTGAAGCAAACTTTAGTTAAATTCTGGCCAGGTTGATAGACTCTCTGGATAGGTCCATCTCTGATTTCCGAGAAAATGGCCCCTGAGTCACAGTTTGCAGGGATGAGAAGGCAAAACCCACAATTCACGGCATTTCCTATCAGATCCAATAAGGGCAAGCATGCATCCTGATGTGTTTCCTGCTGGTGAACTTCTTATCCACTTGTGATCAAGCACATCTGATGTATTTAGGTCAAACAAACTTGTTTAGGGGGAAGTGGAAATATGTGGCTTCTTATCTTTCATAAACAATAACCTCCAGCATTTCAGGAACTAACTAACTGTCCTTGGGCAAGGGCCTTGCAAATCAGAGGAACTTTTGTTTCTTTCATGCTGGCACTGTATTTAAGACTTAAAATGTAACTTTGGCTATCACAGGATCTAAAAGCAGAAATGTTGGTTGAAAATATGATTTTTCCCCTAGTGTATAAGAGTCAGTTTAAACATCTACCAGCCATGAGTGTGGTTCTATTGAATGACTCTCACATCACATGTTTGTGCCAGTTTTTTTCGGTTCAATTAATTTTGAATTTGGGGCATTATAGTTCAAGTATTTATTCATTTAGGGGTCATTCCTGAGTAATTCAACATTATATACTTGAAATTTAAATTAGTTGCTAGAGACTTAGTACTCAGAGTAGGTTTCTGTATCAAGAGTGTTTTATTTATAACTATTTCCATTTCCTGGGATTATCTTTGTGCTTTTATACCTCTTATGAAAAATTTAAATGTAGAGCTAAGTTAGTAGGTTTTGAAAGTGAAATGAATATTGACACTATTGGGAACCTATAGGTTGTTTGGACTGAATATAGCAAAGTATAGTTTTATGTGGTATAATCTTGTGCTGAACATAAAACAATTATGAATATAAAAGAGTTTACCCATGTTCCTGTGGGTACCATCTCATTCATGCCAACACATGGAGCCCAGGTTCAATTTAGTGATCACTAAGCAAAAACAAAAAGATTTTAAAGTGTGTTGGGAGCACACCTGATATAGGCATTTGCAACTCAAATGATAGACATAAAATGAGCGATAATAATGCAATGGATTGATTGTTGGGCTTTTAATGACATGTGAGTCATTAAAATAATCATTCTACTTGTTCTATGTTATTAAACCTAAATTAATGTATCATTAATACATCTTTAACATTTAAAATTTTAAAGAAAGTTTTCTGTTAATTTAAGTTCTTTCCTAAGTTATATTTTCAAGACAGTCTCATTTCCATCATTCCTCAATTTTGTTGATGTTAATGTGTCTTTAATAATGACTGCAGAGACTGTTCAGCTGTAGGTAGGTTTCTATCATCTTGTCTCTTTTAATATAACTTATTATTTTTATGTCTGGAAGTTTCTGATTAAAAAATAGTACTTATAAAATATGTAAGACTGGGTCCATGCCTAGGCAATCGATGTGGCCTTGGGTAGTAAGTAGATCAGTATTTATCCCTGGCTTACAAATGGTCTTTGGTGCCAATCCCACAATAAGAGATGCTCTCTCACCCTGGACTCTTGGAGGAGGGTCTAGGCCCTGTCCTGGATGAAATGACAGACTATGGACATTCCCATGTAGGGCATCACCCTCCCTTGGGAAAGGAGGGGGTATTGGAGGAGGGTTGGTGGGAAGGCATGGGAGGAGGGGAGGGAAACGGAGAGGGAACTGGGATTGACATGTGAAGCAACTTTGTTTCTAATTTAAATTTAAAAATAAAATACAAATAAATAAAACACCGAGTCTGAGGAGATCCCTCAGTGGATAAAATGCTTGCAATGTTTACATGAGGACCTGAGTTCAAAGAGCTCACCTAAAGTCAGTGCATGATGGGAGGCAGAGAAGGTAGGGTCCCAGAAGCTTTGGGCTAGTGAGCCTGTTTTCCTAAAATAATGACCCATATAATTTAGGCAATTCTTATTATATTGAGTGATTGAACTTTCCCAATAAGCATTCACTTTGAAACAGTATAAAAGACCCTTACAATTATGTATTTATGCATATATATGTGCATCTGTATAAACTATTAATCTTTACATATATATAGATTTGACATCTGATTTTTTTTCTAAAGGAGTTATTTCTAGATGCAAAACATCACCATACATGAAAAATTACATATTTCACTGATCTAGTTACTTCAGAATTCTGCAGCTATTGACATAATAGCCCTTTTCAATGTTTATTTTGTCTAGTGAATTAGATTATCAAGTTGAAACCATGAAGTTTGAAAGCAGAAGATCATGACTATGAAGTAAAAGGAGGTGAAGAAGGTCATTTCATATTAATCACTGGAAAAGTCCATTAAACATCTCTGCACCAATACGAAGGTAGCCACATTTGTAAAAGAAACATTACTAATGCTCGACTCGCACATAAAACCTGACATATTTTTATACTAGGAGACTTCAACACCCCACTCTCACCATGAGACAGGACCACCAGAGAGAAACTTAACAAAGAAACAAAGGAACTAACTTATGACCCAATTGGGAATAACAGGCATCTATAGAATATTCCACACAAAACACAAAAGAATACACCTTCTCAGCACCACATGGAACCTTCTCTAAAAATTGGCCACGTACTTGGAAACACAGCAAACTTCAACAAATACAAAAAATAGGAATAACTCCCTGTATCCTATGGAATCACCATAGTTTAAAGTTAAAATTCAAGAACACAAATGGCAGAAACCCTACAAACTCATGGAAATTGAATGATGTGCAATTGCATCAGACCTGAGTAAAGGGAGAGATAAAAAATAAATTAAAGTAATCTAAATCTTAAACATAACAAAATAAGCAAAAGTGAAATGACTTCACTTGCTCTAAAATCATTGAAAGTTGCTTTGAACATGTATGTTTGGTTTAATTTGAAATCTACTTTTTATATATTAGGATATCTACACCAGGTTGTTTCCTGTGTCCATTTGTTTGGAAAATCTTTTCCCAACCATTTACTCAGAGGAAACATCTGTCTTTGATGTTGAGATGTCTTTCTTTTATGCAGTAGAAGGATGGATTATTTCTTCATATCCATTCTGTTAACCTTAGTCTTTTTATAGGCAAGTTAAGCCAGTGATATTGAGGGATATTAATGACCATTGATTGTTAATACTTGTTTTGGATTTGTTGGTGGTGGTGGTATTATGCGTGGATTCTACCCATGACCCCCTTTTTACCTTTTGGTGTTTGGTAAAGTTGGATTACCTATTACCTATGTGAGTGTAGTTGTCTTATTTGGGCTGAAGTTTTCCTTCTAGTACTTTTTGTAGGGCTGGATTTGAGGATTCATATTGGTTCAATTTTTTCATGGAATATCATGTTTTATCCATCTATAGTGATTGAAACCTTTGCTGTGTGTAGTATTTTGAGCTGGTATGCATGTTCCCTTAGCATCTGTAGAACATTTATCTGGAGTTTCCATAGAGATGTCAGGTGTAATTTGTGTAGGTCTGTTTCTTGGCCATTTTCCTTTGCTGCTCTTAATGTTTTTCTTTGTTTTGTAAGTTTGGTGTTTTGATTCTTCTGTGTCAAGGGGAGTTCTTTTTGTGATCCAGTCTATTTGGTGTTCTCTAAACTTCTCGTGCTTTCATAAGCATATCCTTCTTTAGACTGTGGAAGTTTTCCTCCATGATTTTGTTGAATATGTTCGCTGTACCCTTGAGCTGTATTTCTTTATCTTCTCATATACCTTTTATTCTTAGGTTTTGCCTGTTCAGAGTGTCCCATATTTCCTGGATATTTTGTGTTAGGGATTTGTTGTACTTGAGGTTTTTTTGGTCAATGACAGTATTTCCTCTAGTGAGTCTTCAACACCTGGGATTCTCTCTTCCTTATCTTGTATTCTATTAGTTAAACTTACAACTGTAGTTCATGATCATTCACTCAGCTCTTCCATTTCCAGGATTCCCTCATTCTGTGTTTTCTTTATTTTTTCAATTTGAACTTTCAGGCTTTGAACTGCTTGAGTTGTTTCCTTCAGTTGTTTGGTTGTTCTTTCTTGACTTACTTTGCATTCTTGAATAGATTTATTCCTTGAATTTGTTGATTTGTCTTTACCTCTATTTCCTTTAATTTTTTGTTTATTCTTTCATTTCTTTAAAGGATTTTGATCATTCCTCTTTCAGTGTCTCTAACATCTTCATAAAGTTCTCTTCTGCTTCATTTGAGTTGGCATGTTCACGTCTTGCTGGTATAGCGTCCCTCGATTCTTGTAGTATCATATTGGTCTTTTTGGTGTTGAGTGTGTCCTTATACTGTCACCTTTCCATCCCTTCTTCAACTGGAGGCAGTTGGGATCTCTCCCTCTCCTCTAGACTCCCAGTGGCATATCTGGGCCAAGACTTCAGTGTAGGCAAGTCTGGATGGTCTGGCCTCTCCTGATGTTCTCCTCACTCAAGTGGAGGGCATAGGGGGTCCAATACTCAAGTGGATGATGGAGGGCAGAAGACATGAGGGACCAAGACTGAGATGTGCCCAGACTCTGGGTGGTCTGTCCTGCCTGGGTGTGTCCACTAAATGCAGAGCAGAGACAGGAAGTTCCAATTATTTTTTAATTGTAAAATTATTATTTCATTGTATAGAGCAAATATAATTTTACCATGTGAGGAAATAAAGTGCATTAATTAAAATTATTATTTCTGTATTAATTGGAAAATATCCTTCCAGGATGGATTTGCCTATGTAATTTTATTTGAATTCACACTTATCCTGATGTACCAGGAACTTTACCTCCTCAGAGTTGCTGATAGGGAAACAAGGAAATTAAATAACTTGCTCAAGGTTACAATATTTTGTTTTGTTTTTAGATGCTGAATGGTTTTCAAGACAGGGTCTCACATAGTTGAGGCTGACCTTGAATTCTGCTTTCTCCTCTCTTGATTACAGTTTGTGCTGCCTTTCCTGGCTGCCTATTATTAACAAGTCAGACTTAGAAATTAAATATTAACAGGGAAATCTTAGCCTCTCCCTCAATTTGACTATACCTTAGACAACTTCTTCTGCCTTTGGCTGTCAGCTTCCTAAACAGATGGGAAACAGATAATATCACACTTCCTTTATGAAACTTGTAGGTTTTACTCTTTTCTCGGCCTTTGTGACATGTATGTCCTTTGTTTTTCTTTTCAGGAAGTTTCACTCTTAGGCCTGCCTCCTACAGAACACAACATTCTCCTGTGTGAGCCAGGCTGTGTGACTGAATCCAACAGAAGATGCTCCTAAGAGTCTAAGTGAACAGTGAGCTGTCGATGGCCACATGCTGTGATTTGAATTTTGAAGGTTAATTATGTGTGGAAAGATTATGTTGGGATATGAAACTGTATTTACCTTTTCTTTAAAGTTATAAACAATTATTTTCAACTACAATAAAGAGTTTTATGCATAGCAGCACGTACGTGTGTGTGTGTGTGTGTGAGTGTGTGTGTGTGTGTTTCCAAACTCTCAAATATACTGTTTAAGTCTACTGGTTCATTCTAGTTCACATACACTTTTATTTAACCATCTAACCCATAATACACACACACACACACACACACACACACACACACACACACACACACACAGAGACAGGGACAGAGACAGAGAGGGAAAGAGAGCACAGATACAGGCACATACACACCAAAAAGTCATGTGTAGATGTTTGGCATAGAGATATATGATATATACATTTTTGAACATAGGAGAAAGAGAGATAGATAACTAAGCAGGTAAGAATTCTTGTTGCTCTTATAGAAGATTGTTCCCAGCACCCACCTATATCAATTGGCTCATGATTGCTGTTACTCAGTTTCTAGAGCATCAGATGCCTTCTGACCTCTGCAGGCCCTTACACTCATACGCAAAGATATACAGTATGCTTGATAGTGTTATGTCAATATGACACATAATTAGAGTTTTCTGAATTAATATATCAGTAAATGAGAAAATGCCACCATAAGATCCAGCTGTAGGACAAATTCATTATGGCTTGTGCCATCCCTGGGCTAGTGGTTTTGCATTCTCTAAGAAAGCAGGCTGAGCACGCCATGGGAAGCAAGTCAGTAAGCAACATCCCTCCATGGTCTCTGAATCAGGCCCTGCCTCTAGGATCCTGCTCTGTGTGAGTTCCTGTCCTGACTTCCTTTGATAATAAATGATATAGAAGTATAAGCCAAATAAACCTTTTCCTCCCTAACTCACACTATAATCATGGTGTTTCATAGAAACCCTAACTAGAACACATACACACACATAGTTAAAATTAAAAATAAATCTTTAATACATATTTTTGAGTAATGCATGTACATATTTGATTATATCATTTGACAAGAACTCTTGACTGTGTTTCATTTTTATTCCTAAACACATGCAATCTGAATCAGAATTTATCATTACCATTTTGTTACTTTTGGATCAATATTCAGATACATAGAAACATTCTTAGTTAATGCCAAAGTTAAGAAACTAAAGCACAGTGAAATTGTTGGACTCCTCAAGGTCAGTTAATAACTGACACAGAGAGGACATAAAGAACCACATAAAAATCTTCCACATCTTCCATTGAAGTGAGCAGTCTAAAACTCCTTGCCCTGAGTTCTGCCATATTGACTTCAGGCTCCATTTTACCTGCAGGGTAAAATGAAGTTTAGGTTCCCAAACCCTAGGGGAGCTGAGAACGTTCCAGCGCCTGAAACCTCCCTAAACCATAGAAATAGTCAATATTCATCTTTTTTTGTTTTTTTTTCGAGACAGGGTTGCTCTGTATTGTTTTGGAGGCTGTCCCAGAACTCGCTCAATAGACCAGGCTGGCCTCGAACTCGCAGAGGTCCACCTGTCTCTGTCTCCCGAGTGCTAGGATTAAAGGTGTAAACCACCCAAGCTTGGCTCATCTTTATTTCTTTATAAAAATTATGGCAGTTCCTAACCTAAGAAAGAATGAAGGAATCTGATTGGTTGGACTGAATGACTCACATTATATATTGAATGACAATGATGGAACATCAAGGAAGACCCTAATCTCTAAATCCTGACTGGTAAAAAATCTAACTGTAACTTGGAAATATTTGTGATGTTTGTGATCTTAAATCCTGTTCCTGCTCCTGCTGGGGGCTGTAAGAAGTAACAATTCTACTGAGTCATTTTTCTGCAGCACATATCAGTTTGTGACCAGCTTGTGTTAAAAGCTTTCAGGAGATGATTGGCATAGAGAAAAATTATTCATAAAAATTTGCACATATAGGCCAGAGAGATGACTCACCAGTTAAGAATTCACACTGCTTTGGCAGAAGACATAAGTTCTGTTTCCAGCACCCACCTATATCAATGTGTTCACAATTGCTGCTATTCCAGTTCCAGAGTGTCAGGTATTAAAATTATTAAAATCTTTGAAACCTGTAAGTGTTGTCCCTCTACTTTCTCATGTCACATAATGGACTCAGTGTAATGATGTCAGTATCTTTACAACTCTTCTGCCAAACTCCTACTAGAACAAAACTCTTGAGAATGTCTTTGTTCCATTTTTGACTTGATGCCTGTGTGTATTTCACCTATGCAGTTGCTTTTTGTGATTATGTTGGATGTTCAAGCAACCAAAAAGCAGACACTTTTGAACAATGAAGTGGAACCTGAGTTTTTGTTATGACAGAATTAAAAGTCATCTGGGGGGAGAGAAACAAGGGTCTTCAAGAGTTTGGCCACTCCTGACACTTCCATGGTGGAGCAGAGCCAGAAGACATGGCTGCTGTTGGACTGAGTTTTCAAGAGAAACCATTCTAGGTTAGCTATTAAAGTGTTCTAGCCTGGAGGTACCAAGGTAAACAATTCTAATAGCAAAGCTTATGTCAAGCTATTTCAGCTGTTCACAGTTTTCATGGCCTACTGGGTATACAAGTGATTTAACAAAAAAGCACTGGGAATGTTTAGAAAAATTGTAAGAAATAATATTACCCTGTGTTTATGATTAAGTCAAATGAGTGGATAAACACAAAATCCTGCAGCAGTCTGTGTTTACAGCTTTTGTTTAGCTCTGGGATGCAGAGGCCTGCCTTCAGTGCTCATGAGAGGATGGAGATGGGTTTCAGGTGGCAACAATGCAGGATATGTTTTCTGTGTGCTTGTAACCCATTGAATACTGAATTCTAAGGCAATCAGATGCAGAGTTAGTGGTCTAGACGTTGAAGGCAAATGCCATAGATTGGTATTTTAGCAAACAAAAATTGTCATAGTTCTGGATACTGGAAATCCAAAAATGGAGACAGAGCCAGATTTGGCATGTGGTGAACAGAAAATATCCAGTTTGGGAGCCACTTTCTTCTTATTTTCTCACAAAGCTAGGAGAAAGATCATATCTCCCATGTTTCTTGGTGTACAGGCCCTAATCCCATGAGGAATGCTCATCTCTATGACTAACTCAGCTCTCTGTTTCTACACACAAGAAGAATGGGATGTAAAGGAGTCTTTTGAGAGCACTTAGATACCCAGCTTATCCAGCAGAGCCATTATACACTTCACCACTGATAAGGATGTCTTTGACATAATGGGATATTCACAGGGAAACATTATTCAACAACTGTATAATTAAATCATGTTTTGTCAAAATATCCAACTATACCAGACATATGAATGAGTGAGGCTGAGTTCAGCCTAGGGAAGAAGAATGACAGAAGGCTGCCTAATGTCCTGTGTGACCTCAGCTCTCCTCCTTCTGATGGGATGTTCTAGAGAACTCCACATATTTTTATATCCAGACATACTGATGTAATGGGCTATATAAAAGGTAACTGAGAAATTTGTCCCTTAAGGTTCTTGAGTTTTGTTTTATAACCTGATATATTTACATGGGGCTAAAAGTTCAAGTGGGAAGCTAAATTAGATGATCTCTATGGTCCCCTTGTAATTTTTGAAACTACTAAAGGGATTATTCAGCATTTTGAAGATTTTATAAAAGGATTGTGGAAATCACCCTGTAATGGTTTTGGAGAGTTGGTTTCTTCCTGAGTGTCAGACCTAGTAAAATATCACACCCTGGTCCAGACCCCTGAAGGGAGACTTGATTGTCATTTCTGAAGTTACATTGGTCATTATTTTTGTGCCATAAAAGAACAAAAATTATAGGAGATATTATCATTCATATTTTACCATTTTTTTATAAAATGATATGTTTTTTAAATAAAAAAATCACAGGCAAAACTAACTCTTGTGAGACAGATTTAATGGTAGTAGAGAAAGTGGTGTTCACACAGAGAGTAGGTAAGAACAAGAGGTTGACAGACAGATGTTAATCTAGTGAGATAACAAAGTGCCTATGATTCTTGCTCTTGTATTGGGATGTGCTATGTGGGTTTCCCCTACTACCCCATCATAAAGCACAGGCATTAATCCTACCAATGTTTTCTGCATCCAAAAATATTAAGGAACTACAATCTGTGGAAGAAAGAATTCCAGCAACTTCAGGTATAGTGACAGACTAGTCAATTTTCTGTAATGGCTATTTCCTGTCTAGTATCATGTTCTTTTAAATATATATCTAGATACTCTTCCCAGAAAAACCAAAGAGATTTTCTCTCTAATTCCCTGCAACATTTGCTTGCTTTTAACTTCTAAGAGCAAGTCTACTTTCTTTATCTCCATGGACTTATAACAATGACAGTATGTTTCGTGGACTATTATAAAGAACAACATAAAATATTAAAGTAGCCAAGCAAGTGTACATATTTAAGCATTTCTCCAACTTTGACCTATAAACTCTGTCATATTGAATTGTTTTAGTATGGAACACCAATAACTCATGACAGGATGTTATGAGAAAAATAAAATGTTTCAGGGAAAGTTGAAGTAAAATTTAGTTTGCAGCATTTTACATATTTTAATACACCACCTATTACAAAACATGATGTGACTTTTGAGACAAATTAGGAAAAAAGAAATCTTTTAGATCACACTAGGCAAATCATATTCTGGTCAAAGCGCTGAGGGCATGAGCTTATCCTTGGAAGCAATTGCTGTGGAGGTTTGCATTTCCTTAAAAATACTACTGGGTGTGATTTATGCACCTTGGTTAGCTTATCTAAGAGAAGTCTCCTTGGATTTAGTATGAACTTCAGAATTTTACTGTGAACTGATTAAGAATATATTAGTTGACAGTGACAAATTGCTTTATCTCTTTATTTGCAATATAAATGATATCTATGTCAGAGAGCAGAGTAATCCCTTCAGGAGAAAGTGATGGAAACTATCACACAACTTACTGTAGGTCAACAAATGGGTTTCTGGAATTGGACTGCATATTTTTTGTTGTTCTTTATAATAGTACATGAAAGATATTGAGATTGTCACAAGTCCATGGAGATAAAGGAAGTAGACTTGATCTTAGAAGGTCAAAGTAAACAATCCATGTGTGCATCTATTAACAAGTGAATGGAGATGCTATGGTATGTATACACAATGGAATACTATTTAGCAACATCATGGTGCAGCTAGAGATCTTGTTAAGAGAAATAGGTCAGGCAAAGACGGGAGAGTGCCAAGTGCTCTCACTCATGTGTGAAATCTAAAATGTTGGTCTCAATGAATTTATTATTAGCATGATTGTTACTGTAGTGTCCTGGTATATAGGGAGAAGTAATGGTGGATGGTATAAAGAATTTGAATGTATTGATGTAATCTTGCATAAGACATGAAAAAACATTAATGAATCAAAAGGATATGATAAAGGAATTTCACCATGAATAAGTAACAGGTATTTAAGATGAAATATGTGTGATCCCATTAAATGGTATACAGTCTGTTGCTGGCCATATCATTTCCTGGCACCAGCCCCAATCTTACTTCTTTTGCTATGAAAAATTCTCTTGCAAATAGTGGCATTGGGAAGAAAGGGTTACTGTCCATCATTTTGGTGATGCCAAGTAGGCAGGAGCTGAGACCAAATATCATACCACATCCACAGTAAAGAGTAGAGATAAGCAAATGAACTCAAGACACCTGCTTCCTAGCTTGCCCTGCTTTCTTCACTGCTTGTACAGTTCCTAGGGTCTAGAGAATGGAGCCGCTCAAAATGAGATGGGTGAAGTAAAAGTCAAAACATTTCCCCCACAGACATGTCCACAATAAATATGATATAGAAAATCCCTCAAGTGAGACTCATTTTTCAAATCAGTTGTTTAAAATTGACATTTGAAGTTAACTACCACAGTACAGTACTAGTATGTGAAATTTTGTGTGGTTTTGTAGATTATGTAAAATTAATCTTGAAGTAACAACTGTGTTTGCTTTTCCAAAAGCCTTGGAGAGAAGAGATACTATGTCAATGTATATATGTTTTTTTCCAGTGTGATATTACTTAGCTATAAAACTCAGACATTTATAACTAAGAGAAAAAACTTTAAAAGGTAATGTCTTTATTTTAGTTCAGCATTTGTAGAATGTCAGTATTTGTAGATAGTTCAGTATTTATAGATGGGATGGTTCTGTGTTTGTGAGACTACATTTTTTTGATGCATTGTGGCAGTGATATGAGGTGGGCAGGCAGAGAGATGGGGGAGGATAAAGTAGACACATGCTTGTTGGTAGATTTTTGTTGACTGGTAGTGTATACAGCCTCACTGTGGCCTGGCAGCTTATCTCAACAGCTTGGCAACATGGACTTCTCTCCTTCCAACAGAACTTCCTGCCTCTACATGCCCTCATGTGGAGAATATCCCCGGGCCTGGAGGAATGACCTTATCCCAAAGCTATCTCTAAACCCGACACCTGATTCATCTTTACCTTGACCCTAGGCACATATCTGTGTGAAGAAGTCTTACACTAGGAGCTCTGCTGTAGGAACCCATTGCCACATACAAAGTGTTGTGATAGGAGGGTGCCAGTTAACTCAAATTAGGCTTTGTCCCCAGGATCTCCGATCCTATACATTCCTTATACTTTAGAATAAAATGGAGATGATTCACTGATGTCTGTCTACTAGAGTCCTCCGTCCATTCATGCTCATTGGCCATATACAAGGCTTTCTGTCACCCCTTCTTCCTCCTTCCCTTCTTGGACTGATGACCCACAAGGCAAAGAGGACCCCACATTTGCTGGACATTATCCCCAGTAGCCCATTTTCTCCAATTAGACACAGATCCTTGAAGTGCAACACCAGTTACCAACAAAATCTTCTCCACTTTAGTCTGTTAGGTAAATTTCATATTCATCTTTAGTTCTCACCATTTCAGCCAAGGATTGCAGCCATACTCCTTTCTTTTTGTTCTTTCATGAAGAAAAAAATAGTATCTGTACTATAACTCAGACATTACACATCTGCACTTTGAATGTGATTGTTTAAGTTAAATTGTAAATTGCACATGGAGAGAAGAAAATATCTTTTGTCTGTGTATTAATCTATGATTTCATCCTCAAAATAGCATTTATTCCCATGTCTTTCCAATCAGTTTCTTTGTCTAAATATAGTTCCTTATTACACAGGGAGGTAAAATATATCAGCTAAGTTGATTGAATCCATTGTAGTTTTTTTCTCTTGTTTAAATCATAATTGTCAGTCTCAAATATATTATGCAGTCAGAATCTGTAAAATGACATGATTTAGAAATACTCTAATGACATTAGGCTCTGCAGTCTCCCGCCACACTTCTTAATTTCCTGCTATTGCATAACCCAGGACAAAAATAACTCTAACCTTCCAAGAAATAAAGTTGACTTACATGATTTTTTAAGCAAATTGTTGTTTTCATTTTCATTTTTTTCATTGTATTGAAAATAGACTCTTCTTCCATACATTAAATCCTGATTATATTTTCCCATCTCTCTACCCCTCCAACTTCTTTTCCACCTTGCCTCCCGAACAAATCTAGTCCCTTTCTGTCTCTCATCTGAAAATAAATGCTTCTAAGAGAAAACAAGTAAGCATGGCAAAAAAATATAATAAGGTAAAGCATAAAACATCACTTGGAAACTGTATATGGCAACTCAACAGGAGAAAAAGAGTACCAAGAAAATTCACAAAAGAAAAATACTAACCTAATATCTGTAACTGTAGTACATATGCAAGAGTAGCTGGTGCAGACCTATGAATGCCCTGTGCTTATGGATATAGTGTATGAGCTCATATGTGTCTTGCTTAGTTGATTAAGAAGGCCGTGTTCTCCTGAGGTTCTTCACCCTTTCTTGCTCTTACAATATTTCCACCTTATCTTATGCAGGATTTCTTCAGATCTAAGTGAAGGATTTGAAGGAGTTCCCCTCTTTAGACTCTCTCTCACCTTTTAATATCTAGATGTGGACAATCTATCCTCTGGTTATTGGTTCCCCAACCAGTGTCAGGTATAATTTCCCTCTTGTAGAGCAAGCCTTAAGTCAAATCAGACTTTGGTTGGTCACTACCTCATGTTCTGTGCTTCCATTCTGCTAGCATATTTTGAAGGCAGTACAAATTATAGGTCAAATATTTTGTGACTGGATTGGTGTCATATATACCAGGAAGTGTCGGCTGCACTAGGATGCCACACCACCCCCAAATTCTGCTCCCCATTCCAGTCACCTCTCTCTACTCTGCTTCT
Organism: Mesocricetus auratus; assembly: GCF_017639785.1. Lineage (NCBI taxonomy): Eukaryota > Metazoa > Chordata > Mammalia > Rodentia > Cricetidae > Mesocricetus > Mesocricetus auratus. Next base: position 10,532,299 of record NW_024429211.1, read on the forward strand.
ACTCCTTCTCCCTCCAATCTAAATATGATACCCTCACTTGTATCCCCACTTCCCCCCAGTTGGCAGTAAAATCTATTGTTTCCTGGTCATAGGGAGTTTCATGCTTTCCCCTAAACACTTTCTTTTTTACCAATTTCTCTGGTTCTGCAGATGTAGCTTGTAATTTACTTAATTGATAATGTTTACTTATAGGCAAATATATACCATATTTACCTTTCTGGGTATGGATTATCTCACTCAGGTTGGTATTTTTTAGTTTCATCCTTGTTCCTGAAAATTTCATGATATCCTTTTTATAAAATGGGTAATTTTGTAGTATGTACATGTATCACACTTTTTATCCATTCTTCTGTTGAGATTCTGTTGAGAAATATCTAGGTTGCTTGCAGTTTGCAGTAATGAACATGGTTTGTAGGTACCCATACCTAAAAAGGCAGATACATAAAATAGATTATGTAGTATTGTCAGTGAATACTGCAGCGATGAATTTATTTCTCAACATGCTTATATACAACTTGAAGGCAGAGGAATTAATGTAAATGTTGCACTCATAGCAATGTGGGTACTCACACAGCATAGGCAGATGTTGTCTTATGAAGACCATATCCCTGCTCTGTCCTTGAGTAAGAGAACAGGCAGTCTCATTATCACTCAAAAGCTAACTCCTGTTGGTGTCAGCATTGTAGAATTGAGCACTGGACAGAACAACATGAACTTAATGTTACAATCTCATTGCTCCCAACAATGGTTAAGCAATGGTTAAGCAAGCATCCTTTTAGTAAGATGACATATGCTTTGAGTATATGCCCAAGAGTGGTATAGCTGGGTATCAAAGTAGAACAATTCCCAACTTTCTGAGAAACTATTATATTGATTTCCATAGTGGTTGTACAAATTTGCACTGCCATCGGCATGAACAACCATTTGTGTTATTGATCTCAGCCATTCTAACAGGTGTAAGATTCAATCTGAAAGTAGACTGGATTTTCATTCCTTTGATGTCTAAGGATGGTGCACACTTCTTTGCTTCTTAGCCATTTGAGATCCCTCTAATGAGAATTCTTTGTTTAGACCTGTTCCAAATTTTTAATTAGATTATTTGGTTTTGAAACATCTAGTTTCTTCAGTTCTTTATATATTTTGGATAAAAGTTCTCTATTGCCTGTGGTGTTGGTAAAAAATGTTTCCCTATTCTGTAGGCTGCCATTTTGTACTATTTATGGTGTTCTTTGCCTTATAAAAGCTTTTCCTTTTCATGAGATCCCATGTATTAATTGTTGATCAAAGTACCTGTACTGTCATTATTCCTTTCATGAAGTTGTCTCCTTTACCAATGAATTCAAGGAAATTCCTTCCCCTTTTGTCAGGTTAAGTTGAGGTATTTTATCTACTTGGACTTAAGTTTTTTTTTTTCGAGACAGGGTTTCTCTATATTGTTTCAGAGGCTATCGGTCCAGCCCAGCCTCAGACTCACAGAGATCTGCCTGCCTGTGCCTCCCGAGTGCTGGGATTAAAGGCTTGTGCCACCACTGCCTGGCCAGACTTAAGTTTTGTATATGGTGGTAAGAATGAATCTATTTACATTATTCTACATGCCGCCACCTAGTTTGACCAGTACTCTTTGTTGAATATGATTTCTTTTCCTAATGTGTATTTCCGTCATCTTTATAAACAAAACAAAACAGGTCTCTGTAATTTTTTCTCTCAATTTAATGTAAAAGCAAGAAGGGGTAAAGGAGGCAGTGTCTAAAGCTCATAAGAAGCCAGAGAATTCAGGAATAAAGTTTCAAATAATTGTCCATTATTTTTGTTTTATGAGACAGGGTTTCTCTGTATTGTTTTGGAGGCTGACGATCCAGCCTGGCCTCGAACTCACAGATATCCGCCTGCCTCTGCCTCCCGAGTGCTGGGATTAAAGGCATGTGCCACAACTGCCTGGCTCATTTTCCATCTTAATGACTGCAAACAGCGGCAGAAGCCTCATGAAGAATGTGATAAATACTTGATGATAATTAAATCTGCTCAGAGGGGAATCAACTTGAATTCCCCCAAGTGCCTGACATTTTAAAATTGGATAATCAGACTTTCCAATGTTCAAATTCTCATAGGTGCTTTAAGTGTGTTACTGAGTCTTTTAGTTTGGATATAAAAACAATTAGTGGATGTTTTGGTCTGCATATTTCCTGACAATTAGTAAGTGGTAAACTATAACTAAATTAAGCTGATGAAATTGTATGTGAAAGTTTTGGAGTTAGTAGCATATTTCTCAAAGTGGCCAGGAAGGTATGTTTTTACACTTTGATCTCATAAGGACCCAGCTAGATAGAGTCCTTTAGGGTCTAGAAAATTACCAGACTGAGGATTATCCACACATTCCTAGTCATGTATCAAAATAACAAAAAAGAATACAAAATCTCAAAAAACAAACAAACAAGATCAAAAAGCCTAACTGAAAAATATAATACAAAATCAAAGGCTGCAAGGGGGCAAAACAACAAAAATATCAAAAAAATGAATAAACAGAAAAAAGTTCATAAAAGCATTATGAGACAAGATAATAAATAAACAAATAAATAATAATTCTCCAAAATATCACTGTGCTCATTTTTTGTTGGCTTGTTACTACTGGTCTTGGTGCCTCAACTTCAGAGTGGTTTGTATATACAGTGAGACTGAACTGGAGAAAGCTGACTTATGTGTATGTGTGTGTGTGTGTGTGTGTGTGTGTATTCGTGTGTGTGTACATGCGTGCCTACATGCGTGCCTGCAACCATCAACTGGCGATAGCATCTGGCATAGGAATGGGGGCTAGTGCCCATTTCTTCTCACATTGCTGGGACTTCATCTGGTTTAGACCTGTTCAGAACTTGTGCATGGTGTCACAGCCTCTGTGAATTCATATATGCATCAGATCTCTCATGTCTATAATGTCTTATTTTCCTAGTGTCCTCCTCCCTGATTGACTCTTACAATCTTTTCTCTTCTTTTTGTTATTTATATATTTTTTATTTTTAAATCTAAATTTAAATTAGAAACAAGGTTGCTTCACATGTCAGTTCCAGGTCCCTCTACGTTTCCCTCCCCTCCTCCTGTGCCCTCCCACCATCCCCCCAATATCCCCTCATTTCCCCAGGGAGGGTGAGGCCCTCCATGCGGGTGTCCATAGTCTGTCATTTCATCCAGGGCAGGGCCTAGTCCCTCCCCCAAGAGTCCAGGGTGAGAGTGCATCTCTCATTGTTGGATGGGAGTCCAAAATACATTTGTATACCTGGGATGAATACTGATCTACTGCCCAAGGCTCAATAGATTACCTAGGCCTCCTCACTGACACCCACATTCAGGGCTTCTTGATCAGTCACATGCTGGATTCCTAGGCATAAATCTGGGATTCAAGAGCTAACCCATGTCAGGTCAGCTGATTCTGGGGTTTAAACTAGCCCAGTCTTAAACACTTTGGTCATCAATCCTCCCTTTCTGCCACTGGATTCCTTGACTTCAGCTCAGTGCTTAGCCGTGGGAGTGTGCCTCTTCTTCAATCAGCCATTGAATGAAGTTTCTGTTTCCCAGCCTCTCTGGCCATGGAATTGTAGGCTGGAACTCCCCAGAACCATGTCTAAAATCCATATATGAGAGAGTATATGCCATGTTTCTCTTTTTGTGACTGGGTTCCCTCGCTCAGGATGGTTTCTTCTAGTGTCATCCATTTCCCTGCAAATTACAGGATTCCGTTGTTTTTTCTGCTGAATAGTACTCCACTGTGTAAATGTATCACATTTTCTCTATCCACTCTTTGGTTGTTTGTCATCTAGGTTGCTTCTAAGTTCTGGCTATTACAAATAATGCTGCTATGAACATAGTGGAACAGGCATCCTTATTGTAGGAATGGGCAACTTTTGGGTATATGCCTAAGAATGGAGTTGCTATAGAGCTATAGTCTTGAAAGCAGATTGGTATTGACACAAAGATAGACAGGTACACCAATGGACTCCAGTTGAAAACCCTAATATTAACCCTTACATGTATTAACATCTGATCTTTGACAAAGAAGCTAAAATATACAATGGAAAAACGAAAGCATCTTCAACAAATGGTGCTGGCATAACTGGAAGTTGACATGTAGAAAAATGTAGATAGATCCATGTCTATTGCCATGTACAAAACTTAAGTCCAAATGGATCAAAGACCTCAACATAAATCCAGCCACACTGAACCTCCTAGAAAAGAAAGTAGGTGGTACCCTTCAACGAATTGGTACAGGAGACAGCTTCCTAAACATAACACCAGTACACAGACAGTGAGATCAACAATTAATAAATGGGACTTCCTGAAACTTAGAAGCTTCTGTAAGACAAAATACACAGTCAGCAAGACAAAAAGGGAACCCAAAAATGGGAAAAGGTATTCACTGACCCCACATCTGACAGAGGGCTGACCGCAAATATTTATAATTAACTCAAGAAGCAAGTCTTCAAAACACCAAAGGATCCAGTTTAAAAGTGGGCTGCAGAAGTAAATAGAGAATTTTCAATAGAGGAGTCTAAAATGGCCTAGAGGCACTTGAGAAAGTGCTCAACATCCTTAGCCATCCAGGAAACGCAATTCAAAACAACTCTGAGGTACCATCTCACTTCTGTCAGAATGGCTAAAATCACCTGTGTGTGTCACTACAGCCTTGCTTATTCTGTCAAATCTTATAGGACTAAGATATAGTATATTTAGGATCATAAGATAAAATCTTCACTGTGACAGTAGGAAAACTTCCCAACACTTATTTCAGCACATTCAATTAATTTAAAGATATTATCACTGATCTTTCCTAATAGAGTAGATGCTATATTAGTATGCTGACAAAGAAGTTTTCTGAAAATGTATCATAGAGTTTTTGACTGTGAACTGTAATTGTCCTTTTACTTTCAGAAACTTTGGGGAATATCATTTCTTCCATGAGAAAATTGTTTATTAGTAAACTCAGGAATTATAATAAGTATGGTATAGTCCTGGAATGAAGCAGATATTATCATATATTATGAACACTGCTGCCCCAAAGGCAAAATATTTGTCAGGTTATAACTGTACTTGAATTTGGATGGCAGTCTTAACTGAGTCAATGACATTGCTGTCAGGGACAGTTCAGACTGATCCACATTGTACAAATATACCAGTAACTATGTATTTTAAATCATTACTGTGATAGAAACAGGCACTCTTTTCCTTTAAAACTATGAGTTGATTAAATAACAACAAATTTAACACTGTAAACACTTGCAAAGTCACACATGTGTCTTTTCAACCTGGTATCTAATTACTAAGGGATAAAAGATTCTTGTAAACATATCTCTAACTTGAAAACACATCCTCACATGTATTCATTTTTTAGAGATGTAAATTTCTGTGAGTAGAGAAACTGTAAGTTTCTTTATTGAGTTGTTTTGGCTATCCTGGGTCTTTTGTTTTTCCGTATGAATTTGAGAACTGTTTTATTAAGGTTTGTGTTGGGATTTTGGTGGGGATTACATTGAATCTGTAGATTGATTTTGGCAAGATTTCCATTTTAGTATGTTGATCCTACCTATCCTAGAGCATGGGAGATCTTTTGATTTTCTGATATCTTCTTTAATTACTTTTTGTAAATACCCAAAGTTCTTGCAATGCAGGTCTTTCACTTGTTTGTTTAGCATTTCCCTGAGATATTTTATGTACTTTGTGACTTTGTAAAGTGTGATGTTTCGCTGATTTTTGTCAGCACATTTATAATCTATATATAGAAGGGTCATTGAATTTTTTGAGTTAATTTTATATCCTGTCACTTTGCTGAATAAGGTTATGAGCTCTAGGACTTCCCTGGTAAAGTTTTTGGATCATTTATATAAATTAGCATATCTGCAAATAGTGAAAGTTTCACTTCTTCCTTTCCAATTTTTATTCCCTTGATCTCCTTTTGTTGTCTTCTTGCTCTAGCTAGAACTTCAAGTACAATATTGAAGAGATATATAGAGAGTGGACAGACTTGTCTTTTTCCTGATTTTAGAGGAAGCACATTGAGTTTCACTCTATTTAGTTTGATGTTGGCTGTTGGTATGCTTAAGTATGTTCCTGTTATTCCTAATCTCTCCAAAATCTTTGTCATGAAGTGGTGTTAGATTCTGTCAAATGCTTTTGCCAAATCTAGTGAGATGATCATGTGGTTTTTCTTTTTTATTCTGTTTATATGGTGGATTACATTAATGGATTTTCATATGTTGAACCAGTCCTTCATCCATGGGCAAAAGCCTATTTGATCATGATAGATGATTTTTCTGATTTGTTCTTGCATTAGATTTGCCAGTAATTTGTTGCGTGTTTTTGCCACCAAATTCAAAAATCTAAAGGAAATGGACAATTTTCTGAATAGATATCACTTACCAAATTTAAATCAAAAACAGATCAGCAATTTAAATAGACCTTTAACCCCTAATGAAAAAGAAGCAGTAATCAAAATCTTCCAACCACCCTCCCCCCCAAAAAAGACAATGACCAGATAGTTTCAGTATAGATTCTTATCAGAAATTCAAAGAAAAGCTAATACTAGTACTCCTCAAATTATTCCATGCAATAGAAGCAGAAGGGTCTTTGTCAAACTCTTCTATGAGGCTACACTTACCTTGGTATCCAAGCCACACAAAGATACAACTAAGAAACAGAACTACAGACCAATATCCCTCATGTACATTTCTGGCTTTCTAAATTGTCTGGTCTCCAAGAATTTCATCCTGTGACAGCACTGACCCTGGCAAATGTTGACATGGCAATAGTAATCACAACAGAAATTAACACTGATAAAAGATAAACATAAATAAATCACACAAAGATCATTAAAATAATCCCATTACATATTTGTTACACTTTTATTACTTTCCCACCTAAACTCCACAGTGATACAACATGCCATCTATTATTCTATTACACAATCTTCCTACCCAAAACTCCTTATTAACCTTGTGATACCATCTGTCAGTCCTCAATTTTTCTCTGCATAGTAAATTCACCTCTTCTATAGGTAGTACTAGAATGTGCCACTTTATTGTCTATTGTTTTTCCAAATATTTCTCAACACTGTGAGGATAATTCGCATATATTGTTTCCATTTATATTTTAGGTTCACTGCCTTATCATTTTAACTGCAGTTGCTCTCATAGTATATTGATATCTTTCATTGACCATTTTAACTTGGTTCATAGAAGTTGCCGAATGATCATGCATGATGGCCAAATAATATTGAAGTGTGTGTGTGTGTGTGTGTGTGTGTGTGTGTGTGTATGTGTATGTGCCTGCACGTGCCTGTGTTTCATACCATTCAGGAATTTTATACTACTTTTCAGGGCAGAAGTGAATAGATTTAGAATGTACAAGGAAGGCATGATCTTGATGAAGGAATGTTGCAGAGCAACCATGACATGCCTGTGATTTACTACTGATATCACCTTTATACCTCCTCATACATGTGTGTAGTTTATTGACTGTCTTGGATTCCCTTCTCAGTTACCAGCAAACAGCACAGCATCAGGTCACAATGTATTTTTTTACTGAGTTAATGAAATATCTCAGTCCCTTGCATTCTAGTCCTTTTCTACTGTTTACCTTCGCTAGGCTCTCAAAGTGTATTGTGGTCAGTGAGAAACGAAGTGCTTCTGCCATTGCTTTCTGAGAGGCTATGCATGTGTTTGAAGAAAAAATCATGTCCAAACCACTTTGGTCCATGTGATCAACACTTAACTATCATGAGCTGTTTAAGCTTTATATTATTCATTTTCAATAAAATCGATCCATACCTTTTTATAAAGAGAGTAGAACCAGTAGATTCACTGTAGAATGAAAGGAATATAACCCAGGAATGGAAATATTTCCATGGTTACTATTTCAAAATATAATGTAACATAACTTTTCCCAATCTAGTTAAACCATTTATGCTATTCAAGATAAATGAAATGAAATACCACTAAGGATTCCACAGTGCTTTATATACGGATCAGACTTGGGTCAGGAGCAACAGAATATATCTGTTTGTAGATAAGACATGTTCAGGGATTCTGAAAATCAGCTAAGGGATTTAAAGAATGAGCCAAGGACACAGTCATTTTTTATCCCTTGTGCATGTCTCCCAACACACAGGCTGAGAATCTGCAGGACATGTTCTTAAACTAGTGGACAATTTATGACACTAAAAATCATGAATTTGCTTTGTTTTGTTTTGTTTTTCAAAATACAGCATTTGGAATTCTTTAATTAGACTGCAGTTCACTGCTGGGGAAGATTTCTGAAGGATATAATCTTCATTTTTAAGATTCTATATCTATTTTTTTCCTACTCAATTTTCTGGCTTATATAAAAGAACACTTTTCCAAAGTGAGGCTGCTTCTGTAAATATTGATCTTGTAATCAAAGGACTTTTAAAACTTTTAGACTTGGCCCATGTCTGTCTTTTTTTTTTCCTCGTTTTTTAAGTTAGAAGCAAGAAGGTCCTGGATAGATATTGTACCAGCACTAAGAGACCATGGATGCCAACTCAGACTACTATACCCAGCAAAGCCTTCAATCACTATAGATGGAAAAAACATGATATTCCCAAACTATCTGCCTTCAACTCTATCAAAGACCACAGAAGAATAATATATTATATTATAGAAACACTATTATGTGGTTTCTTCTAGAGGTGGTTTTCTTAAGCTTCTTCTATTCCTATTATTCTCGTGTTTGGTCTTTTCACCATGTCCCATATCTTCAGGATATTCTGTGTTAGGGATTTGTTGGATTTAATATTTTCTTTCATCAATTCATCTCTTTACCGTAGAGTATCTTTGACACCCAAGATTCTTTTTTCCATCTATTGTATTATGTTGGTTATGCTTGTATCTATAGCTTCTGACCATTTGCCCAGCTTTTCTGTTTCCAGCATTCCTTTAGGCTTGTTTCTTTATTGTCTGCATTTCACCTTTTTTTTTGTTTCCATTGTTTTATTCTCAGAAGAATGCACAAAAGCACAGGTTATGGCTGCTGTGGGATCTGCCTCTCTTCCCCTCCCCCTTCCTCCTCCTCGATCCTCTCTGGATGCCAGGGAGAATACAGCTGAAAGGAGCATGCAATTACAAGTAATAATCGACTCTAAAGACAAAAGGGTTGGTCCAAAAGAACTCAACATAATTAATCCAATTCAACCCTTGCACTGTTTGAATTGTTTCTTGCAATTTTTGCTTTGTCTTTTCCTCTCTTTCTTGCATTTGTTGGATTTTTTGGTTTGTTTTTTTCTTCCATTTCTTGCATTTTCTGGCTTACTTTTTTGTAAAGTATATGTTTTGCATATCAGTCGCCTGGGCCTTTCCATGCTGTCTGAACCCCAAAATAACAGACAAGACACTATATTAATTATGAAAATGTTGGCCGTTTGCTTATTACTGGCTAGCTCTGACTTAAATATTCAACCCATAATTGTTAAAGTATTTCTCCTACTGGAGAAAAGGGTCTAGACCTGTTACTCCTCTGGCTGCCTACATAATGTCTGAGTATGCCTCTTTTTCCCAGAATCCTCCTTGACTCCTAGTCCCACCTATCTTACTTCCCTATTGGCCAACAATGCTTTATTATTCAACAACCAATAAGAGACAGACTTACAGAATGACACCTCCTATCAGTTTTCTTTCATTTCTTTAAGGGATTTTTCTCATATCCCCTTTGAGGGCCTCTATCATGTTCATGAAGCTGATTTTAGGTCTTTTTCATCTGCTTCATTATCATTGAGTTATTCAGGTCTTGCGGGTACAGAGTCTCTAGATTCTGGCAGTGTCCCATTGGTTTTACTGTTGCTGTTTTTTTTTTTTTTGTATTGTCTCCTACCAATCATTTCTTCTCGTGAGTGCAGAAGGGTCTCTTCCTCTCCTGGTCGGTATCTTACCGTGGTTCCTTTCCAATGAGTGTTAGCAGCTCCAATACTCTGGTAGCTTTCCTCTTGCATGGATGGACAAGTCCTAGTACCAGTGCCTTGGCATTCTTTGGGTTGGCTGGACCCTTTTAGGATTGGATCTTCAGTGTGCAGTACCCAGGTCTCTGGTGGTTCTGTTCAGGGTATTGGAATTTAGGCTTGCAGTGTTCCATGGGTGGAGAATGGGACTTAAATGCTGGCTGTCTCTGGGTGGGCTGGCTCCTCCCAGGATGGAAGCTTCAGTGCACAGAAACATGGCTTCCACTAGTTGTGCACAGATCACTGGAAGGTGGGCTGTAAACATGCTTAGGCCTATTGAGCCCCGTGTTTAGAGAGAGGGACTATGGTGCTGGCAGTCTCTGGGCAGGCTGAATCCTGTTGTGATGGGATCAGCTGTGTGTAGTCCCTAGGTCTCCGGTGGTTCTTCTCAGGGCACCAGAAATCAGGCTGGAGACAGTCCCACACTTACCTCATCTGTCCTGCGGGTGGAGAATAGGACTTGGATGCTAGCAAACTCTGGCTTGACTGGATCCTGCTGAGATGGGAGCTGGAGTGCACAGCACCCAAGGCTCGACTAGTTGTGCGCATATCACCAGAAGATGGGCTGTAAACAGGCCCAGGCCTATCTAGTCCTGTTGGTAGAGAAAGGGACTAAGGTGCTGGCAGTCTCTGGGTGGGCTCCCATGTCTCTCTTGTGCAAATACAAACTCTTAAAAATTTAGGTTTCATGTGTTTTTTTCCCCACTGAGTGAAGCACATATTCACAAATCCTAGTCTATGGTAAAGATAATTAGAGATATATTTCTTGAAGTTCTCAGTCCTATCATTTAAGATAAAAGATAGCAAGATGTATTATTTATGAACCTTATACCAATTAATTCCCATGTGTGGCACATGTATAAATCTAGGGTGGTACACATTATTATGATGCTGTTATCTTTCCATATACTGTATTAGAATAATTTTTCATGATCTCACTCTGAACTCCATTTTAGTTTACAGGTTATTCATAATTTTTATCATGATCAAGAATATAAAACATTTTTTTCTTTAAATCACTAAAGATTCTCACACATTTGCAATTATCACTTATCCAAGTGACTTATTTTCCACTTGGTTAAAGATAATTATAATTTTGGGAGCATTTTCAATAGGTTTCATATCTTATCTGCTATTAATATGGAGGGCAGATATAATTTTTACATATTTATTTTCTTCCTTTGAGTGTTTTCAATACTTCAAGAATTTCTAGAAAAAAAATGAGTCTGGAGAGTTCACATAAATGTTAAGAGTGCTTGCTTTACAATAACAGGGATCTGTGTTAAGATCCTAGTGCTGGGATAATAAGCAAACAGTTTAACCCAACTCTATAAAACTTTGGGACAAAAGCCTCTGAAGCTCACTTGCTTTAAGCCTAGGCAAGAAAACACAGCCCCAGATTCAGGAGGAGACTCTGCTAGGAGAAGCAAGAAGAGTTTTGTGGAAGGAAATACTAGAAGCCTGCTTCTGGCATCCACCTTCACACACAGGATTGAAAACACATGAGCACACTCACACACAGATAAACACATAAACAAACAAATAAATAATAAACATTTAAAAAATTGTTTATAAAGCAGAGTAGTAGTCAGGGTAGGAATAGAGGAGACCAGGATGCGAGATACCATAATAGTAGGAGTCATTATAGCTTTGAGGAGAGAGCTGAAACTAGTGAGATTTCCAGAGATCTACAAGGATAACACCAACTGGAAAACTAAGTAATAGTGGAGAGACTACATTAATAGTCACTACCTGATGATAAGGTTGATGACTACCTTATATGACATCCTAGAACCTTCATCCAGTGACTGATGGAAGCAGAGACAGATATTCACAGCTAAATGCTGAACTTACCCTCTGGAACCCAGTGACAGAGATGGAGGAGTGATAAGCAAAGGGGTCAAGACCGTTCTGGTGAAACCCACAAAGATAGATGACAGGACAAGGGGGAGCTCTTGAATCCCAGACTGATGGCTAAGAGGCCAAAAGGGGACCGATCCGAACTCCATGAATGTAGTGTCAGTGAGTAGGCCTCATAAATCTCTGGGGTCTTGGGTAGTAGACTAGTGTTCATCATGGCATACGAATGAACTTTGAGGGCCCATTTCACATAGAGGGATGCTCTCTCAGCCTGGACATATGGGGAAGGGCCTAGGTCCTGGCCTGGATGAAACGAAAGACTCTGGAGATCTCCTCCAAGGAGGGCTTCACCCTCCCTGGGGAAGGATGTATGGATTGGGCTGGGGGTGGGGGGGTGAGGGTGGGCCTGGTGGAGGGAGAAGTGGAGAGCTGGGATTGACATTTGAAGCATGCATGTTCTAATTTAAATTAAAAAACTATAGCACAATAAAGGCCAGAAAAATAAAATGAATAAATAAAGCAGAGTAGCTCTGAATTATTTTATACTATGGATTTATCAATATTGACATTGACACTTTAAAACACCTAATTTTCCTTGCCTTTTTTTTTCTAGTATGTTTAGACACTGATTTTACCTCTGGTAATTTATTCATAAATCATGCCCAGAGCAAAATAACAAGTTATCATTAATGAAATAATTAGCATTTTTAATTTCCACATGTTAGTATGTTCATGTCTTTAAGTGATTAAATTTCTCATCACATGGTGTCCCAGTTAGGTTTTCACTTCTGTGCTAAGATACAATGCCTAAGAAGAACTTGTGGGGGTAAGTTTATTTTCTCTTACAACTCTCAAGTCAGGGTGGGAACTCAAGGCACAAATGGTTATGTTAGTAGCATAAGCTGAAAGCCATGGAAGAATGTTGCTTACTGATTGATCCTTAGACATTTTCAGCCTACTTTCAAATAACACCCAGGACCTCCAGGCCAGGATAACTACAACCCACCGTATACTATTCCCTACCACATCAGTTATTAACTAAGATAATGTACACAGCCAGGCATGGGGCCTCATACCTTTAATTTGGGAGGCAGAGACAGGCAATTCTCTATCAGCAGGAAGCTGTACTGATCCAGAAGAGTCAGGGATGCAAAAGTATCTCTGTCTCAAAAACAACTCCATATATACCTTAAGCTTATCTTACAGACATGTATGATGGAGTCAGTTACTCAGTTGAAATTCCCTTTTCCCATATGTCCATACTTTAAGTCATGTTGTCAGAAAGAAGAAAAAGAAAGAAAAAACTAACCAGCAGATTTATGGTGTGATAATAGTGTTGACGATGACAATGACCATGATGGAGCTATCTATGAGATTTAGACAAAATTATCCAGAGAAAGTGCATGAAATATTTTCTGATGTCCACAAAAACATCATTATTATACAATTAATTATAGCAGTTATTTGAAAAGTTTTCACAAAATGTTCTTCAAGGTAAGAAACAGATAATTCAGAAAAGCAAAGGAAGCATGAGGGATGGAGCATCAGCACTTTTGTTTGAGTCAGTTTTCTTTTTTTATCATCTTTTATTTTAATTTTAAATAGATTGTTTTACATGTCAATCCCAGTTCCCTCTCCCTCCCCTCCTCCCTTACTCCCCTTCCCCCACCCTCCCACCCTATTGCCAAATCCTTCCACATAGGTGATATCTAGAGTCTGTCATTTCACTCTGAGTAGGGTCCAGGCACTCCCCTAAGAGTCCAGGCTGAGAGAGCATCTCTCTTTGTGCTATAGGCACATGAAGACAGATTGTATACCAGGGATAGACACTGATCCACAGCTCAGAGCCCCATAGGTTGCCCAGGCCTTCTCCCTGACACTCACATTTGGGGGGTACAGATCAGTCCCATGCTGGCCTCCCCACAGTCGGTCTGGGGTCCAAGAGCTCTCCCCTGTTCAGATCAGCTGTCTCTGCTGGTTTTGCCAGCCCATTCTTGGCCAATTTGCTCATCATTCCTCTCTCTCTGTCACTGGGTTCCTTGGGTTCAGTTCAGTGATTAATTGTGTGTTTGCCTCTGCTTCCATCAGTCACAGGATGAAGGCTCCCAGATGATTATAGACATCAAGTTCATTATCAGGAATGGGCATTCGAGGTGGTCTCTCCACTATTGCTTTGCTTGCCAATTGGTGTTATTCCTTTAGATCACTCGAGGTCGCTCTGGTGCCTGATCATTATTCGATCCTATGATTCCCTCTTCCCCCTATTCTACCCCCACTCCCTCAACTTCCTGTTCCCCCATGACCAACTCTCTTCCTCTTCACCCCCTCTCTTCTTCCCAGGTGCCACTCCCCCCCACCCCTCGCCATCCATTCATAGGATCTTGTCTCCATTTTTTTCTCTTGGGTACTATGCATATATGCATATCTTTTAGGTTCTTTCCTGTTTCCCAGACTCTCTATCAGTGGAAGTGCAGACTGGCACTATCCTGATCCATGTCTAAAATCCATATATGAGTGAGTACATACCATGTTTGTCTTTTTGTGACTGGGTAACCTCACTCAGGATGGTTTCTTCCAGTGTTATCCATTTCCCTGCGAATTTCAAGATTCCATTGTTTTTTTCTGGTGAGTAATACTCCATTGTGTAAATGTACCACATTTTCTCTATCCACTCTTCAGTTAAGGGGCATCTAGGTTGCTTCCAGGTTCTGGCTATTACAAATAATGCTGCTATGAACATAGTGGAGCAGATGCCCTTGTTGTATGAACTTGCCTCATTTGGATATATGCGTAAGAGTGGAATTGCTGGGTCTAGTGGTATATTAATTCCCATTTTCCTGATGAATCTCCATATGGTTTGCAAAGAGGCTGTATGAGTCGGCACTCCCACCAGCAGTGGAGGAGTGTTCCTCTCTCTCCACATCCTCTCCAGCATAAATTGTCTTCGGTGTTTTTGATTTTAGCCATTCTTACATGAGTAAGATGGTATCTCAGAGTTGTTTTGATTTGCATTTCCTTGATGGCTAAGGATGTTGAGCACTTTCTTAAGTGTCTCTTGGCCATTTTAGCCTCCTATAATGAGAATTATCTATTTAGCTCTATACCCCACCTTTTAATTGGATCCTTTGGTGTTTTGGAGACTTGTTTCTTGAGTTCTTTCTAAAATTTTGGAGATTGGCCTTCTGTCAGATGTAGGGTTAGTGAATATCTTTTCCCATTCTGTGGCCTGCCTTTTTGTCTTTTTGACTGTGTCCTTTGCCTTACAGAAGCTTTTTAGTTTCAGAAGGTCCCATTTGTTAATTGTCGATCTCAGTGCCTGTGCCACTGGTGTTATGTTTAGGAAGTGGTCTCCTGTACCAACTCGTTGAAGAGTATCTCCCACATTCTCTTCTAAAAGTTTCAGTGTTGGACTTAAGTTTTGTACAAGGCGTTAAACCTGGATCTATCTGCAGTCTTCTGCATACCAGTACCCAGTTATGCCAGCACCATTTGTTGAAGATGCTTTCTTTTTTCCATTGTACAGTTTTAGCTTCTTTGTCAAAAATCAAGTGTTCATAGGTGTGTGGGTTAAAATTAGGGCTTTCGATTCGGTTCCATTGGTCCACCTGCCTATTTTTGTGCCAATACCAACCTGTTTTCAGGACTATAGCTCTATAATAGAGCTTGAAGTCAGATATAGTGATGCCTCCTGAAGTTCCTTTATTGTATAGGGATGTTTTAGCTATCCTGGGCCTTTTGTTTTTCCATATAAAATTTATTAATGTTCTTTCCAGGTCCTTGAAGAATTGTGATGGAATTTTGATAGGGATTGCATTGAATCTGTAGACTGCTTTTGGCAAGACTGCCATTTTTATTATGTTATCCTACCAATCCAAGAGCATGGGAGATCTTTCCATTTTCTGTTATCTTCTTTGATTTCTTTCTTTAAAGACACAAAGTTCTTGAAATACAGGTCCTTATTTTCCTTGGCTAATATTATCCCCAGATATTTGATGCTGTTTTTGGCTATTGTAAAGGGTGATGTTTCTCTGATTTCTTTCTCAGTCACTTCATCATCTGTATATAATAGGGCCACTGATTTTTTTGAGTTTACCTTGTATCCTGCCACATTGCTGAAGGTGTTTTTCAGCTCTAGGAGTAAACTTGCGGAGTATTTTGGGTCACTTATGTAAACTATCATATCATCTGCAAATAGTGAAAGTTTGACTTCTTCTTTTCCTATTTGTATCCCCTTTATCTCCTTTTATTAGTTTATTGCTGTAGCTAGAAGTTCAAGTACAATATTGAAGAGATATGAAGAGAGTGGACAGCCTTGTCTAGTTCCTGATTTTGGAGGAATTGCTTTGAGTTTCTCTCCATTTAGTTTGATGTTAGCTGTTGGTTTACTGTATATTGCTTTTATTATATTCAGATACATTCCTGTTATCACTGATCTCTCTAGGAACTTTATCATGAAGGGGTGCTGGATTTTGTCAAAGGCTCTTTCAGCATCTAGTGAGATGATCATGTGGTTTTTCTTTCACTGATTGATAATCTGGTAGATTACATTGATAGATTTTCTAATGTTGAACCATCCCTGCATTCCTGGGATGAAGACTACTTGATCATGGTGGATGATTTTTCTGATGTGTTCTTGAATCCGGTTTGCGAGTATTTTAGTGAGTATTTTTGCATCAATGTTCATGAGGGAAATTGGTCTATAGTTCTCTTTCATAGTTGTGTCTTTGTTTGGCTTGGGTATCAAGGTAATTGTAGCCTCGTAGAAAGAGTTTGGCAGTGAGGCTCCTGCTTCTTTTGTGTGGAATACTTTGAGAAGTATTGGAATTAGCACTTCTTTGAATTTCTGGTAGAATTCTGAACTGAAGCCATCTGGGCCTGGGATTTTTTGTTTGGGAGACTTTTGATGACTGCTTCTATTTCATTAGGGGTTATATGTCTCTAGATTGTTTATCTGTTCTTGATTTAGTTTTGGCAAGTGATATCTATCCAGGAAATTCTCCATTTCCTTTAAATTTTCAAATTTTGTGGAGTACAGATTTTCAAAGTATGCCCTGATGATTCTCTGGATTTCCTCAGAGTCTGTTGTTATGTCCCCCTTTTCATCCCTGATTTTGTTAATTAGCATGCTCTCCCTCTGTCTTTTGGTTAGTTTGGACAAAGGTTTATCTATTTTGTTGATTTTCTCAAAGAACCAACTCTTTGTTTCATTGATTCTTCTCAGTGATTTTCTGGTTTCTACTTGATTGATTTCAGCCCACAATTTGATTATTTCCTGGCGTCTGCTCCTCCTGGTGGAGTTTGCTTCTTTTTGTTCTAGAACATTCAGCTGTGCTATTAATTCTCTAGTATGACTGTTCTCCAGTTTTTTCATGTGGGCACTTAGTGCTATAACCTTTCCTCTCAGCATTGCTTTCAAAGTGTCCCATAAGTTTGTGTATGTTGTGGCTTCATTCTCATTGAAATCGAGGAAGTCTTTAATTTCTTTTTTATTTGTTCCTTTACCCAGGGATGGTGCAATTGTTCATTGTTCAATCTCCATGAGTTTGTAGGGTTTCTGCGATTTGTGTTATTGTTGAATTCTAATGTTAATGCATGGTGGTCTGATAAGATACAGGGGGGTTATTTCAAATTTTATATCTGTGGAGATTTGCTATGTTTCGTATTATGTGGTCAATTTTAGAGAAGGTTCCATGTGGTGCCGAGAAGAAGGTATATCCCTTTGTATTTGGGTGGAATGTTCTATAGATGTCTGTTAAACCCAGTTGGGTCATAACTTCTATTAGTTCTTTTGTTTCTTTGTTAATTTTCTGTCTGGAGGTCCTGTCTAGCTGTGAGAGCAGAGTGTTGAAGTATCGTACTATTAGTGTGTGAGATATTATGTGCATTTTGAGCTTTAGTAATGTTTCTTTCACAAATGTAGGTGGCTTTGTATTTGGGGCATAGATGTTTAAAATTGAGACTTCTTCTTGATATATTTTTCCTTTGATGAATATGAAGTGTCCTTCTTCATCTCTTTTGATTGATTTTAATTTGAAGTCTAATTTGTTAGATATTAGGATTGCTACACCCGCTTGTTTCTTGGGACCATTTGATTGGAAGATCTTTTCCCAACCCTTTACTCTGAGATAATGTCTGCCTTTGATGTTGAGATGTGTTTCTTGTAGGCAGCAGAAGGAAGGGTTCTGTTTTCGTATCTATTCTGCTAGTCTGTGTCTTTTTATAGGCAAGTTGAGGCCGTTGACATTGAGGGATATTAATGACCATTGATTGGTGACCCTTGTTTGTGCTTGATTTATTGTTAGTGAAGTCATTTTGTGTATTTTCTCCTCCCTTTTTCTTTTGGTGTTTTGTAAAGAGTGATTATATATTACCTGTGTCTTTGTGAATGTAGTTATCTTCCTTGGCTCTAGGTTTTTCTTCTAGCATTTTCTGTAGAGCTGTATTCATGGATACGTATTGTTTAAATCTGGCTTTGTCATGGAATATTTTGTTTTCTCCATCTATGGTAATTGAGAGCTTTGCTGGATATAGTAGTCTGCGCTGGCATCCTTGTTCCCTTAGCGTTTTTTATGACACCTGTCCAGGCTCTTCTTTCTTTCATCATTTCCATTGAGAAGTCAGGTGTAATTCGGATAGGTCTGCCTTTGTATTTACTTGGCCTTATTCTTTAGCTGCTCTTAATATTTTCTCTTTTCTATGTAGGTTTGATGTTTTGATTATTATATGGCGAGGTGACTTCTTTTTCTGGTCGAGCCTATTTGGTGTTCTGTAAGATTCTTGTACTTTCATAGGCATATCTTTCTTTAGGTTAGGGAAGTTTTCTTCTATGATTTTGTTGAATATGTTTTCTGTACCTTTAATTTGAATTTCTTCACCTTCTTCTATACCTATTATTCTCAGGTTTGGCTTCTTCACGGTGTCCCATATTTCCTGGATATTTTGTGTTAAGGATTTGTTGGTTTTGAGATTTTCTTTGGTTGACGACCCTATATCCTCTAATGAGTCTTCAACACCTGAGATTCTCTCTTCTATCTCTTGTATTCTATTGGTGATACTTGCATCTGTAGTTCCTGATCGTTTACCCAGCTTTTCTATTTCCAGCATCCCTTCATTCTGTGTTTTCTTTATCGTCTCTATTTCAGCTTTCAATCCTTCAACTGTTTGAGTTGTTTCTTTAATTTTTTTTTGGTTGTTCTTTCTTGGTGCTCTTTAGATTCTTTGAGAGATTTGTTTATTTCTTGAATTTTTCCCCCATTTCATGGATTTTTTGTTTGTTTTTTCCTCTATTTCTTTAAGGGATTTCCTCATTTCTTCTTTGAGGGTCTCCATCATCTTCATGAAATAAATTTTAAGGTCTGTCTCCTCTTCTTCGTGTATGTAGTGCTTTTCGGGTCTTGCTGGTGTTAGATCCCTGGATTCTGGTGGGGACATGTTGGTGTTTCTATTGCTGAGTGGTCTCTTATTCTGTCTTCTTCCCATCTCTTCTTTCACTGGGTGCTGGTGGGGTCTTTCCGTCTCCACTGGTCTCCTTCCTTCCTGCAGCTGAAGCTGGGGATGCTGACATGGAGTTTGGGTCCTGGTAGGGCTGATGTCTTTCCTGAAGCTGGTCTCACTGGGGTTGGGGTCTTGGAACTGTTGACTTCTTTTCTGTGTGGGCAGGTCTCCTGAAGCTGTACTCGCTGGGGTTTGGGTCTTGGAAGGGCTGATGTCTTTCCTGATGCTGGACTCACTGGGCTTGGGGTCTTGGAAGGGTGAATGTCTTTCCTGAAGCTGGGCTCGCTGGGGTTGGGGTCTTGGAAGTGCTGATGTCTTTCTTGTGTTAGTGGGTCTTCTGGATGCCAGGAGCGGCCCCGAAGATCAAGGGGATGGGTGATGGGCGGGCGGTCCCCACTGGAGACCCAATCTCACCTGAAGCTGGACTCGCTGGGGTTGGGGTCTTGGAGGGGCTGATGTCTTTCCTGTGTGGGCAGGTCATGAAGAAATGTTTTAAGACATTATTAATGAAAATAAAATTCAGGGTTGTAAAAGTCTTGGTTCCTACATTTTATTAAACACTCTCAAAGGCAAATAACACATCTCTTTGTCATTAATGGATAGTTTATTACAGAGAGATTGCCTGCATGAAGGATGGTAATGCCCATATATTTTTTCTAACATAATTCAATCAGTCCATATCAAAGGTAGCTCTCATGAAACCTTGGTCCCAAGTCTTCTCTGTTGAGTTGGCAAATACCCAAATTCCTAGACACTGCTGAATTACAAACTACCAATAGTAATCCTTTTTCTCAAATATTCGCCAAGAAATATTTGATATAAAGCAGTATCTGTCTGTCTGCCTGTCTATCTATCTATCCAGCTATTGTTTGGTTTAAAATACTATATATAATAATATAAATACATACATACAAACATTCACACACATATATTAAAAATAATTTCACTGACAGTTGTGTTTATTTTAAGATTGTTTATTGTAATTTTAATTGTTTCATAAGAACTACAATGAGGTTGAATACTAAGCTGGAAGCAATTTGCAACTGAGTAATTTTTATTGCTACTCAGATTCAGCAGCCACCATTAAGCCACATGGTGCTGCCTCTGTTGATTGCTGCTATTGTGCAATGGAAAAAACAAAAACCATCACACTGAGACTGAACAAAGCAACCAAACATGAGGAAAAAGCCATCAAGAACAGGGCATAAGAATCAAAGACTCATTCATTCAGAAGTCACATCAAAATACTAAAGAGAAAGCTACAATATGTACACAAATGACCTGGTAGTGATGTACATCATTACTGTGCTTACAGTCCTTCAGTCTCTGAGTTCATATGACCTTTGCTCATTTGATTGAGAGACCTTGTTTGACTGGTTTTATTCATCCGCACTGGGTTTACACTCTTTCCACCTAGTTTTCCGTGTGTGTGTGTGTGTGTGTGTGTGTGTGTGTGTGTGTGTCCATGTGGTGTCTGTGTCTGTGTGTATGTGTGTATGTGTAATATATGACTGTGGGTCTCTTCATCTTTTTCCCATATGCAGCAGAATGAAGCTTTTCTGATGATGACTGCATAAGGCACTGATCTATGAGTATAACACAGCATCATTATGTGTCAATTTTGTTATTTGTTTTTATTTTAGATGAAAACATTTTGTTTTACCTTACATCTCTGAGAAACCTAGACTCTGCTTCTTGGTTACCCAACCATGTCCCTAATGGGTCCCATGTCAAGGAGTTGGCCTTAAGTCAGTTCTACCATTGGTTGGCTACTCCCACAAGTTCTGTGTCACCATCGTCCTAGAATATATTTTGCAGGCAGTAAAGATTGTAGGTCAAAGCTTTTAAGACTAGATTGCTGTTTACATTTCTCTTTTGGTAGCCGACAGAGTATCTTTCTGCACCATAGACACTAGAACATAGGAGTGAAAATTCCATGTAGGTACCTGTTATCCTCAACGATGGGGCTCTTCTGTCAGTTTACAGAGAGCAACCCATTGTCTTGTCAAGAGCCTAGATTTTGGGAGAGATTTTTCATGTGAACCCCTTGGCCAACAACTCAATTGAATGCATTTAGTCCTGGTATTGGGACCCTTATTTGATAACAAATGATGGGTCCTTTGGAATACAGATTCCCCATTATTAGGAGACATCATTATGATCTCATTATATTTTAGTAAGTTTCCACTGCAGTAGGTTTCCATACCATCCTTCAAATACTCATGAATTCCATCTGCCTTTTCCAGCTTTCACTCTCTCAATACTCTCTCTCTTTTCCCGTCCCTACCTGATCCTCCAGTTCACATTTCCCCCAATTCTACTCCTGTTCTTCCTCTGAGAGATATCCACGTGCCCTTCAAGTCCATTTCTGTGCCTACAGATTGTAGAATGGTTATCACTTAATAGCTAGTATCAACAGATAAGTGAGCACACACCATGCTTATCTTTCTGGGTCTGCTTTAGCCCACTCTGGATTTTTTTTTGTTCTGTCGCACTTTAACAGCTGAATAATATTCCATTGTACAAATGTTTCAAATTATTTTAATCACTGATTTTTTGAGGTACAACTATGTTGTTTCCAGTTCCTAACTATTATGCATAAGGCATCGATAAACATGTTTGAGTAAATGTCCTCGTGTGAAAATAGACTATTCTTTGGGTAGATATCCAAGAATGGAATAACTGGATCTTGAGGTAGATCAATTACCAACTTTCTGAGGAATTTGCTGTATTGATAATGATCACCATAGTGGCTGTACAAGTTTGCACTTCCACTAGCAATGGAAGAATGTTCCCCATGTTCCACATGCTCACCGGTATGAGCTTCTAGTTGCTTTAATGATTTTAGCCATTTTGACAGTTGTATAATAGAACTCCAGATTAGTTTTGATTTTCATTTTCCTTATGGCTTAGGATGTTATACATTTCTTTAATTGTTTCTCAGCCATTTGAATTTCCTCTACTGAGAATTTTATGTTTAGATATGCACTCCATTTTTAATTGAAATTTTTGGTTTTGACATCTAGTCTCTTTATATATTTTTGATGTTAGTCTTCTAGCAGATGTGGAGTTGTTAAAAATCTTTTCTCATCCTGTAGGTTGCATCTTTCTCTGAATGACAGTATCCTTTACCTTACAGAAACTTTTTGGTTTCATCAGGTCCCATTTGTTAATTGTTGTACTCAGTGACTGTGCTATGAGTGTTCTGTTCAGAAAGTTTTCTATTTCAGCCAATGAGGTCAAGTCTATTCCCCGTTTTCTCTTCTAGCAGGTTCAGTGTGTTTAATTCTAAGTTGAAGTGTTTCATTCCTCTGATCTTGAATTTTGTGAGGTGTGATATGTGTAAATCTGTTTGTATTCTGAAATGTACTCAATTTGAATCACAACATTTGTTGAGGATTCATTCTCATTTCCAGTGTGTATTTCTGGATTATTTTTCAAAATTCAGGTGTACATGGGTGTATGGATTTAAGTCTAGGTCTTTAATTAATTTCCATTTAAACTCTTGTCTGCTTTTGTGACAATACCTTGTGGTTTTCCTTACTATAGCTCTGTAATACAGCTTGAAAGTGGGAATGTTGAGATCTCCAGCAGTATTTTTGTTTGTTTGTCATTGTTTGGGATTATAGCAATCCAAGGGTTTTGTTTTCCCATTTGAAGTTGGGAATTGCCATTTCTAAGTCTGTGAATAATTTTATTGGAATTTTGTTGGGGGTTGTATTGAATCTTTAGATTGCTTTTGGTAGGATGGCCATCGTTCTTACATAAATCCTACCAATATTTGAACATGGGAAAGCATTCCTTATTCAGGTATATACTTCAATTTCTTTATTCAAACACTTGAAATTTTTCATCACACATTTATTTCACTTGCCTGGTTACAGTTATCACAAATATTTTATATTATTCAAGGATATTATGAAAAGTTATGTTGCCCTGAAATCTTACTCAGTCCATTTGGTATTTGTATATAGGAAAGCCATTACTCTTTGTGAGTTAATTTTGTTCACAGTTACTATGCTGAAATACTTTATCAGCTATCAGAGTTTCCATGTGGAATTTTTATATTTACTTATGAATACCATCATACAACTTCAAAATAAAGATACTTTATTTTATTATAAAGATACTTTATTGTAAAGATACAAAAAAGAAATTTTTCTTTACAGCTTATATCCCCTTGGTCCCCTTCAATTATGGTATTGCTGTTGCTAAAATGTCAAGTACTAAATTGAATGTGGTGAGATAGGACAACTTTTTCTTGTTCCTGATTTTAGTGGAAATTCATTAAACTACCTATTTACATTGATTTTCTAGATTTCTTTGGAATTGACACTTACCTCTACCCATTCTTTTTATTTTTTGCATTTCTGCCACATTTTTTGTATTTTATAGAAGATTACATATGCATCACCCCATTTCCTCACTCCCATCCTCCCATGATTGATGGCACATACCTTAAATCCCAGCAATCTGGAGGTAAACGCAGGCAGATCTCTGTGAGTTCGAGGCCAGCCTGGTCTTCAGAGCAAGTTCCAGGACAGCCTCCAAAACAATACTGAAAAACCCTATCTCAAAAAAAAAATCAGGTGTTCTTATGTATGTGAGTTAATATCAGGGTTTTTAATTCAATTTCATTGGTCTACTTGACTTTTTTTGTGTCAGGAACACTAGAACATAGGAGTGAAATTCCATGTAGGTACCTGTTATCCTTAATGAATGGGGCACTTCTGTCAAGAGCCTAGGTTTTGGGGGAGACTTTCATGTGAACCCCTTGGCCGACAACTCAATTGAATGCAACCTAGTCCTGGTATTGGGACCCTTATTAGATAACAAATGATGGGTCCTTTGGAATACAGATTCCACATTATTAGGAGACATCATTATGATCTCATTATATTTTAGTAAGTTTCCACTGCAGTAGGTTTCCATACCATCCTTCAAATACCCATTATTCCCATCTGCCTTTTCCAGCTTTCCCTCTCTCAATACTCTCTCTCTTTTCCTGTCCCCACCTGATCCTCCAGTTCACATTTCTTCCAATTCTACTCCTGTTCTTCCTCTGAGAGACATTCATATGCCCTTCAAGTCCATTTCTGTGGCTACAGATTGTAGAATGGTTATCACTTAATAGCTAGTATCAACATATAAGTGAACACACACCATGCTTATATTTCTGGGTCTGCCTTAGCCCACTAGGGGTTATTTTTTTAGTTCTGTCTAACTTTACCAGCTGAATAATACTCCATTGCACAAATGTCTCAAATTATTTTTAATCACTGATTTATTGAGGTACATCTATGTTGTTTCCAGTTCCTAACTATTATAAATAAAGCATAAATGAACATGTTTGAGTAAATGTACTCATGAGAAAATGGAGCATCATTTGGGTAGATATTCAAGAATGGAGTAAGTGGATCTTGAAGTAGGTCAATTACCAACTTTCTGAGGAATTTGCTGTATTGATAATGATCACCCTAGTGGCTGTACAAGTTTGCACTTCCACTAGCAATGGAAGAGTGTTCCCCATGTTCCACATGCTCACTGGTATAAGCTGCCAGTTGCTTTAATGATTTTAGCCATTTTGACAGTTGTATAGTAGAACTCAAGATTAGTTTTAATTTTCATTTTCCTTGTGTCTAAGGATGTTACACATTTCTTTAACTCTTTCTTAGCAATTTGTGTTTCCTCTACTGAGAATGTTGTATTTAGATCTGCACTCCAATTTTAATTGAATTATTTGGTTTTGATACCTAGTTTCTTTATATAGTTTTGATGTTAGTCCTCTAGCAGATGTGGAGTTGTTTAAAATCTTTTCTCATCCTGTAGGATGCATCTTTGTCTGAATGACAGTGTCCTTTACCTTACAGAAACTTTTTGGTTTCATCAGGTCCCGTTTGTTAATTGTTGCACTCAGTGACTGTGCTATGAGTGTTCTGTTCAGAAAGTTTTCTATTTCAGCCAATGAGGTCAAGTCTATTCCCTGTTTTCTCTTCTAGCAGGTTCGGTGTGTTTAATTCTAAGTTGAAGTGTTTCCTTCCTCTGATCTTGAGTTTTGTGCAGTGTGATATGTGTAGATCTATTTGTATTCTGAAATGCACTCAATATGAATTGCAGCATTTGTTGAAGATTCATTCTCATTTCCAGTGTGTATTTCTGGATTAGTTATCAAAATTCAGGTGTACATGGGTGTATAGATTTAAGTATACGTCTTTAATTAAATTCCATTTAAACTCTAGTCTGCTTTTGTGACAATAAATTGTGGTTTTTCTTACTATAGCTCTGTAATATATCTTGAAAGTGGGAATGTTGAGACCTCCAGCAGTATTTTTGTTTGTCATTGTTTGGGATTATAGCAATCCAAGGGTTTTGTTTTTCCATATGAAGTGGAGAATTGCCATTTCTAAGTAAGAGAATAATTTTATTGGGGGTTGTATTGAATCTATAGATTGCTTTTGCTTGGATGGTCATCGTTCTTACATAAATCCTACCAATCTTTATACATGGGAACGCATTCCTTCTTCAGGATATACTTCAATTTCTTTATTCAAACACTTGAAATTTTTTATCATACATTTCTTTCACTTGCCTGGTTACAGTTACCACAAATGCTTTATATTATTCAAAGATATTATGAAAGGTTATGTTGCCCTGAAATCTTACTCAGTCCATTTGCTATTTGTATACAGGAAGGCTATTACTCTTTGTGAGTTAATTTTGTTCACAGTTACTATGCTGAAATGGTTTATCAGCTATAACAGTTTCCACGTGGAATTTTTGTAGATACTTATGAATACCATCATAAAGCTTCAAATAAAGATACTTTGAAATTTTCCTTTCCAGTTTATATCCCTTTGGTCCCCTTCAGTTATGTTATTGCTGTAGCTAATATATCAAGTACTAAATTGAATATGGAGAGAGTGGACAACCTTTTTTGTTCCTGATTTTAGTGGAATTGCATTATACTATCTATTTACATTGATTTTCTAGCTTTGTTTGGAATTGGTACTTACCTCTCCCCTTTCTTTTTTATTATTTGCCCTTTTGCCACATTTTTTTTGTATTTTATAGAAGATTACATATCCATCCCCCCATTCCTTCACTCCCATCCTCCCATGCTTCCAACCAACCCCCCAAGCCACCCAAGACCCACTCTCCAGAGATAGAGAGACACTCCATCAACAAAATCTGTCACATCGTTTTCAGGAGGGCAGAGGCACTTCTTTATGCATCTGCACTGCAATAGTATCCCTCCATTGAGAATGGGCTCCCAACTCCATTTGTGGCCTGGGAATAAACCCTGGCTCCACTGTTAAAGGTTCTGTAGACTGCCTTGGCCTCCTAGCTGGTACCCACACTCATTGGGTCAGACCAATGATGGTTCCCTCACTTTATGGCTAAGGTCTGCATGTTCTCATTAGGTCAGGCCAACTGCTTCTAAGGGTATCTCCAGTTCCAGTTTGGTTCATTTGGTTACCTCTCCTCCCTCTCCACAACTGAATTCCTGGAGTATGGTTCAGTGCTCAATTGTGGATGCCTGTTTCTGCTTCGATCAGCTACTGGGTCAAGGCTCTAGGAATGGTTAACCAAGGTAGTCATCAATCTCATTATAGGGGAAGGGCATCAAAGACAGCCTCTTCACCACTGCCTAGATTCTTAGTTGGGCTAATTCCTGTGAATCCCATACATTTTCCTCTATGCCAGACCTCTCACCAAACCTATAGTGGCTCCCTTTATCAAGGCATCTCCTTTCTTGCCATGTTCTATTCCTCTCCATCTCAGTTCTCCTGTTGTCCTCTCCCCTTCTCAACTCTTCTTTCCATCTCCCTCCTCTCTCCCTCCATGCTCCAAATGATTGGGGGTTCTTGTTCCCCTTCCCTTCTTCAGGGAACCAGGAGTTTTTCTCCTGTGGTGCTCCTTGTTTTCTAGATGTTCTGGTGGTGTGGATTGTAGGCTGGTAATCCTCTCCTATATGACTAAAAACATATATGAGTAAGTGCATACCATGTTTGTCTTTTTGTGACTGGGTTACCTCACTCAGGGTGGCTTTCTCTAGTTCCATTCATTTGCCTGCGAATTTCAAGATTCCACAGTTTTTTTTTCTGCTGAGTAGTACTCTGTTGTGTAGATGTACCACATTTTATTTATCCATTCTTCAGTTGAAGGGCATCTAGTTGCTTCCAGGTTCTGGATATTACAAACAATGCTGCTTTAAATATAGTTGAGCATATGTGCTTGCTGTATGAGTGTGTATTTTTTGGGTATATACCCAGAGGAATTGCTGGATTTTGAAGTAGACTCATTCCCATTTTCCTGACAAATCACGATACTGATTTCCAGAGTGACTTTGCAAGTTTGCACTCCTCCCAGCAATGGAGGATTGTTCCCCTTCCTCCAATACTCTCCAGCCTAGACTGTCATTGATGTTTTTTTTTTATTTTAGTCATTCTGGTCAGTGTAAGATGATATCTCAGATTCGTTGAGTTGCATTTCCCTGATGGATAAGGATGTTTAGCACTTTCTTAACTTTCTTTTAGCCATCTTAGATTCCTCTATTGAGAATTCTCTATTTAGTTCTGCATCCCATTTTTAATTGGACTGTTTGGTGTTTTGGTTGCTACCTTCTTCAGTTCATTGTATATTTTGAAAATCAGCCCTCTCTGAGAAGTGGGGTTAAAGAAGTTCTGTTCTCATTCTGTCAGCTACATTTTTGTTTTGCTGATTGTGTCCTTTGCCTTACAGAAGCTTCTGAGTTTCAGAATGTCCCATTCATTAATTGTCTGTCTCAATGTCTGTGCTACTGGTTTTATGTTGAGTAAGCATTCTTATGTATCAATTCATTCATGGGTGCCTCAAACTTTCTCTTCTAAGAGGTTCAGTGCAACTGGATTCATATTGAGGTCTTTGATCCATTTGGATTTACGTTTTGTGCATGGTAATAGATATGGATCTATCTGCAATCTTCAACATGTCCACATCTACTTGTATGAGCACCTTTTGGTGAAGATACTTTCTTTTTTCCATTGTATAATTTTAGCTACATCATCAAAAATCAGGTGTTCAGCTGGGTGTTGGTGGCACACACCTTTGATCCCAGCACTCAGGAAGTAAAGGCAGGCAGATCTCTGTGAGTTTGAGGCCAGCCTTTTCTACACAGCGAGTTTTTAGGACAGACTCCAAAACAATACAGAAAAACATTGTCTCGAAAAAAAAAACAGGTGTTTGTAGGTATGTGAGTTAATATCAGGGTTTTTAATTCAATTTCATTGATCTACTTGTCTATTTTTGTGTCAGGTCCAAGCTGTTTTAAGGACTATGGCTGTATAGTAGAGCTTGAAGTCAGGGATGGTGACGCCTCTGGAAATTCTTTTATTATACAGGGTTGTGGTAGCTCTCCTGGATTTTTGTTCTTCCATACAAATTTGAGTACAGATATTTCAAGATCTATGAAGAATTGTGTGGGGATTTTTTTTACAAGACAGTGTTTCTCTGTATTGTTCTGGAGGCTGTCAGTCCAGCCTGGCCTCGAACTCACAGAGATCCGCCTGCCTCTGCCTCCCCAGTGCTGGGATTAAAGGTCTGCGCCACTATCACCCGGCTTGTGTTGGGATTTTGGTGGGAACTGCATTGACTCTGCAGATTGGTTTAGGCAAGATTGCCATTTTTACTATGTTGATCCTACCTATCCAAAAGCATGGGAAATCTTTCCATTTTCTGGAATTTTTGTCAACTTCTTTCCTTTCGTACTCAAAGTTACTACCGTATAAGTCTTTCACTTGCTTGGTTAGAGTTACCCCAAGTTATTTTATGTTGTTTGTGGCAATTGTAAAGTCTGATGTTTCTCTGAATCCTTTCTCAGCCTTTTTATCGTCTGTATATAGTAGGGCTAGTGACTTTCTTGAGTTGATCTTTTACCCTGCCACTTAACTGAAAGTGTTTATCTCTCTGGCAGAGTTTTTTAGGTCAGTTATGTAAACTATCATATCATCTGCAAATAGCAAAAGTTTTACCTCTTCCTTTTCAATTTGTATCTGCTTGATTTCTTTTTGTTGTCTTATTATGCTAGCTAGAATTTCACGTCCAAAATTAAGAAATATCTAGGAGATTGGACAGCCTTGTCTTGTTCCAGATTGTAGGGGAATCACATTGACTTACTCTTCATTTAGCTTGATGTGGGCAGGTGATTTGCTGTATATTGCTTTTATCATGTTTAAATAGGATCCTGTTATTCCTGGTCTCTCCAAGAATTTTATCATGAAGGAGTATTAGATTTTGTCACAGGATTCTCAGCATCTAGTGAGATGATGAAGTGTTTTTTCTTTTTCTGTTTGTTTATATTATGGATTACATTGATGGATTTTCATATGTTAAACCATCCCTGCATCCCTGGGATGAAGCCTGTTTTATCATGATGGACGATTTTTCTGATGTGTTCCTGGATTCCACTTGCCAGTATTTTGTTGAGTATTTTTGCGTGAATATTAGTGAGGGATATTGGTCTGTAGTTTTCTTTCTTAGTTGTGTCTTTGTGTGGCTTGGGGTATCAAGGTTATTGAAGCCTCATAGAAAGAGTTTGGCAGAGAAAGAGTTCTGCTTCTATTGCATGGAATACTATGAAAAGAATTGGTATAAGCTGTTCTTTGAATTTATGGTAGAACTCTGCACTGAGGCCTTTTTTTTGGTTGGGAGACTTTTGATGACTGCTTCTATTTCCATAGGATTTATAGGTCTATTTAAATTGCTTATATGTGCTTGATTTAATTCAAGCAAGTGATACCTATCCAGGAAATTGTCTATTTCCTTTAAATTTTTCAATTTTGTGGAGTACAGGTTTTCAGAGTATGACCTGATCATTCTCTGAATTTCCTCAGAGTCCATTGTTATGTCCCCATTTTCATTTCTGATTTTGTTAATTTGTATGTTCACACTCTGCTGTTTGGTAAGTTTGGACAAAGTTTTGTCTATCTTGTTGATTTTCTCAAAGAACCAATTCTTCATTGCATTGATGCTTTGTAAAGTTTTCCTAGTTTCTACTTTATTGATTTAAGCCCTCACTTTGATTATTTCCTGGCAGCTACTGTAAAGAGAACAATAGAAATGTGTAGCACCAGTGCCATAAGGAAGTCCAAGGTATAAGGAAAAGACAGAAAAGACATCCAGCTGCTTGTACTAAGAAAATGCATGTGCTGCATTTATTGCTAGGAGAATTTGTATGTGTGTGTGTGTGTCTTTATTGCAAGTGCTAAGCGGTCTCTCTCATGTAGGAGGGAGCAGCTTTATATACAGGCTTATAGCACAGCTGAAAAACCCCAGGTGGAAGAGAGGTGTTTTCCTCCTGCTAGATGTTGATATCAGAGTGTCAAAGCCGGGGAAGCAAGCCAGAACTAGAAAACAGGATACACTAGGACTGCAAAAGAGGACACACTTGGAATGGAAAACAAGTTGCACTTGTAGGCTGACCAGCAACTCACAGAGAACCCGTGGGGCTGGGGCCCAACAGAAATGTTTTTAAACCATGTATTAATATGACCACCCATATGTGTTTATGTTACAAGTGCCATGACAGAAGCAGTTATAGTTTCAATGATAGAAATTAAAGCTGTAATACCCAGAATCAGGACTGCAATGAATTTTGTAGAACCAGAAAACAGATTAATAATAGTTTCTACATCATAAATTACCAGATCATCACACCAAGGTCAAGAAAGCTTATCAAGAAGAAAGATATAGGGAGACTGACAGACAACCATAAGGAACCTGGAGACATTGTTAGGTTGATACAATTAGTAATGAAGCAGTCATGGCAAAAATTTTGGTAAGTAGTTTCATAATTTGAAACTGTAAGTGAACCAAGCAAAACCTTTAACAACAATCACAAAAGGTGCAGTAACACAGGTTTGTAAACCAGAATAAATAGGAGAGGTTTGTGAAGGTCATTTTACTTTGATTGATTGATTGATTGATTGATTGATTGATTGATTGATTGATTTTGGTTTTAGAGACAGAGTTCCTCTGTAGCTTTGGAGCATGTCCTGGAACTTGCTCTTTAGACCAGGCTATCCTGGAGCTCACAGAGATCTGCCTGCCACCACTGTCTGTTAAATATTTTATTTATTTTGGAAAAATGTGTAACCTAGGCTGGCCCCAAACTGGTTATCCTCCTGCCTCCTTATCTTTCAGAAAATCCTATGAGCATGTGCCCTCTCAACCAGCTGTGAAGCCTTTTTAATAACAGTAAATTTAGTATATGTAAAGAGTTTATATAAATGTCTTTGATAAATGAGGCAACCCATAGGTTTAGACAAAAGCATAGGAATGGCCAACTCTGGAGAAAAGCAATGATTCACAGGAGTTGGCTTTAACATAATATCATCAGGCCAAGATAAAGAGGAATATGAAATAAAATAATTTCTATGATCTATACCTGGACTGAAAACTGACCAGTCATAAATCTTATCATTTATATCCTTAATTGTACAAATGACTCCTTTATCAGAGAAAACATAGGTCAACCCTGTGATAGGACTAATAACTATGATTGTATTTAGCATTATTTATCCAAGAAGGCATATTAATAGAAGGTTTTTCTTAGGTCATAGCCAAAGCTTTTGGAGTCTATCTGCTATGGATACAAAGCTGTCTAAAAATGACTATTGTCTCTGGATCTACCACCCATAGGGGAATCGGATAATAAAGTCCTAAAGAAAGACTAATACATCCTGAGGGAGGAGAAATCCCTGCAGAACAGAAACAAATAAGGCAGTTTCTTAGGTCATAGCCAAAGCTTTTGGAGTCTATCTGCTATGGATACAAAGCTGTCTAAAAATGACTATTGTCTCTGGATCTACCACCCATAGGGGAATCGGATAATAAAGTCCTAAAGAAAGACTAATACATCCTGAGGGAGGAGAAATCCCTGCAGAACAGAAACAAATAAGGCAGTCTGTTCACACATAGCCCATATCAATTAAAATGTCAGAAACCCCATGATGTATGAAAGCATCTTGGTCACCAAACCCCCCGTTAACTTGGAATCATTTGCCACAACCTTAATTTCCTCATCATCCCAAGTTGCAGGATGAAACAAAATTGTTTCATGGACATAGGTCCAATATTGTTCCTGGGCCCTGCTTAACAGTACAGAAGAAAACAATACCAGGATGGTAAGCAAACAATCATAACCAAAAAAACAAATAAACAAACAAAAAACTGAGGTGGAGGTTATTTATACTCCTTGATTCTGAAGCGTTACTTCAGCATGTGATGTTAGTACCTTGATTAGGCCCCATGTTGGTAAAGAAACCTTCTGGGTTGCCTTGGCACATCCTTTTGGTTGCAAGCTGAACTGGGAAAGCAAATTTGGAAGTGAACCAACAGCTTCATATGAGTCCTAATCCTATGTCTCCTCCTCCATGGTCAATGGCAGTGGCTGACGGGGTGGCTGGGGCTGCAGAAGAGGTCTGTGGTGTCTTCAGTTCAGCGTGGTGGATGTAGAATTGCAGGGTCCAACATATGGATGGATCAAACAGTCTGGAATCCAATGTGGTAACTCAGAATCCTGAGGAACTACATGAGCATATCCTCTTCCAAAAGTCATGAGGACATCCGGGGCCTCTTCCATTCTCCTGTCAATAAATATTTCCATAGGATTTTTATTTAATCAGAATATGTCAGTAAAAGAAATGCTTTCTGAGTCTACATTAAGATAATTAAGTACAAAGAGGGCACGATTTAAAATATGAAATATTTATGTTCTTGTTGAAGTTTATGAAGTTGGAATTTTAATATCTGAGGAGAACGTTCCACAGTGGCCTGTCCCTGAGGATTATAGGGAATTGCAGTTGAGTGTGAAATTGTAAATATGGGACATAATAGAGAAAAGGTCTTTGAAGTATAAGCAGGAGCATTATCCGTGTTTAATGACTTATGACAAGTCAGAACTGTAAAGCAAGCAAATAAGTGCTGGATTGCATCTATATCAGCCTCTCCTTTGCTGGCAGTACCATGAATAAAATGTGAATAGGTTCCACACAGACATGGACATAAGCCGAACTTCCAAATGATGGAACATGTGCCATATCCATCTGCCAAATATCATTGGGTGTTAGTCCTCAGGGAATTATAACCATGGGCAGAGAAATAAAAGTGGTTGGGTATACTGCAAGTCTCTAATTATAACACCTGCTGCTTCATGAAGAAGATGAAACTGTACAGCATTTTGGTGATGCAATGCTTGATTCTTTGTGGCTTCCTGTATGGAACCGACAGATAAATGTGTAAGCCAATCAGAATAAATATGGCCCGGGATATTGGGAATGGGCACTAATGTGACCCACAAAATAGGGCAATGCCTCTGCTCAAATTAAGGACTGTAATTCTTACAGCAATGAAAAACAATTGCTGCCAGTCTATGACTCAGGAAATGTAGCAGTTTCAAGATAGGTAAACAAATATGCAATATAGCAGGAACCAGTATAAAGACTAAAAGTTTGATTAAGCAAAGATTGAAACACCTTCAAAGCTGCCCTCAACTCCACTTTCTTAGCAGAGCTTTCATTAGTTTGAAAAGAAGCTGACCTTACATCAACAGTAATGCAGCACATATCCATAGTAACAGCACCCATTCTTCTATTAACTTTCATAAACTTCTTTTGCAAGTTCTTCATATTTCATTCTCCATTACAGAACATTTTCCCCAGTTAGGCAGGTCTTAGTGAATTGGAACCAGTTTAAGGAGTCATCAATCTAAACATCAGCCCTTCTACCAAGATTAAAGCATACAGAGAAGTAGGACCATAATCAGGAGTTGCTTGTTTCATTTTCTTAGCAATTTGTAAGGAAGTGATTCCCATATAAGACTATCCTCATTTATAAGATCATACATCACTGGAGAACAGGAGAGAAAAACGTCTCCTTATTGTGCCTATTTCAACTCTCCCTTGATCCCTATCAACAGAAGCTGTCGAAGACTTATCTATCAGTCACTTGAGAAAATACATCCTTACTCATCAAGGGAGCAGAAGGCATTGAGACATTTTGAAAACATTCGCAGTAGTAGGAGGGGGGCAACCTGGATTGTGATATTTGACAACTTGTTCTTCTAAATCAAATTGGTCTCGGGGCTAGATTCCTCATCTCATTTTCAAAAACCTTATTTTTTTAAAGAGGATATTAGGCTGAGAGCCCTTTAAAGACTCTTTAAAGGAATTTTGTAAGACAGTTTCTTTTTCTTTTTCTGTATAACATTCAGGAGCCAAGGGAGTGCTTCCTCTTATACCAGGAGTCAAAGCATGTCTAACCAATTCTGACAAAGCAAATGAAGTAACAGCTACTTCCGTTTCCCCCCATTAAGTAGCATACCATACCTAAAGTTCCTTTCCAACATTATCCCAAATTCCTGCGACTAATGTTTCTTGTCCAGGAAACAAAGGACTAACTTTTTGTATAAATTGCAGAAATTCAATAACCTAATCAGAGCTTATTTTTATGACTCTTCCTCTAAGGGAGTGTGACTATGTCTCCATAAAGAATTCCTTACAAGTTTCTCAAACGTTTTGGGTGACCTATACTTACTCAACTATACTCACTCCCTGTGTATCTGCAGGTTCTACAGGTAGAAGCCATTTTTTTCCAAACCTCAAATATTAGGTATCTTCCAATGAGGCCTATTCAGGGTGCCACCTGGGAGAGCCTTGCTGCTAACTGGTTCAATGACCTGGCATGGATGTGCAAAGTCAGTGAAACTAAGAAAACTCTGAACACCTATTTCAAACAAATAGCCCCAGGTAGGCTGGTCATTTTTATTTATAGTTTCAATAGTTTGCATAAACAACTTTACACTCATATTTGTTTATCAAGTTGCTAACAATAATTATAATAATTTCCAGTTTCTGTGCCTACCTCACTAACTTTCCGTCTCTCAAGTTTCCCACCAGCAATCATTACCTACTTGATTCGTAGCTTTAATATTAGAAATATAAGCAGTATAGCAAGCAAGAAAGGAAGTTTTCTAACTAGGCACACCTACAAGTAACAGTGTGTCTAGCTGGCAGCATTGAGATAAGAGCATCATGCAAAGCAAAAGAGAATTTTAGCTCTAGTGGTAAATATTTACCTCTAGTCAAATCTAAACTCAAAATCAACTCATCAGTCAAGGCTGAATCAATGTATTTTTCATTCTATACTACTCTATTTCCTATGGGGGATATACCACGATTCTCCCTATCATCCTGTAAATGATGTAAGTTTAAAGCTTACTTTTAATATTTGATATTGCTTATTTCTTGTTCTCATATCTCTTTCCTTACAGCTTCCTATAGTGTTGACTCCTAAAGTATTGGCACACCTATTATAAATGATGTCATTGTGGGTTTCTATGATTCTGTTTCATTCCCTGTTGCCAGACTGTTCCCATTAACTCTTGATATCAGCTATTCATTTGCAGGCCTTGACAAAAGGTTTCTTGTTCATGCTATTCCCAAGCCTTGTTCCTTGAAGCAGTCACATAGCTCCCAGCACACCTCTCCCATTTTGTAAAACAAACTGCAAACTAATTCCTAAAGATGAAAAGCAATTCACAGTGGCTTCGACCCTTTAGATTCTGTGCATGTAATAAATCTTCAATATTACATATATATTTCTATGTAATGGTCTGCTTATGGTTTCCTTCAGTTTAATAAATAGCATCATCCTGTGTTTTACCTAGGCAATGAAGCCAAGCATTTTGCTAGCCATTTGTAATTTGTTTTGTTTTAATAAATTTGATTTCAATGTTCCCTCATGCTTTTAAATCAGTTCCTCCCCAGGTAGGTGTTTATCTCAAATATTTAGAAATACATAATTTTATGTTTGTTGAATAATCTCTATTCTCCAGTAAGAACAAGAATATTTTTACTTATTGATGAGTCTATTTCTTTCATTCATAGAAACACATGGACTAAGATGTAAAGGATGAGCAGATACATAATGTCAAAGACTCATCTGTCAAAGATTACCCTTGGGGTTCATTAGCCTGCAGGTACTAGAAAACACAGCAACAGTAGGAGCTCCTCCCTGCTCTGCTACAGACAGAATTCCAAGGGACTTCTATGCCCCGTGCCCTGTTGGAAGTGCATTTAGCATTTTCTTTTTTGGGTGACTACTTGGACTGATGAACACAATGGCACTTTATTGCTCTGGAGTTCTAAGTTATTTGACAAAAGTTAAGGTGTCTAAAACCTTATTAGTGGTGTCAAAGACCTGTTAACTTAGATTAATCAGGAATGATATTGTCCTGAAAAGTTGTAATGACAGGAAAGTCTGTCACTACAGATTGAGTCCTTCCAAAAAGAAGCAGAGAACTGAGCTCCTGATGGAGGCATTGAAAAGTGAGCTGCCCTATTGTGATGGCCAGTAGATGCTCTCCTCTGAATTTATTCCCTCTACCATGCAACATCCATCTAAGTTTTAAATGTTTGTGTGATTCATTACCATTCAAATTTTATTAAAACTAGAATTTTATTAAATTTTATTAAAACTAGAACTTTCTAGTAACTTGAGCTACTACAGAATATTTAGATGTTTTTGGAATAAAATGTAAATTCAAGACTTGTCCTTAAACACAAAATAATTTTTCAGAAGGGCAAAGAATGAAAAAAACACAGAAAAATTGCAATTTCCATGGCCTTAAGAGGGTTGGTATTCCTGATCCATTTTTTTAATTCACCAAAAATTCAATTCAAATATCTTTGCAAATTGCCTGTGGGAAAATTATTTTTTGATTGTTTTGCTAGGGTTGATGCATATGAACCCACAACCATGAATATAGAATCATGTTGCTGTTGCCTAACCTGACTTTAGGGTAGTGCTGCATTCAGGAGTTTATTCTATTCATTCCAGAAAGAAGGGATAATGACAGACCCAAGACACTCTTCTATCCAAGCTTCCCTGGAAGAACTTTCCTGTTTCCTAAGGATATAGTAGGAGTGTGATGACCTAGATAGACACATCAGGGAGAGGTCACTAAAGCATGACTGCAATTGCATTACTACACTCTACTACACAGAGCACAGGGACCTCCACTGAAGAATCTTCCTTCTTTTAGTGGAGATTTAACATTAAAAACAAAGAAAAGAAAATCTCAGGCAGACTCCTCCCAGGCCTTGTGAGTCTCATGAGCGTCCCATAAGCCCCCTGAGCATCAGAACAAAGGAAACAGTTGCACACAGCAGTGGCATCCTCTCATGATGTAAAAGACAGATTCCTCACTGACACGGCCTAAAGTCATTCCATGATGCTTTGGGGATGCTAAATATTTAGTCTGTGTCACAGTGATGAATTTTCAAAATAAGCCACATAGAACCTTAGAAATCACAGAGACATCCCCACCTTGCTGGCTGGAAACAGCGTCACAACACACTATCCTGGGGAAAGGTTTTACTTCAACCACTGTGCTCACAGCTCCTCTGAAAGTCAGAGGCGGTTTTGACCATCTCCTACAACTTCTCTTTCCAAAAATGTCATGTCGTCAAGTTGTGAGAGGTCACCTCAGATTTTATTTTCAGTAGGAACTCATATTTGCTGCTGATGGTGCCCGTCCTGCCAACTAAACAGCTAAACTCCATTTGGCTGTATGGATGCACACATTCCCTGGCACCATTGCCATCCAAGTTCCTTGAGGGAGTGTTCAGGTCAGTCTATTTAGACATGAATTGAACGGTTTGTATATCATCTTTCCATAGTCACATCAAGTGCTTTCATAGTAGAACCACGCTAGTGAACTGCAATGATGCCCGCAATTCACACTTGCAGACACTGAAGCCTGTCAGCACGCATCTTACACGAGGGGCTTTCAGTCAAGCTTATGTTTTTAATTGCCCTGAAACATGATTCCTACCAATTTACCAGACTTCCCCCTGAGATAGCACAACCAACATCACCAAATCGCATCAGAAAAGGTTAAAATGTAATCACAGCCTAACAGTCCAACACCGATCATCCAGCTACTTGGGATGTGGAGAGAAGAGGATGAAAGTTCTAGTTCATTCTTGGCTACACAGCTACTTTAAGAATAAATTGTACTACATTAGACCCTGTCTCAAAACTCAATCAAGCAGTTAATCAACGAACTAATAAGAAATGAAAATAAAAACCCTTACCCTGAATCAATGCCCTTTTCTCCCACTGATTCTCTCTGAGGGTTAGATGTTTTCACATTCACGGACATTTTGACATGAAAGGGGGAAAAATGGATGCAATGTTTTGCAGGAATTTGACATAGGAAAGACACATGTGTGGTGTTGGACTGAAACTCTCTTGGACAGATTATCTCTGCAGCTGTGTAAAGAGGAAGACACCAATGAACGCCTTGGAAATGAGTGAAGGA
This sequence comes from Mesocricetus auratus, assembly GCF_017639785.1. Taxonomy (NCBI): domain Eukaryota; kingdom Metazoa; phylum Chordata; class Mammalia; order Rodentia; family Cricetidae; genus Mesocricetus; species Mesocricetus auratus. The sequence continues at coordinate 10,571,007 of NW_024429211.1, forward strand.
GAAGCAATGACACACAGATCCTACGGGCCTCATCCCTGCACAAGTGCACATGGGTGTTCTCTGTTTTCAGACAACTCACTGCAAAGGGACTCTAGTCCCTTTAGGTGAGCACCACCACAGATGGACTGTGAGACTGTGTGCTGGGCAAGTCAACTCCACAGCCCCTGCAGTGTAAAGTGTGAGGGACTGAAACCCTGCTTCATTTCCTGGAGGGAGAGGGACAGCATTATCTCATTACCTATTGATCTCACTTTTATGACAAGTCTATTTTTTACATTAATCTATAAATTCCCATTTGAGGATTTTAACATTTCTGGTCTAATTTGTAGTATATTCCAATATTTAATTGTTCTTGGATTGGGTTTTGGTGGACATTTGCACTATATGAATAACAAACCTATCCAGGTTTCTCAAAATATAATCCTTTCTTTATTGAACAAAACCAACTCATACTCCTATAATAGTGGATAGTGGATCTCCAATGGGTAACATTATTTCTGCTATTTTAAATATGTTATTCTAGTAGGCATATCATAGCGTCAAGGGTATGGATATACTACATTTACAGTGACCTTCATAGCTGATTGTCAAGGGCTAACACACTGCTTAACTTTGATATGTTGTTTGCATACTATTCTTTGATTTTATGTATGAATGTCTCATCCTTTTAATTACCATGATATGTACTCTCTTAGTAACTCATCTGTGATTGTAAGCTATATAAAGGTCAAACAAGGACTACTGCCCTGGTTTTAAAATTAAGTTTTACATTCTGTAAGTGTTCGTTCCTCCATTCATTTATCTGCTCTGTATTCTTTTTCTCAATTTTGACTTTTTAGTGGAGCCACTTTTTTTGGTTTTTGGATACAGGGTTTCTCTGTTTTGTTTTGCAGGCTGTCCTGGAACTCACTCTGTAGACCAGGCTGGCTTCAAACTCATAAGATCCACCTGCCTCTGCCTCCCGAGTTCTGGGAATAAAGGCATGCACCACCAACACTTGGTTTGCTTTTCATTATATTCTTTTCAAGTGTCTAAAAAGTCCATGAACCAGTATGTGATGTGTTATGCTTTGCTTAGCTACTCTTTTGCTCATATCAAATAAAATTATTCTAAAGAGATCTTATTCTAAACCATCTTGCTAATTTTAGTGCTTTTGTTTGCTTCCTGAGCAGACCTGGTGTTGAGGGCATTTGCGCTTTTTATTGCTTTTCATCTATGTGCAGTTTGCAATGGGTCATGTTGGGTTCTATGGATTCACTCTGATCCGGAAGTGTTTGTGCATTAATGCGTTTGAAAGAGGGATGTTTCCCCTTAAATTCAACTCTGCTGAGAGTGCATCATAAGAATGTTTACTTTATTCACGTGCTCTCCAAATCCTACTGAAATGATTCTGTAAAGTGACAGTCGAAATTGCATTCATTAATGTGAGAAATTGCATTCATTAATGTGAGGACAAGCTGTGTTTCTGCACTTGGAATGAAATTTTCTAACAACATTAGCTTATTCTTTTCATCAGTATGCTTTACTTCTCAATTTTTATGAAAGAATTTATATTTATATGAAAATTAAGAGAAAGCTTATTTCTAAATCATACTTCCACAAGTATTGGAGTCAAGTATCTTATAATACAATAAAGAGATTTTGGAAAATTTTCCATGATTGATAGTTTGTGAAATCTTAACATGAATTTTTATTCAAATATTTTGTAATCATTCTATTACATCACATGGTTTTCTTTGCTGGTAGATTTTATATAATTATTATTTTAAATAAAATAAAAAGTCTAAGATTTTTCATTTTATATGTTACCTCCTTTGTAAAATTTGACATAGAGAACTGCATTTAATTTAATAGAAGTGCTTTTTATTTAACTTCTTCATCATCAACTCTTTGGGGGTTATACATCAGGTAACCCAATTCTGCTTGCTTCTGTGTTCCCCATATCCTCCCCTAATGCCTGTCATGCCCCCATAAAAGGAAACAAATGAAGGGGAAGCAGGCAAGCAGACAAAAGCAAGACAAACAGACAATAAACCCAAACCCAAAACAGAAACCTCAACAGAAAAATTTATTTACTTCTGTTTTCTGCCTCTCCAGCACCTCTTCATTCATGACCTGATGTCATTGGAAGATTCACTGTGCCATATAGTATATATACTTCCTTGTACCATCAGTTTTACTATCAAATGTTCATTGTAATTAGTCACTTGTCTGACTCAAGTTCAATGGTTTGTAGTGCACCATCATCACTGGACACTCACAGTAATTCCTTTGGGATAGCCTGCAGCTGCCACAAGTCTTAGGAGATTTTGCAGATATCATTCCACAGGGCCAGTCCAACAGAAGGATTTTTATAATATCCATTTATTTACTTTATTTCATTGTTATCTAATGATTATATATTATATATGACCTCTGTTAATGTTGAAACATACATATAACCTTGTATTTTTTGTTTGTTCCTAATGACTTTCTGTTCTGTATACTCTCAAGGTTCTTTGTCTCAGTTTTCATCCTTGTGCTAGTATATTAAGATGTTTTGTCTGTATGACAGCTACATTTGCCTATGTTCCTGAATGTCTGTATTAATGCTTCCTATTAATTTTAGAAAATTAGAAGAACAAAATTTCTACTCAGCCTTTCTCCTTAAATTGTCTTTTTCATATGAAACTTAAATTACATTAGTATGAATATATTGGACTAAATCACACATTTATTAGAATACGGCATCCTGAGCTTGTATACACACCTGATACACATGCCAGATTATATTTTCCCTTTCCTTCAAATATTAACAATATTCTAGCTTCTTATACCTTTTTAAATGTTCAGAAAATCAGTCCATATTATTTTTGCCTAAATTATAAAACAATCATGCAATCTCTACAAATTCAGGATTTTTAGTCCTATAATAATGTGTATGTCGCATCCCAGCCAGGTGAGCTTGGGTCTCGGGGGGACACTCCCCATCCTCTGCCCTACACCCATCCCCTCGATCTTCCAAGGCTGCTCCTGGCATCCAGAAGACCAGCCCAAACAGGAAAGCCATAAGCCCTTCCAGGCCCCATACTCAAGCAACCACAGCCAGGCCTCAAACTCTGGAAATTCCAGCTTCAGCTTCATAAAGGAAGGAGACCAGTGGAGACAGAAAGACCCCACCAGCACTCACTGGAAGAAGAGATGGGAAGAACACAGAATAAGAGCTCATTCAGCAATCAAAAGACCAACATGACTCCACCAGAATCTAGGGAACCAACACCAGAATGACATGAAAAGCACTACATAGATGAAGCAGAGGAGACAGACCTTAAAAATCATTTTATGAAGATGAAATAGACCCTCAAAGAAGAAACAAAGAAATCCCTTAAAGAAATAGAGGAAAAAACAAAAAAATCCATGAAATGGGGGGGGAAATTCAAGAAATAAACAAATCTTTCAAAGAATCTAAAGAGTACCAAGAAAAAACAACCAAACAAAAGAAGAAAACAACTCAAACAGTTGAAGGATTGAAAGTTGAAATAGAAACAATAAAGAAAACACAGAAAGAGGGGATGATGGAAATGGCAAAGCTGGGTAAGCGATCAGGAACAACAGATGCAAGTATCACCAATAGACTACAAGGGATAGAAGAGAGAATCTCAGATGTTGAAGACTCATTAGAGGATACACAGTCATCAACCAAAGAAAACCTCAAAACCAACAAATCCCTAACACAAAATATCCAGGAAATATGGAACACCGTGAAGAAGCCAAACCTCAGAATAATAGGTATAGAAGAAGGCAAAGAAATACAGCTCAAAGGCACAGAAAACATATTCAACAAAATTATAGAAGAAAACTTCCCTAACCTAAAGAAGGATACGCCTATGAAAATACAAGAATCTTACAGAACACCAAAAAGGTTGGACCAGAAAAAGAAGTCACCTCGCCATATAATAATCAAAATACCAAACCTACAGAATAAAGAGAAAACATTAAGAGCAGTTAAAGAGTCCAGGCCCCAAATTCCGGCGGTCCCAGCTAGCTAGGTGAGCTTGGGTCTCCGGGGGCAAACCCCATCGGCCGCCTGACCCCCATCCACTCTATCTTCCA
>NW_024429211.1:10735089-10790441 GCF_017639785.1 Mesocricetus auratus
AGTAGCATATGCTCTTAATTGTTAAGATATCTCCGTAGTCCCTGGATATCACTTTTTAAGAAACAAAATACAGATGAAAAGAATGATATAATGAAAATGAATCTAAATACTAAGAAAACATGTACTTCCAGGAATAGGGGCCAGAGAAAGTGGGAAAATTAGTGTTTGAAAACAACTATACTTAATTCTTACAAGATGACTCTTGGATATACTATATACTCATCTGTAAATATGAATGTGATAACTATTGTTTATTACAATTGCAATGGCAGATTTCTTTTAGTCAATTATATCCAGGAGTTTATGAAGTCAGGAATCATAGAGGTGTTAAAGTTTCAAGTGACAAAGGAGTAAACTCAGTGATACCTTCAATATTTTACAAAATTCCCAGAGGAACTCTTCACCAGGCACTGAGTACAGAAACACATGCTTTGTCTCTAATTCAGAATGCTGTACACACTTTAAACAAAATTGGAGCTCATCAGGTTTCCAATGTACCTTCCCACAAGGATGAGCAATTGGCTCAAGAATACTACTCTGTAACAATTTAGAAAAATTTACACATGAAAGCATATTTATTGTCATATATTTCTACAATGAAGAGTTTAAAGCGATCTAGCTAATAATTCAGTGTGAGCTGGTTAACTATCTCTACAATAGCAGGGTAAAAGAACAGTGCATTTACATGATTAGGCTAATTTCAAGAAAAAGCCATTTTACCTATAGAAAATGAACCATAAATATTTTTATTGTTTTATGCTACATATGTCATATCTTTCCCAGAATAAATGTATTGTTATAAATTATGAGCATTAGTTTTAAATTAAATGAGCAATTACTGAAGCGCTAAGGTGACAGATTGCTGTTTTTATTTGTGTTAAATTGGGCCAATAAATTCTACATTGAAACTCCAACACCCAACTCTTTAAGAACGTATATTTGTTATACCACAAGGAGAGAAAACTATCTTATGAATTTTTCTATATAGTCGCCCTGTGTTATATAATCAAGGTGTTTTGAAGCAATCATATTACTCTATTACTTTTCCTATGATACATTATTTAATTTAAATGTATTATAAAATGTGTTTGGCAAGAGCAAGGCACACAACTGTTTCATTAGTGTGGCTAATGAAAGAATCTTTTCCTTTTCTTTCCTTAGTAATGTGTTATATGTTCGCTAAACAGATGTTTTATGAATCAATTGCGTGCTGTGATCATTCAAGGATGAAGCTGGACATGCAAGATCATGATGGAAAGAAAAGGAAGACAATCTGTAAATATCTTACTTGCAGTGAATTTAATGCCTCTGTTCCTAAATGTAACCAACTCCAGATTTCCCATCAGTTACCATCATTCTTTCAATTGTGTTGCCAAAGTCAAGGAACGCTGATGATTGTGTTTCTCTTTGGGCTGTCAAGTACTAATTGTTACTCTCCTTTTTTCATTTTGCTTCTGAAATACGCTTTCTGCATATATTTGGTATCACCTTATGAACACTGGCAAGAGTTTATCTAGTTAAACGAGAGAGATTAGGATGGTCAAGATATGAATGAATGATGATAAGTAATTGATGACAGACATGAAATAAATATTAATGTATTACTCATTTATAGCTCTGCCCTTAGATCTAGGCTAGAGAATACTATTCTTGTACACACGTAGTAAACAAGGACCCATATGTTTGTTCTGTGAACATTTTCTTCCACACTTTTTTTATCTAAAACTGCATTCAGACTTTCTTTCCGACTGTTCCTCTGAAGGGGCAGACATGACTTTTCCTGACTCTCTCTCCTTCTCTATCTCTCTCTGTGTCTCTCTCCCTCATTTTCTCTCATCTCCCACCTCTCCCTTCCTTTTCTCCACTCACTTTCCATTTCCCTCAATAAAGCATCCCACTTTAAGCAAAAAGTTGCCTTTAATCTATAATGAAGCTTGCAAGGAAACGTTTCTTTTTTTAACTTTATTATTTTAATTTTAAATAGCTTGCTTCACATGCCAATCCCAGTTCCTCATCCCTCCCCTCCTCCCGCACTCCCCACCATCCCCCCCAGCATCCCACCCTATTGCCACTTCCTTCCACATAGGGGATATCTAGAGTCAGTCATTTCACTCAGGGCAGGGTCCAGGCACTCCCCTAAGACTCCAGGCTGAGAGAGCATCCCTCTTTGTGGTATGGACACACGAAGTCCATTTGTATGCCAGGGATAAACACTGATCCACTGCCCAGGGCCCCATAGGTTGCCCAGGACTCTTCACTGACTCTCACATTCAGGGGGTCTGGATCTGTCCCATGCTGGCCTCGCAGCTGTTGGTCTGGGGTTCAAGAGCTCTGCCCTGTTCAGATCAACCATCTCTGCTGGTTTTGCCAGCCCATTCTTTGCCAATTTGCTCATCGCTTCTCGCTCTCCGTCACTGGGTTCCTTATGTTCAGTTCAGTGTTTAACTGTACATGTTTGCCTCTGCTTCCATCAGTCATTGGATGAAGGCTCCAGGATGGTTATAGACATCAAGTTCATTATCAGGAATGGGCCTTCGAGGTGGTCTCTCCAATATTGTTTAACTTGTCAGTTGGTGTCATCCCTGTGGATCACTAGAGGTCACACTGGTGCCTGATCGGTCTTCTATCCTATGATTCCCTCGTCCCCCTAGTCTATCTCCGACTCAACCTTCCTGTTCCCCCATGACCTACTCTCTCTTCCTCTTCCCCCCCTCTCTTCTTCCCTGCTCCCACTCCCCCCCACCCCTTGCTGTGTTCCCAATCTGTTCAGAAGATCTTGCCTCATTCCTCTTCTCTTGGGTAACATGCATATCTCTCTTAGGTTTTTCCTGTTTCCCAGACTCTCTGTCAGTGGAAGTGCAGACTGGCACCATCCTGATCCATGTCTAAAATCCATATATGAGTGAGTACATGTCATGTTTGTCTTTTTGTGACTGGGTTACTTCACTCAGGATGAAACATTTGTTAGTGTGACTGTTGAAGGGCACATCACACAGACAGGAAGTTTAGATATGCCTGTGGTGGCCACAAAGTCTTTAATCCTCAGTCTTCAGAGGCAGATGCAGGTGGATCTCTGAGTTCGAAGCCAGCCTTGTCTACAAATTGAGTTGGTGATAGCCACAGCTGTTACACAGAGCAACTCAGTATTGAAACACACACACACACACACACACACAAGGCAATTGATGGGAAACATTACCAGAAACATGGAAATACGTGCTCAAGGCTTTCATCTTTGTCACTAGCTTCTTCGGCCTTGACCAATTTGTGCTTACAGACAACTACAAGTATTAATGACTTACTTAGGTTTGTACCATTAATCAATAATAAATACCCTTTGTTACTGAATTTGAGGGAGCTATGTGAAATAGAGAAATTTAAACGAATATATTTTTCTTATACACTTACAACAAGGTGGCTTATAGACCTTTTAGAAAAGGGGAGTCAGAATATTTCCAAGGACGGGAACAGCTCAAGTTGAGGGAGAGCAGCTGTTTAGAAAACTATTTCTTCATCATAACTCTCAGCCTCATACTGAATGTGGGAATCATGATATTTCTGACAACAGAAAAATGTTTCTGAATGCATAACCAATAAAAGTAAGTTCAAAACCAAACGCACAATTTATCTGAGGCATTTCTAGAGTACTGACCCATGTCGTATGCACAACTACTGTGAAGCCTGATGTATTTACTCAGTACATTTACCTTACACTATGCATGCCAACACACCAAGGAGTGCCAACAAATGCTACCTGAAACTCCTTGGCTCAGATGGAAGATGAGCACATTGTGATCTTTAAGGATTTTATTGGACGAAGGAAGTTTTCTGCTCTTGTAAGATTATGAAATGGTTTAATTACATAAAACAGAGACTTCTCATTATTCTATCCACATTCTTCTGTGTGAAAGTCTGGAGCTAGTTATCTTAGCCTATTGTTACAGAATGTTTGAAGTTTTTAAATTCATACTATTTGAGCACCTGACTTGAACTTCAAACATACACTCACACACACACACACACATACACACACACACACACACACACACACACACACACAAACATACACATGGATGCATGCACGTACTCATTAAATTAAATCTGGCTAGCTGGGAGTTAGGTAAGTATTTTCAGCAATTTAACATGTCTCTAAACATACTTTTGTCATTTTGTCTAAGTGGTTATTTGAAGCAGCATTCTCAGCACAACTGCAAAATAAAATAGAAATGAACTCTAAGAAAAATATTGAGATATTCTGCATTTCTGATATTTAAAGTTTTGTTCTAGATTTAATACTTGATGTAAAAATAAACAAGTGCATCCTTCTCATCAATGTGCAAATTAACTACCATTTTGAGTAAATAGTAAAATTATGCGTATACTACAGAATCATTAAAATAGGTTTATGTTTTATTATCAGTAAATATTTGATTTGTTCACCAATTTCTTTTTTTAATTAAATATCTTTATTTTTAAATGTCATTTAGTATATACGTGTGGGTATCTGTATGAATTCCATGCTGCATGTGTGGAGGATGATCAACAGATTCTGGGAGTTGGCTCCTCTTTTAAGCTACAAGGGACCAGAGGGTCAAACGCAGGCTTGGCAGAAAGCCTCTTGAACAGAGCAATATCATCCATTTTTTAAGCTCTGAAGCTTTTTCTTCTTTTACAGAATTTAAAAAATAAGAATATGAACAAATTTGATTACAAATATTTGCATGTCTTAAGGTATACTCCAATAGCATTTTGGCCAATTATTTTTTTAGCCGCTTCTTTAGGTTCTCAAGGTGCTCCACACTGACATCTTGTAATTCAAGTACCATGGCTTTACCTGAAGAAGGATTAAATGAAATAGTCATTAGGCAACACAAATCTATCAGATCTCGCTGACATTTTTGTAACCCTTTTAGGAAGGTCTGATATTTAAGAGGGTCCTTTTTTAATTGTTTCATTTCTGGTACTGAAAACCCTATCATACTGGTAAGTATTTCATCTATAAAATTTACATCTAGATATGCGGTGCCATCAGAAACCTTTGTAGTTACACACCAACAGCCACCAGAGCTTGAGAGATTCCCAGTTAAAGTGACAATAAAGGCTTTGACTTTCACAGTGGTAACTTCCTTTGGCTTTCTGGCCATTAGAACAGCCAAATAGATAAAAGGTGGAGAATTTAAGTCCATGCCGACGGAAAGATCAGTATTATTCTCAAGTGATTCTGAAGAACAAGTCTGAAAAGGGTAGCTATTTTCATCAGAGATCTCTGAACTCTTTTCTGATAGACAGGTTCCTTGTTTTCTCTTTAACATTTTATTACTTAAGCAATGTTCACGTGAACTGTCGATGTTTTCTTTTGTCGTATTATCTACTCCCAAAGTCTTACTGTCATTTGTAAAGTCATGGGCTAGGAGTCTCTTATGATGGTCTCTAGCAGATAGACAGTCAAAAAATTTGTCTTCATGAATTATTTGTTCAGATAATTTTTTTTCATTGCAATTGTTGTTTCCTTGTTTATGAATCAAATCAGTGTGGTTCTGAGTATTAGGTTTATGTGAGTCTACACATCTATCTGTGTTTTTCTTCAAAGTTGGTGGCTGCAATGCTTTGGTTTCCATCTGTTCTTTCTGGACAGTTTCTTCTAAAAGCAAGGCCTCTTCCAGTGAAAAGTCATCAAACTCTCCATTAGAGAAATGCACAGATTGGTTTGGTTTCTCCTTTTGCCTTGAAGAAATATTCCATCCTGGCTCAAAATCAGACTGGCCTGTGGGAGTAGTATTTAAGGAACTGCCTGCGCTGAAGCCGCTTGCTCCCATGGATGCATCATCGTTTGCTGCAGGTCCCTCACTTTCATAAAGACTTGCCAAGAGCTCTTCATCTGAAGGTCCTAAAGCAGGGTCTGACCCCGACCCCGAAACTCTGGGCACATTGTGAGCAGAGTCATTTGGTACAACTGAGACTGCAGGGTCTAGCTCACCAATCAGTCTTCCAAGTACTTTTTCCTGAGCATATTCTTCTGAAAGACCATCTACCTCAACCCCTAATACCCTCACATTTTCCGGTTTCAACAAGAGAACACCAAGACGAAAGGAAATTCGTCCATGAACCAAAATTTTTGTACCTGGAGGAAGACCACCATGGAGAGCTGGAACAGACTGATATTCCATCCCTTGGATTTGTGTGACACCATCGGTGAGCTGCAGCATGAGCATCCATGAAGGCCTTGCTTCCCATGGTTTTGGGGTAACCTGTGTTTCAGCTGAAACTAGATCATTGGTTGTATTCTTTCCTCTCAGCTTTTGTATCTGGGAATATGCAGGCTGACTTACATCAACCAAGGAATTGATCTGCAGAGCATAAAATCCATTCAGTTCTCCCTTTGGGATTTCTAAAATGTTATCAGGTAAGAGAGGATGTTCCAAGTCTCTCAGGTCAGTAAGAAGCCATTGCTCCAACACCTGTTTATTTACTTGTGCTTGCCTCAAATTAGTATTTTCATTTTCTTCTTGGATCCAGTTAACACATGCTTCCAGCCAGGGTAGAGGCACTTTAACATAGGTTTCAACTCTTAATACAGCACTATTTACACTCATTTTCAAAATAAGAGCACACACATCCACTGCTCCTCAGGGCAGCATGAGATTTGATGACACTGTCTCCAGCTGGGCGGTCAGTGGAATACTCAAAGCCTCTATTGCAGAGAAATGACCGGGGTCCCGGGCTCCAACCCCCGCGGGGCTCCCCCAGGGTTCGCAGAGACCCTGGAGCCAACCCCCTCCCACCGCACATGAGCGCCTGCCTCAGATCTCGCGAGAGCAGCGGCCGCGCTCCCCTCCCCCTCCCATCGCTCCAGAGTGCGCGAACGAGCATGAGGGAGGGAGGGAGAGGGAGCAAGCGAGTGAGGGAGAGCAAGTGAGAGCGAGAGAGGAGGGCGCTCCAGGCGACAGCGCTGCAGACGCCATTATCCTCTGTTTCCCCGCTGCACGGACATCGCCGTCGTGCTCGCCTCGCGCTCGGTCGCGGCCGTGTAGGTATCCGGGGTCGGCCGGGGCTCGGCTGTGCGGGCCCCGGGGAGCGGGGCGGCGGCTCGGTGCCGGCCCCCAAGCCCGAGGCTTCCTCAGGCGGCGCCGCGGCCTGACGGCCCGGGCCACCAATTTCTTATATAAATTTTGCCAGCAAAGAAGATTTTAAGGTGAAAAAAATCCTCTGGAACCTCTGGTATAGAGAAAAAAGGTTCACACGAAAACAGTAGACGCGGGTAGAAATGTGAGGAAGGGTTTGGCAGGAAGTAGGAGAACAATTGCAGATTGCACTGTAGGGTATATACAAGTAGGCAACTGTCCTACAAAGAGAGTGGTCTTGTATCTCCCTACATATATTTGATCATACTCCCTCACACATAGAAACACAACCTTGCCTTTTGCTCTGAACTGGAGTCCATGATGTTTAAAGCTGTATCAAGTGACAAGAGGAACAACATGATAATGACCATGTCAGTGCTGTTAATTCTGGAGTGGCAGAAAGAACAAAACGAGCATGGTGGTGGATGACACACAAAGTGGCTTTCCCTATCCTAATAGTGACCTAACAGACATTGCATTACACCATTTGAACTCCACCAGCCCTGTGTCAGGATGCTGTGCCTGTGCCCAGAAAGTAAACAGGAGACTTCCTTGAGGCCTCTTGCATGAGAACACTTAAATAGGACCCGGAGCACAAGGACAGATCAGAGAATTTCCACATAGACCGTGTCCCTGGGCTCAGTGAGGAGTCAGCACACTGATCCTATGAACCAAACTCCACTCCTTGCTTGCTTTTCTTTTCATTTTTACCTTTTTTCTCTTATAGATCATGTGATATGGTATGGTTCTGGAATTTTAAAATAGCTAAAGTAAATAAAAATTGCAAATACATACAGGTTACAGTATGGAAGATTATTTTACATTGCCCATTAAAGCCAAAAACATATGCTAACTGGTCTTGCTCAGAAAATTGTGAATGCTTTGAAGCCTAAGACATAAGTTTCTATAGAAACCTCAAACTACAAAGGAAGATTGGAAAATACTCTCCAGGCATAGAGTGTGGCCTTCATCTACGACTCCCTCTGACATTTAAGGTACAGCAGGAGCAGGGACATAATAAATGCTTTTATATATTACCCTCTCCCTGAGGAACAACCACATGAGTCTTAAAAGTCCAACAAATCCCTGCAGAGTGGCTAGGTCACAATTTCTGCATCCTCTGCTGTTCAGTTTTGACTCTGTAGAAATCTCCTAGTGCTCTTGTGAAGTGTGGATCCCTAAATTCTACTCAGGGATGGCATGCTCATGATCTGTTGCATTATGCCTGGGAATCTGTGTTTTGAGCTACTTGCTGAGTGACCAGATGCAAGTACATCACAAAGTATGCATTTTAATTCAGCAATGTTTGGATTTAGGATGGCCTCCATGCTTAGAGATCCCTTAGGTATTAAAAGTACATGAGCACCTACTGTGCTTATAGAGGACCCGGGCTGGGTTTTTAGAAGACAAAAGAGGCAGCTCACTGTCTCCTGTTAACTTCAGTTCCCGGGTACCCCATGTCTTTGGATTCCATGGACACATGCACTCACTAGTATGTATAGCATATACACACATACACACAAATAAACATAAAATGAACCTAGATAAAAAACTGGCTTGCTTCTTTTTTAGGGATCCTCAAGTACAAACTGTAGGAACAAGGGCCTCGTTCTAACTCATTTACATTGGGATACATTAGTAACAGATCTGGGATTGTGGCTGTTCTTATTGTCACATTAACCAAATGCCTAAGGCAAACTGACTATGTACAGTAAAGAGGGTAATTTTTCACCCAAGTTTGGAGGCTGAAGTTCCAAGGCTGAGGATTCCTATTTGCTTTGGCCTCTGGTCATGTTTAAGTACTGAATGATAACATATGAAAGCTAGAGTGAGACTTTAGTTCAGCGGTTCTCTGGGAGGTAAACATTCTCCCGCACAGCCCATCAGGCAGAGAATATCTGTATAGAGGCTGGCAGCACCCCATTCACAAGGCACTATACTCCATCACTGAGCTCAGTGCTCTTGTGCACATTGCTGTAAGCACACTCCTAAAACAAAATGACGGTACTGTTTTATAGGCTCATCTGATACTCTCTTACCAAGTGTTAAACATTCTAAAATTCAATCAGTTAGACTTCAGGTTTTTTTTGCTTAATCTAGTTGGCTTGCTATTGCTTTGTATTTTATTATGTTGTATTAGGTACTGTCTAAATCTAGAGTCCAAACAGAACAGTTCTTCACTGACTCTTTTCTTCTTATTGGGAGAACTCTCTTCTATCTTAGGAGGCAATCATCCCATCCCCTGGGCATGAGTGGGTGTCAATGTGGTTATGGTAATGACCAGTGTGTGGATGGCAACCAGGTGTTTTCTACATAAATCTCCATTCTGTCTCCACTCTGACTGCTCTGCTCTGTGTGCAGATTTATATCAATTTCATCTAGGGTTAGAGCAAAGAGACTCCCAAGGGGGATTGAAGGAAAGACAGGAATATGGTGAGCACATTTGTTTCTCAGATCTTAGGTGTCAACTAATGAGTGAGTGAGTTAGTGAAATAATAAATAAAGGAATAATTAGTGCTCTTTACAGCTATAATAACTTGAGTTTTTAGTGTATTTACTGTAGATTGAATAATAAGTGGGTTGTTTTACTATGTTTCTAGCTTTGTGACAACTGTTTTGAGTATGTTTTGCTTAAATCCTACACAAACATCATACACACACACACACACACACACACACACACACCTGTAATCAATTTCCCTCAGATTTATATTTCATAGAAAAAATCCTAGAAGTTGCTGGTCACAATTTCCTTCCATGCAACTGTCTGGGATCAGAGAGACATGTAGGCTGAATGTCAACGACCTCACATGTGGGAAGAGAAACTTACTCAGGACTCTGAAGTTGACTTGTTTGTGGTGTGATGGCAACATCACCTGTGCATGCTAATCTGAGATCATATGTCTCGAGGTTTCAGGCAATTTTGTTGAATCTCTAGAGGGTACCACCAATTCCTTGATGGCTGTGAGCTAGTTTACGTGATTTCTCTACAGCTGTTCCTTGTTTGCTTGTGAGTTTTATTGAAATGGACATCTGCTTGAAAACAGTTTCTCTCCACCCTGTTAATCTCTGCCTCAGAAGCTAGTCAAACTTGTATCACACCTGTGGTCTTGGAGAACTCAGCTTGCTAAGTTCCCAACCTCACAGTGACAGAGGTTAGAGTGGGAGATTCGGGCTCCAAGCAGAACCTCTGTTTTTCAAAAGGACAAGGCCCTGAATAAGCCTGACACTCTGAGATGACATCACCCTTATACTATTGTTACTGTACAGCAGGTTATTGAGTGCAGGAGCTTGCACAGTTCAGGCTACTGCTCAGCAGCTGAGCTCCTCCCCATTCAGAGATTGAATTACCTTTTTCTCACCCTACAATTTGTCCTAGCAGTAGAATTCCTAAAACCAAACAAAGGTAAGAGAGAGAAGTGAGAAGGAGCGCAGATGATGCCCCTTGTGCTGGGAAGCTTTCCATCTTAATGATGCGTCTATGTTCTAGCAGAACTTGACAGTAGGAAAACACTTCCCAGTTTATAGGTTCTTTTTCATTATGAATAGATTTACTAATACCCCATTATAGTAATGTAGGAATAAATTCTCTGTTAAACTCAGAAAGTCATTGACCTTCTGCCACACACTTAAAGATTTTCCCAATTAGTGGACTCACAGGTTTTTGTTTTACCTCCTCTGGAGCAGTACAGAACTGCAAGGCATGGCCTCTTCTCTGCAGTCTACCTGTTGAAGTTGGTGATTAACCACTACCCTTTCATTTTCCTGTCCCTCTTACTTAGCTCAGGCATTGCCATGATGACTTGCATCATATGGAGATGTCTCTCATTGCAGCTCTAAAGCACTTAAGGGTGCTTGACCATTCCTCACAGCACTTGAACACTTTACATTATTAACCAAGCACCTTTACAGAGAAACCTTGTCTCTAATAAGTGTACTTGATATTCTCTTCTGTATTTCTTCTGAAAGCTCACAATGGATTTCGTGCTTCACTCATAGGTTAGGACTCTCAGCTGAAAGTGATAATCTGTATCAGGCCTATGGCCTCAAAGCACAGAGAAATTAAAAAAAAAACGAATGTTCTTGAGTTTAAGAAAATAAGTATTTGGTAAAGAGAAAACAATAATGCATTTATTCTAAAATTTGTGATTCATGAAGATATAAGGCAGATCCCAAGGCTGTATTCACATTCTAAACAGGATCCCAGGTAATGGTTTCCTTGGTGGCTCTGAGTTTGGCATTCCTGTGGCTTTGGCATTCCTAGAACTGATGGTAGGATGATAGCCTGAATTTCCTCCAAATGGCCCATTAAATGGGTATCTCTCCTTGGAGATGTAATCCTGCCATCTTGTGGCAATCTAAGGTATATATTTGGAAGATGTTTCTAAACTCCAATAAGGACTACAGAAGGAATTCAAGACATAAGGTCTCCTCCTGGTAGGAAGGGGAAGAGTGATCATGCTTTACCAGGAAAACATAGTGGTTAGGGACCAGAGGAAACTGTCACTGAAACTGCTATTTTGCTACACTGTGTTTGGCAATTATTTAGTTTCACTTGTTCTTTTAGTTATGAGTCAAAGTCATTAACAACTGAGCCATGCCCCCCCACAATGAGTATCTCTAATCAAAGCCACAGTATTTATGAAGAGTTAAAATATCACTTAATTCATCTTGTAATACTGTCATCAGGAATAAATGAATTAACACATTGAGACTGGAACACTTCTAGTAATACTTTAACATGTGAAACAGCAACCCTCTATAGTGTTCATACTCTCAGCTGCAGCAGAAGTCTGTCCATCTAATGCAGACTTCTCCAGATTTTCATGGAATAAGATTTAAGCCTAGGACAAAGGAACCAAAAAGTGGATCTTAATTCTTCATAAGTCTAAAGCATATAGTCATCTAATAGTCTGCTCTGTGCATCACAGACACTGGCTACAGACAGGTGGAGAGGTTAATAGATACAGGTGACTCTCAGACACACCAGGGTATCCTGCAATCACTGACTGCATCAGATCTCTGTGAATCATGCATTTATGGAGTCCTATGACTTGGGAGTCTGCCACTGACATACATTCAGGTGTCTGTCCCAGGTGTAGGAGTCCTTAGGAATCCAGATGCTAATAGTCACCCACTGAACAGTGGCAGATGTACCACTTCAAGATTGACCTGTGTCCAAAGTGTGTTGCTCTCTGCAAATTCCATCAGTCATTCTCAGGCTACAGTGACGCGTGGATCAAAAAATCTATATACTGAAACCAGTAAAGCTAAAAGCCATACAAAATACAAAACCAAAATAAAAATGGGAATTGGGACACATCTTCTGGTAGTAATGATTTGTCCATTTTCCGTCTGTTTGGAAAGTAATGAACAAAAAATGAATCATCAATTCCTATCCTCTAGGTTTTCCCTGTGTCTTATGGGGGATAAATACAGACCGGATTTCTTTTATCTAAAATTACCGCTTTTCCCCATTTGAATATTTTAAAAATCTGCAAGACATTTTAATGGGATAACATTCATTTTCCTCTCTGAGTAGAGCCTGTTAATAAATCAATGTTACATCTGTAATCATTTCTGTCATTTCAGATTTAAAATTAGAACAAGAAAAGCTGATGCTGATTATAACACAGTATGAGGGAATGTGAAAGATGACCCAGGCTATAAACCCTGTAAGAAATATCTTCCGATAGTAGAAACCTTAGAATTTTGAAATGTACACATTAGTTTGCACACAGTTGTGAACACACAGGAATACATGAACATGCATGCATACACACACACACACACACACACACACACACGCACACACCACACACCACACACAAAGAAGACACAAACCACATGTCCTCATGCCACTTCCATTGCTACTGATACCATCTCAAATCCCCATATGGAGCATGCATGCCTTTGACCATGGCTGAAGACCTGGGGACGAAAAGAAACAAAGCAAGAGAAGCCCCAACTTGTTTGAATTTGCTGCATGTCAGGGCATTGGGAAGTCTTTCTAGGTGAATCCTCTAATAGATACCAAAAGCATAGTTCAGGGTTTGAATTTTTGTTTCGGGCTTCTCCTTCTCCTCCTCCTCCTCCTCCTCCTCCTCCTCCTCCTCCTCCTCCTCCTCCTCCTCTCCCCTTTTCCCCCTCCTGCTCCTCCTCCTTCTTCTTATACTATAATTTTGGGCAACAACTTAACCTCCAGTGAGAACTCACAGGAGTGCACTACTTGAGTCTGGTTCTTCTTACGGACCTTTCCTAATTTCCCAGGCTAAGAAATAATGATAATGGGGCAGCATATCAGGAAGCAGGAGATGGAGGGTTAGAGAGAAGCAAATGAATGTTTGTGCGGTCACATGAACCTATATGGCGTATTCCAAGTGCCCTCTTGTGGCAGGAAAAAAACAGAGGGCACTCTGACAAGATTTCCTGTCAGGATAACAACATTCATATAGCATCACCTTCCTGCACACCCTAATCTCTTCCAAATTGCAAAGGCTCAACCTCTCAATACCACCAAAATGAACAGTAAGTTTCCATATGACTTTCTGTGCAGATGACAGCTCAAGAGGATGAAACACATACATATATACATACATACATACATACATTCTTCTCATGTGAGTTATTGAAAAAGAATGCTGTCTTGCCTGATGCCCTTCAAAGAGAAATGATGAGATCCCAACACAGATCACAGGCTCATGTGGATTTTGCAATACTGTTGGCAGCTTGGCAATTGAGATATTTCTCTGAATGTGCAAGCTTTCTGTGTGATGGTGCACTAGTGTACAAGCGGTTAAGGGTTATGCCCACCCTGTTCCCACTTCCTGCGGCCGGGGTTGGCATGCATCAACCATGATGCTCTGAGCAAACAGATTATGCAGGTCCATGAGGCCAGTGACCCCAAAGGTCAAGTTGTGTGCTAAGTGTTCGAAGTCTGGTTTGGATGGTGAAACTATTCTTACTCAAAAAACAGGAACCAACTAACTCCTCAGATTTACTGTACTTCACTTCATATTACTGTAGCAGCCAACTGCTGATGTTGACATAGTTTTAGAGAAGAAAGACAGAAAGACTAGTCAACCACATCTCGAATCTCCTCTAGTGATTTACTAACCAGGAGCTTTGGAAAGGTACTTCTATCAAAAGCAAAAAATAATTATTAACTTAGAATGGGTATAATTCTATACTTCTACAAAAATATGGATGTATATCTACATGCATATGTATATACATACATAAGGGACAGAGATACTGAATATAAAAAACAATGTATATAAGTTCCTGGAACATGTGGCATAACTTCCCTGATATCTATATGCCCTGGTTATTCCTACTTAAACGTACCATCTAAGTGTCTTAATTATTAAAATAAGAAAGATTAAATTGAAATCATTTGAAACCAAAATTACCCAATGCAAAAGTTAATGCCAAATAAAAATTGATATTCATACTTACTGCAAATGCTGGTATGTAGAAGTTAAATGGTAAAAGGGGAGAGAAGTTATAAAAGTTGGCACTTTATTGGTTACTTGCTTTTGTTTGTTTTGTTAAAGAGACAGGGTATCATTCTGTGGTCCAGGTTGACCTCAACCCTGCAAGATTCCTGTCTCTAACCCTCTAGTGATACAGCCACAGACACATGCCCCTCTGCCTAACAAGAGAAATCCTTCTAATTTAGTACAACTAACACACATTGTTCGTGCTTGCTGAACTCAATCAATACCTAGCATTGTCATTTTTAGTGTCCTGTAAATACTTATAATAATGTTTTGCTGATTATATTTAAAATTCATGTATTAATGCAATAATTCTAAATGTTACCCATCCCGTTTTAACTCTTCCCCAAACCTCCACCCGCAAACTCCACATTGCAGTTTCTTTTTGTGGTTTACTCAGAATTGAATTCATGGTAACATAAAATAGAGGATATATGAATACCAGGAGAGAAGCAGAAATCACCTAGAAAGCCTGTCTGATGCCCTAAATGTTGGTTGGGATGTCTCTAGCTACTCTACCTCCCACACTGTCACTAACAGGCCTTCTGGCTGTTACATCACCTCATCTGTCACTCATTGATACTGAGTAGGCTCCATGTCTTATTTCAGAAGTCTTCATGGCTGTCATAACTTAGTCCTGGGACTGAAGAGATACCTTAAAATAAGTCTATTCACTCTATGAAACCTATTGCTGATAACTTGCATCTGAAATTTGGGATGGAGATCTGCTGGAAGCTGTATGAGTGGTGAGTGGCATCAGTGTGTTGTATACACTTAGCTACTTTAGTATCAGAGTGAGGCCAATGAAACCAGCAAACATGCTCAGTGCCCATTTGTTGCATCTAGACATGAAGAATCATCACAGTCAAGAACATAAATAGTTGGCTCTGGTTCTAAAAATCATGTGGAGATGACATGAGTTTGGACATCATTCATGAGTTGCCATCAAGACTCTTCTTCTTCTTCTTCTTCTTCTTCTTCTTCTTCTTCTTCTTCTTCTTCTTCTTCTTCTTCTTCTTCTTCTTCTTCAAGTTAACTATCCTCTGTGTATCCCTCTTCCTTAATGGGGAGTGGAAAAATCTCACAGAACTCAATCCTCCACTGAAAAGCAAAACACATATGAAATTGCCATCTCAACATTTTTAACACTAAGGGATATTGACATGAACCAGGCCCCTGCTTCACCTGCATCTTTCCAGAATTCTGAGTAACATGCCATTGATGTGAAGATTTGAGTGCTATCCAGATTCTTTCTCCAGAGTCTGATGGCTCCAGCAGTCACACTAATCTGCAAAAGCAAGAGTGATGGTCATGACAAGGCCGGACAGCCTGACCTGATGTCACCAGGGAAGTGAGTGCAAAATTCCATGTATGTTTTCTATAGGGATGAAGGCTATAACAGGATGGGGCTGTTCTAGATTCTAAGCATTGCTCTACAGTTGTACGAAGGCCTGACTGATTCTCTGTCTTTCCCAGACCCTGAGAGCTGGCTGATAATCTTTGAGTAAATGTTCTGCTTATATTAGCTGGTAGTCTTTCTGATGTTTCAGCTCATAAACCCAACTACTGTGTTAGTTAATGTGTGTATTCAAGTTCCAGGAGGTCTTGACAAATGGTGTAGAAACAAATAATAACTAATTTCTGAGAATGTTTCTACACTCTTCCTGGAAAGGCCAACAAATTCTTAGTGATGACATTGTGTGGAGGAAGAATGATGGATGATTATTTCATATTGGGTTAGAGAAAGTATTACTGCATCTGGATATGCCAAATCAGCTACAAAGAGATAAGTTAGGTTAAGGGGAAGAATGACCCTTGCTTTATGTCTTTGTGGAATATAGAACAAATATCCACATGCTGTATGTAGCATTGTGGTTCCTGAAAGATGTTTAAAAGAGCCAGTTAAAGTCCACAGGGATTCTCAGGAAAGGCTGTTTGATTGTATGAAGTACAGTGTCTTAGCCAACTTTGGCTGCTATAAAAATATCTTATACTAAGTAATTTATAAAGAATATAAATTCATTGCTCATCATTCTGGAGACTACAGCTTGCCCTTCCTTGGGCTTGGCATTATCTTGTTTTGCTATTGCAGTAAAATAGAAAAGGCCGTCCTCAAGTTTTTCTCCTAAGATAACACAATTGACAGCTTCATCTACCTGAATGTCCTAATGACCTCTCAATACCACATAAATAAAAATTAGGTTCCATATGCCTTGTTGAGGGACACAATTGTGTGGACCACACTGTATAGTACACTGGGGTGTCCTATCCCTATTCAAGTTACGCCATTTCCTGGGAAAGAATGATAATTTGACTATTAGACTTCAAGAACAATCATGAGGTCCCATATTTGGAGCTGACAGAGGCCAGTGAGTCTTTTTTCCAACAGAAATCTGTGCATGTAATGTAAGACACAGACAAAGGGGAACAGAAAGGAAACTGTAATTTAGCTAGGTCTACACACAGTTCTCATAAAGGCCTGGAGTTCCTTGGCCGTTGCAAGGAGTTTGCATAGCTTTCTCACTTGACCTCCAATGTAGCATTGGCTCCCCTTTGAGAATGTTCTCTAAGATTTGAGGAGATGTTTATTTATTGTTAGGGCTGAGAGCACCCCTTGGACTTTATATGATGCTACTTTCCTTTTGCTTAAAAATTGAGATTTATGTGATTTTAAAATGACTATGACCTTAACCACCCAGCATTCTCTTCTTTTCTGACTTAAAATCTCCACTTACTTTGATTCAGCTCTTTTTTGCTTATCAATTCACCAGTCAATGTTTTATCTCTCTACCTGGAACATATGAGGGACTGGGTTCCACAATTATCAGCGGGCTAATTTGGCTTCAAGGAAAGAGGTTTTCACTAAAACAGGTCTTGAAAGTAGAAGGAGATGCTGTATCATTAAGTAGAAAAAAATTAAAACTCTTACCATCCTTAAGAATGTTAGGCATCCATGAAATACAGTACATCTTCCCAGGGATCAGCCATACCTAGAAATAAAAAGGTTTGCAGTTTCTCTCCTTAGGGTCTTGATACCTCAGATACATCTCCAGGCATTACAGTTTCAGAGGATATCAGCCCACGCTGGGAGGTAGAATGGAATAAAATGGGCTTCTTTTCGTATGCCTTTCTTTTTTCAATAGGACTGGCAATCCTTCTCAAAAGCTAAGAACACCACCTACAATACATTGCCTGTCCAATTTCAACAGAGACCACTGGTTCATATCCCGTGGCTGACTCCATCATACCTGACAAAATGTGTTTATTATGAACAAGACATAGTGTGTTAATTGTCTTTTGGAAAAATCAGCCTGATGTCTAGGAAGACAGAGACAAGTGCTTTGTTTTCCTTATGAGAAAGCCAGAGTGGGGAAATCAGATGCTTGGAAACAGCTGAAATGATGGGACACAGGATGTACTTTTTGTGGCTAATGGCATCAGTTTTGGAATTCACTCCACTATCATGAAAATGACTCTTCCTGCTGTGTTTCCTCATATTCAGTCCATAATGGGAGGCAGAGCTGAGGACAGTGGAGATGAGACATTGCCATAAAGAGGGTGAATCACGTACACAGATTTTTTCTTTCACGTCTTTAAATCACAGCAGGTAATAAAATGTGAGCATCAAATTCAGAAATGGGTGAGTTTGAGGCAACTGTAGTCCTTGCTGTCTGTGTGACACTGCCCTGAAGAGCCTGTGAAGACATATTCCATGGTCATGAATGTCCTACAAGAAGAGAGGGATTCAATTGGAACAGTTCAAATTGTATCCTAAAAAAATGCTGTTAGCTGAGCAGGGACCTGCTAAAAGAGATGGTTAGATAGAGATCTAAGATAAAATGATCCTAGCAAAAGAATTCCTCAGCTTTTAATAAGGTCCATGACCATAGCAAATGTTATACTTTAAAATAAGTGCAAATGAGGATGGTTGAGTGGAACCAATTCCTAATTCCTAACAGTAGAATCTTCTTTATGCCCTTTGGTTCCTTCATATTATTCTACACTTCTGAAGCCTTCTTGAACATTAGTTACTTTACTTATCTGTAATAAATGAATTTATCAATGTGATGTGACTTGCAATGTTGGTGCAATTGATATTTAATGAATAGGGGAGTGGTAGTACTAATTAAATACAAAGAAGTCTCTCATTGACGTTTTGTTCTCCTGGCTGGGTAAAAACTAGCTAAAGAAAATATGTGTTGTCTCTGAAGCTTAACCTAAGGCCCTTACCGCTCACATATTAACATTAAAGAATTTGAAATGCCTGTCTCAAAATAACCAAATTGAGCCTTATTATAAGTACTCAGGGTTATACAAGTTAAGATGTACTTTTTATTTCTAAAATAGTATGTTAGAGAAAACAATGTGTCCCCAGTACATACTATACTCTGGGACAGTAAAAGAACTGAGTTCTCCTCGGGAGTTGAGGCATAAAAAGCCAAGATATAAGGGTAAATCAATAAAAAACTACTGCTCCTTATTCCAAGAATAACACAAAAGACAGGATAGAAGCCTGATCAAATCCTGCCTGAAAAGTTGTTCCCAAGAGGAAACGAAAAAGCAATGGGAACTCTATTTTTTAAATTACCTATCATCTGTCATCTATCACTCTATTTTCATGTGTCTATTTACATTCTATATTCTGTCTTCTGACTCTCCTGTGTATTCCTTATCTATCATCTACTTATCATCTCTCTATCAAGACACTGAGAATTTCAGGAGCTGGTGTTAAGTGTTTTGAAATTGGCAAATCCCAGTGTTGTAGTACAGGCTGAATGGAGGACCATGGAGAGATGAAGTCACATCTTTACCCTGTACTCAGTCCAGAGCAGTGCTTCTGAAACCTCATTCCTTCTCACTGGCACATTCTTCTGTAGCCCTGAGATTCACTCCATTATGAAAGATAATTCACACCAGCACTCGGGAGGCAGAGGCAGGTGGATCTTTGTGAGTTCGAGACCAGCTGGTCTACAGAGCGAGTTCCAGGACAGCCTCCAAAGCCACAGAGAAACCCTGTCTCGAAAAACCAAAAAAAAAAAAAGAAAGATAATTCACCTTGTTTATAACACACTGATTTAAATTTTAGTTCCATCTGAAGAGAAACTTCAGAGAAATATCTGGATCAGTGTTTAACAACTACTAGGTACCTTGGCTTAGCTAAGTTGATACATAAAATCAACCTGCATTTCACAAAGCAGTGGGAAATGAGGCATTGAAAGGAACAAAATGATCAAATTTCCATGCTCTAAGTTCTTGCCTTCTTGGTTGTAAGCCTATCCTTCAATGGCCAATCCAGCTCCTCGGCCTCATAATTAGGTCCTTCTTCAAGACAGGATTTCTCTGTGTATCTTTTGAGTCTGTCCTGGAGCACCCTCCGTAGACCAGCCTGGCCTTGAACTTACAGAGATCAGTCTGCCTCAGTCTACTGAGTGCTGGGATTAAAGATGTGTGACAAACCTGCACAGATTACTATTACTTCTTAATACTTGTGAGTACCGCAATACTTATCATTACATAGGATAATGCACCTACTCCTCAAACACATTAATATACACAGCAAATCACAGAATAATTAGCCACATGGCATGAAATATACCAGGCACTGGTGCCAGAAGAAAATAGCATATAGAACTTTATACAGGTGAGGAGAGCAGAAGCCAGATATTCCCATAAAGATTAATTAGACCTTTTCCTAACTAGCTTCAAGGAATCATAACATGATGTTTCTTATTAAAGAATCCTTGATGATGAGCTGATAACGATGAAAGCTATTCTTCCTATAATGTGTCTTATAATGGATAATTCCTAGCACGCAAAAAAGGAATATTAGCAAAAGTTCCAGATGAGTAATAGGGAGCTTATTGGAAATATGGTATATTCGTATTAGGAAATGGGGTGATAAAAATGAAATATGCATCGATTTAAGTAAATGCTCTCAATGACAATGGTTCCTTCCCATAGAGGCCATGAGACTGTTGATATACTTCACATCTTTTGGATATATGCCTAAGAGTGGAGTTCCTGGGTCTGTAGTAGGTGTGTTCCCATTTTTCTGAGGAATCTCCATTCTGATTTCCAAAGTGGCTGTACAAGTTGGCAATCCCACCAGCAGTGGAGGAGAATTCCCCTTTCACCACAACCTCTCCAGCATAAATTGTCGTAGGTGTTTTTGATTTTAGACCTTATGACAGGAGTAAGATGGTATCTCAGAATTGTTTTTATTTGCATTTCCCGGATGTCTAAGGATGTTGAGCACTTTCTCAAGTGCCTCTCAGCCATTTTAGACTCTTCTATCGGGAATTCTCCATTTAGTTCTGTAGCCCACTTTTTAATTGTATCCTATGATGTTTTTGGAGATTTGATTCTTGTATTCTTTGTAAATTTTGGAGATCAGCCCTCTGTAAGATGTGGGGTTAGTGAATATCATTTTCCATTCTGTGGGCTGCCTTTTTGTCTTGCTGACTATGTCCTTTGCCTTGCAGAAGCTTCTCAGTTTCACGAGGTCCCATTAATTAATTGTTGTTGTCTGTACTACTGGTGTTATGTTCAGGAAGCTGTCTCCTATACCAATTCGTCCAAGGGTACCACCCACTTTCTCTTCTAAGAGGTTCAGTGTGGCTAGATTTATGTTGAGGTCTTTGATCCATTTGGACTTAAGTTTTGTGCATGGCTCTATCCGCATGGGTCTATCCGAATTCTTCTATATCCAGTTATGCCAGCACCATTTGTTGAAGATGCTTTCTTTTTTCCATTGTATATTTTTAGCTTCTTTGTTAAAGATCAGGTATTCATACACGTATGGGTTAATATCTGGGTGTTCAATTCGATTCCATTGCTCTACCTGTCTATTTTTTTGTGCCAATACTATAATAGAGCTTGAGGTTGGGGATGGTGATGTCTCCAGACGTTGCTTTTTGTGTAAGGTTGTATTGCCTATCCTGGGTCTTTTGTTTTTCCATACAAAATTGATGTTTCCTTCAATGTCTATGAATAATTGTGCTTGTATTTTAATGGGGATTGCATTGAATCTGTAGATTGCTTTTGGCAGAATTGCCATTTTTTTACATTGATCCTACCTATCCAAGAGCATGGGAGATCTTTACATTTTCTGACGGCTTTTTTAATTTCTTTCTTTAAAGACTCAAAGTTCTTGTGATACAAGTCTTTCACTTGTTTGGTTAGCATTACCCCAAGGTAGTTTATGTTGTTTGTGGCAATTGTAAAGGGTGATGTTTCCCTGATTTCTTTCTCAGCCCTTTTATCATCTGTATATAGTAGGGCTACTGATTTTCTTGAGTTGATCTTGTAGCCTGCCACTTTGCTGAAGGTGTTAATCAGCTGTAAGAGTTCCCTGGTAGAATTCTTTGCGTCATTTATGTAAAATATCATATCATCTGCTAATAGTGAAATTTTGACCTCTTCCTTTCCAATTTGTATCCCCTTGATCTCCTTTTGTTGTCGTATGGCTGTGGCTAGAACATCAAGTACAATATTGAAAAGGTATGGAGAGAGTGGACAGCCTTGTCTTGTTCCTGATTTTAGCAGAAACGTGTTGACTTTCTCTCCATTTAGTTTGATGTTGGCTGTTGGTTTGCTCTATACAGCTTTTATTATGTTTAAGTATGTTCCTGTTATCCCAGATTTCTCCAAGACCTTTATCATGAAAGGGTGTTGGATTTTGTCAAAGGCATTTTCTGCATCTAGTGAGATGATCATGTGATTTTTGTTTTTCAGCTTGTTTATATGGTGGATTACATTGAACGATTTTCGTATGTTGAAACATCCCTGGGATGAAACCTACTTGATCTTGGTGAATGATTGTTTTGATGTGTTTATGGATCTGATTTGCCAGTATTTTATTGAGTATTTTGCATCAGTGTTCATGAGGTATATTGTTGTGAAGCTCTCTTTCTTAGTTGTGTCTTTGTGTGGCTTGGGTATCAAGGTAAAATCTAAAGTGACTTACTACTAACAGAGTTACTATTTCCAAACACTTTTACAATTGCAGTTGACATAGTGTGTGCCAGAGGTTATCTATCTAAATGAATAGTCCAGAAATTTTAGATATTTATCTCTTCAATAGGATATTCCAATCTTAGTACTTATTTATGTAGTTGGCTCTTTTTTTGTTTTGTTTTTAAGAGACAGGGTTTCTCAGAATTGTTTTGGAGGCTGTCGGTCCAGCCTGGCCTCGAACTCACAGAGATCTGCCTGCCTCTGTATGCTGAGTGCTGTAATTAAAGGCATGTGGGCTCTTCTTAATTATAAAATTTTCCATAAATGATATACTCAGTTTAAAAAAAAGGGAAAACAAATTGAGTGTGAGGTCAGTGTTTCATGTGAATGTTGCTAACCCAGGTAGAGGCCAAATTAAAGATTACAGGTACAGAGAATATCTACAGATATTAGAAGAAAATTCAGTCAGTATACGCAGCCATCATGTGCTATCTGCAGATAGTAGACTTTGGGTTGAGGGTCGATCCGAACTCATTATGGCAAAAAACATTAAAATAATTCAGAAGTATCATGTGAGAGAATTAAATATAGGGAGTAGTAATGTTTTTGTACTTCACTTTATTGGTAGTGTGAAATATCTACCCTAAATCCTCCCTCCAACTCCACAAATGACAAACCAGTAAATACATGAAGGACAAGTTTAAGGACAAAGAAGATAGGCACCGAAGTCAGCTCTGAAATCTGCTTTTTTTTATAACTGAGGCTGTTGATAAAGATGTAAAGGATTGGTGTTTCTCTGGATTAAATTTAAATGGAGAAGATAATTATGAAATAAGCAGCACAGGAGAAAGGTTTTAATTTTAAGCAGCAATCTGAGTATAATTCTGGCAATTTGTTCCATTTTTCTGGACTTCAGTTTCTCTCTAACTGGGAAATACTTGAGGTCCATTATTTCAGAGAAAATCACACTGAGCTTCCTGTCTTCCAACACTGTAGCATTTCTGAATTTCTGAATTATTACATGTCTGTCTTTTTGCAATAAACCAGGGTCATAGAAAAAATATCTTACAACTTGGTCACTTGCTCTGTGAAAGAGTCCTGTGTTGAGAATAGTTATGTTTATGGACCTGATTAAACAATATATGGATATCTGCTATATGACCACTGTAATCAGTCTATGATCTAGACAAGTCCTATTGTTCTGTCTAATTAGGAAATTTACTTTTGGATATGCACACGCCATAGTTGGTCAGATACCCCCTTTCCCCTTGTCTCTTAAGCATCCTCAAAATTCTGGATTTTATTTATTTTTTATTAAAATTTTTATTTTTGAATTTACATTCAAATTAGAAACAAGGTTTCTTCACATGTCATTCTCACATCCCTTTCCCTCCCCTCCTCCCACCCCCTCCCACTCACCCTCCCACTCACCCACCTTTCCCCAGGGAGGGTGAGTTCTTCCATGGGGTGTCCATAGTCTGTCATTTCATCCAGGACAGGGCCTAGACCCTCCCCCAAGAGTCCAGGGTGAGAGTGCATCTCTCATTGTGGGATGGGCACCCAATGTCCATTTGTATGCCAGGAATAAATACTGGTCAACTACCAAAGGCCCCCTAGATTGCCTAGGCCTGGGAATCCAGCATGAGGCTGATCAAGATCCCCTTAATGGGGGTGTCAGTGAGGAGGCCTAGGCAATCTGGATTTTATTTTAAAGTGAGTTTTAAAACTCTCTCTAAACTACACATAGTCTTCTGGTCATTAGTTTCAATTCCTATGATGATCTACAGTTGTATCTACATCCTACAGACAAGATAACTTCACTCTTTGTGACTAATGAACCTGCACTGTGCACAGACTTTGTATTTTCTTCAGCCATTCGTTTACCATTGCTGATGGAGTGGGCTGCAGTTGTGAGCATGCTGTGACAAACATGGACATGCAGGTGTCTCCCATGGAAACCGTCCTTGGTTTGTGGGTGTGGGGCAGCCGCTGGGGACAGATCAACCCCACCTGTCCAATACAAGGCATGCCACCAGGACAGCCTGGGAGAGTGTGCAGTGGCCAGGCAGGTGTACCTTCCACCTGGCAGCTCTACAAAGGCTGCAGGGAATGGAACAGGGCAAGGCTAGTTACACAGGGCTACAGGATGGTGGTGAGGTTCTGAGACCTGGCTAGGGATCTTCCCCGGGCTACTGCGTCAGGCCCCGCCCACAAACAAGCCACGCCCTTACATCGATAGAAGCAAACCCCCGCCCTGCGGCAAGACCTGCCCTGCAACAGCACCAGTCCCACCACCCAACAGCGAGTCTCCAAAATTCTGTCCAACTGCCAAACCCCATCCCTGTATGGCCTCTGAGAAACCCCGCCCTACCCGATATAAAACCAAGCGCCGCCTCCCAGGAGAACTTGATGCACCACATCAGATGGCAATCCCCATTTATCTGGTCAAGCATCAAGCCCGTCCCTTGTTGCAAATCCCACACGATAGGACCTAACATCAACCCAAGCCAGGGCTTCTCCCACCCACTTAGCTGTCAGTCCCTCCCTCCAAAAGAGCTGAGCCCAGCCCTCGACACTCGAGGCTCCACCCTCGGGGCGGGGCTTATTTCACACACACTGCGGCTGCGTGGTTACCAGGTCTCTGCCCAGCCCAGGAGCTCTGCACATGCGTACTTATGTGTGGGCAGGTAACTGGAAAAGAAGGTTGGGAGTGAAGGAACTCTGGCCTCAGAGGCTCTGAAACCTGGGTTTCAGTGCGCTGCCAGCTGCCTCGTCTGCTTCTCAGAGAGTCAGTGCTATCTCACTGAGCCAGCAGGAGGAGAAAATCGCCACGTATTCCCAACCCAGAGGAAGAAGATCGCGACTCGCGTTTCCCTTGTGGGACAGGATAAAGTCCACCCAGGGACACTTCAGTGAAGTGCAGCTCAGCTTTTCATAACCGTGAGACTCCCCTGCATCCTGGTTAGTATTAGATTTAGAAACGCTGGGGCGCCATGCACGGTGGCACACACCTGTAGTCCCAGATACTTGGGATGCTGAGACAGGTGGATCGCTTGAGTCCAGGAGTTCTGGGTTGGACTGTACCAAGGCTTTGCGGTTATTCTTACAGTCTGTATTTTCAAGTCAGCTGTTTGCCCTCAAGCACAGTACTTGCCTTCTGTCCTTTAGATGGGAGAATCGCCAGGAATCTATAGGTTCTGTCTGGAAGGCTGTGTAAAGCAGGGCCATTTCCTTTTCTCCTTTTCTTTCTCTTCTTCCCTGCCTTTCTCTTTCTTCCTATCCGTTTCTATTTCCCTCCCCTCTATTGGATTATCCTCAAACCCATTATGTTTAAGTGAACAATGATTCCAATTACTTTGGTAAACTCACAGAAAATATTATTTGAAGTAACTCTGTTTCAAAACAGTAAAAATGCTTTTCATATTTCCATTTCTATAGACGTGTGAGAATTTATCCCCACATTATTGACTTGCAATTTTTTTGTTTTTCCATTTTCAGGAATTTTCACATTTCGTCAATTTCAGATTTTGATAAATTTCATGGGACTACAAAGTACAATTGGCACAAATTCATCTCATGTGTAAGGTTACTAATCTCCACGAACTTCATGTTTGCTTCAACTTCACCAACCTGCTATTTCTTCCTAACTACTCATCTTTGACTCCCTATTCTTAGAGAATTCACATTAGAAGTCTTTAAATGTTAAATTCTCCTCTGCATCTTTAAGTTGTTCTCCTCCTTGCCTCTTAGCACTTCTGTGGCACAGAACTGTATCAAGGACCAGAGTGTCATGTGTGAATTACAACACTCAGAAATGACTATCACCAGAAGTTCCCCATCTTTAGAGTGACTGACTTCTCTAACTGCTCCAAAGTCAGCAGAGGCAGATGCAGGTGGTCCAAGGGCGTGGTACATCCTGTATCCTGAAATCTTCCAGCTCCTTTGCCCCGGACACTGTCAAGGGGAATCTTGGATGCCACCTTCACACCCAGTTAAGAACCCTGGGCCTGTCTGGGACTTTTTCTTGGTTCACAATTGATACAGGAGGGCCTGCCCACTGTGGGTGGTACTGTCATCCCTAGGCAGCAGTGCCTGGGTTGGGCAAGGAAAGTAGCTGAGCTTCAGCCAGGGAGCAAGCCAGTAAGCAGTGTTCCTCCCTGGTTTCTGTTTCAAGCTCTGCCCTTGAACTGCTTCCTTGGCTTCCCTGGATGGTGAACCACAAGCTGTTGTATAAAGTAAGCCTTTTCTTCCCCATGTTGGTTCTAGTTAGGGTTTTATCACAGCAATAGAAAGCAATTCCAAGGTGTGTATTTGCTCCAAGCGTTTATTCAGTGCACTTAAGTTCTGTCTCCTTCCTAATACTTCCTTAATTGGTTATTCGATTACAATTTTCTTTATATCAGTTTCACACTGTATTTGTTATCATTGAAACATTTATTACATATATATTAAGAGAAACTATTCTCAATGCAAAATAATTCTATTTCCAAACTTTTCCTTCATGAGATGACTTGTACACAGGAGTATTATTCTATGACAGTTTTGTGGTATCAAACTTGGGGAAGATTTCTGTGAAGAGGATGTGCTTGTTATCTGGGAAAATAATGATGCATGAGGGTGGAAGCTGTGCAGGTTGGCTAGTAGCTTGTTAACCAACACGGGGCATTGCATAGCTGTGACACAAGCACATAGTGTGCCTAGTGTTCTGGTTGACACAATTGTTTCTTCCTGAAACCTTTTATGAGCTTCTTCCTCATAGAGACTTTGGTGGTACGAACTCTCACTACTCAATCTTAAGCAATGTTCTTACCAACTAGTCGATAGGCTTCTGGTATACAAGTAGTGCTCATGGGCATTAAAGCAGACTGTTCCCTGAAGCTGTCTCTGGAGAGCTTCATCTGCAGGCCCTTTACTGACCCACAGGCATTACAGTCTGCGGTGAGAGTGCCCAAGAAATGAATGCAATGATACTTTTTAGGGAAGGAAGGCTGTAGATGGTATTCTATTGTAGCGATTGCAAGGACACTCTAGTTTTATTATTCAATGACTATATGTCATATGTCAACCAGAGGCAGATATCATTTCTCATATTCCAGTTTTCTTCATGTGAATCTGAGGAATGAGAATATAGGAAATGCTCATGAGTTGTTTTTTTTTTACTATAATTTCAAAGGTTTTTTTTCAGACATGTTTTGTGCATGGCACTGTATGAATGTGTTGTCTATTGAGCATCATAGATAAATTTTCTCAGGACTCTATCTGTAAACAGATGCTAGCTGATAAAAGAAGTATTTACATTCATGCTCTATCACTGACTCTATGCACCAACACATACCCTGAACTCAGAAAAAAACAATGGTGTCACATGTTTGACTTCACTAAACTCTGCTTCCCCCTCTAAAGCTGAGTGTCTTGGCTTTAATGACTTGCATGCAGTAGATAAAATGCTTTAGTATGTTCCATGGCCAGCCTTTTCCTGGAAACTCCCTGCTGGAATGAAGTGTGGGTTCACTCATGACACCTGGGCAAGTGGTCATCATTCCTCACAGTTCAACTCTCACATTGCACTGTGTCCTAGGGACAGAGTACAAGAACAGCCAGAGTCAGGCTTTCATAGCCCTTCTCAGGGAGACAGAAAACTCTTGGTGAGCTGGACACAGAGAATGGGACAATTCCAT
This sequence comes from Mesocricetus auratus, assembly GCF_017639785.1. Classification (NCBI taxonomy): domain Eukaryota; kingdom Metazoa; phylum Chordata; class Mammalia; order Rodentia; family Cricetidae; genus Mesocricetus; species Mesocricetus auratus. Next base: position 10,763,344 of record NW_024429211.1, read on the forward strand.
TTTCCTGTGTATTCTTGTTAAGCTAATTATTCTAGAGATTGACAACAAATAAAATAAGTTTTGCAGCATTTTAATGTGTTTGTTAGGACCAACTTGTAATATATTATAGATTTATTTTAATCAAATATTTTATAATAATATTTCAGAGACATTCTAGTTATAATGTTATAAAAGGAATTGGGCAAGAATTGATTTGAAAAGTAAAAATTGAATTGTGCTCATTAGTATTAAATTAGCTTATTGTCTGCAATTATTTTAAAAATATTTTATAGGACAGATTATTATTTTGACATTGATAAGTATAAGCAGGACGAAGTAAACATATTTAAAGTATCTATAAAGTGAGCAAAGTAGAATACAGATATATCGTGAGGTGTCAGCATGGCTGTTGGTTTGACATTTGACCCAGTTTACTTGGAAAGGGGAGCCACAATAACTGTTCATGAAGAAAAAAAAGGTACTTTCCTCCTGTCTCATCAATGAACTAAGTAAAGAATTCTTGCCAACAGAAATAAGACAAAGCCATTTGTAGCAAACACTGCAACGATTATTTTGCAACATGGCACTCTGTTTTTTTCTATCCTGATATAAAGTATTTTGTTGACAAACTGACCATAAATATAGTGCAGCGAAAAAAGTAGCTGATGTGTTTGAGTAGTGAAGGTTCCAGGAGCCACTGTGACTAGAGCCTCCTCCATGAGCCTGTCGCTTGTGTGTTATTGCAGGGAAAAGGAAATCTATCACATGATTACTCTTTGTTTGTGGAAGGAATTTTCAGTTTACTGAGGCTTTAGTCTTACACGAGCAGTACAAAGACATTGCAGAGAACTTTTCAGATGCCATGAGTGACTTCCCACTGTCAACTCAGTATTTTGGGCTGAAGATGTCACACAGAATGAGTCAATCTTACACACGATTTTGAAAGGAAATCCACATTTCACTCACATTAGCTTTTACACAATGTCCCTTTCCTTTTACAGATGAAAGTGTGAATGCAGCCTTCACGATCACAAACAGTGTGCTTGAGTTTACCTCATCAGTGGAAACTGCAGAAGTGAGCACTTCAGAGAGTGGAGGATGAGCCTCTCCATGGGAAAGCCACTTTGTAATGACACTGGTTCCCTGCAAGGTGAGAATGCAAGGTCCTCTCTGATAGTTCTTAGGACCACCCCCAGAAATCTCCATGACACGTTGTCCTCATGTAATTGCCCAAGCTGTGAACATACTTCTCAGAACACTGAGAATGATATTTTAAACCACTCTAATGTGTGCTGGGGCAGCATGATTCTCCTCCCTGATTCTCAGGTTGTTCTGGATTTGTAGTGCACAAAGAGGACATTGTAGGCTTCCCAGATTTCATGAGTATGTGGTCAGTACTTTAAATAACATTCAATGGCCATTATGAAAACTAAATATGTGTGCTTACGTTTAAGTGTATGTGATGTGTATGTCAATGTAGGAGCATGTATCTGTCTATATAAGTGTGTATTCATGTGTGTGTGATGTGTATGTTAATGTGTTCTTGTATGTGCTTTTGTGTGTCTGTATGAGTGTATGTGATCATTTGTTTTTTTTTCAGTTTAAATTTAGGTAAGAAACAAGGTTGCTTCACAAGTCAGTTCCAGGTCCCTCTCCCTTTCCCTCCCCTCCTCCCGTGCCCACCCCCAAACCCCCCACTATCCCCTCATTTCCCCAGGGAGGGTGAGGCCCTCCATGGGGGTGTCCATAGTCTGTCATTTCATATAGGGCAGGGCCTAGACCCTTCCCCAAGAGTTCAGGGTGAGAGGGCACCTCACATTGTTGGATGGGAGTCCAAAGTCCTTATGTATACTCGGGATGGGTACTGATATGCTGCCCAAGGATCAATAGATTACCTAGGCCTCCTCACTGACACTCACATTCAGGGGGTCTTGATCAGTCCCATGCTGGATTCCCAGGCTGATGCCTGGGATTCAAGAGTTAACCTTTGTCAGGTCAGTTGTTTCTGGGGGTTAAACCAGCCCAGTCTTAATCCCTTTGGTCATCAGTCTTCCCTCTCTGTTACTGGCTTTCTTGAGTTCAGCTCAGTACTTAACCGAGGGAGTCTGCCTCTTCTTCGATCAGCCACTAAATGAAGTTTCTGTTTCCCAGACTCTTTGGCCATGGGATTGTAGGCTGGCACTCCCCAGATCTATGTCTAAAGTCCATATATGAGAGAGTACATGCCATGTTTCTCTTTTTGTGACTGGGTTACCTCACTCAGGATGGTTTCTTCTAATATCATCCATTTGCCTACGAATCTCAGGATTCCATTGTCTTTTTCTGCTGAATAGTACTCCATTGTGTAAATGTACCACATTTTCTCTACCCACTCTTCGGTTGAGGGACATCTAGGTTGCTTCCAAGTTCTGGCTATTACAGATAAAGCGGCTATGAACATAGTGGAATAGACATCTTTGTTGTATGAATGGGCATCTTTTGTATATATGCCTAAGAGTGGAGTTGCTGGGTCTTGTGGTAGGTGTATTCCCATTTTTCTGAGGAATCTCCATACTGATTTCCAAAGTGGCTGAACAAGTTGGCACTCCCACCAGCAATGGAGGAGTGTCCCCCTTTCACCACATCCTCTCCAGCATAAATTGTCATTGGTGTTTTTGATTTTAGCCATTCTGACTGGAGTGAGATGGCATCTCAGAGTTGTTTTGATTTGCATTTCCCGGATGGCTAAGGATGTTGAGCACTTTCTCAAGTGCTTCTCAGCCATTTTAGACTCCTCTATTGAAAACTCTCTATTTAGTTCTGCAGCCCACTTTTTAATTGGGTCCTTTGATGTTTTGGAGACTTGCTTCTTGAGTTCTTTATAAACTTTGGAGATCAACCCTCTGTCAGATGTGGCATTAGTGAATATTTTTTCCCATTCTGTTGGCTGCCTTTTTATCTTGCTGACTGTATCCTTTGCCTTACAGAAGCTTCTCAGTTTCTGGAGGTCCCATTTATTAATTGTTGATCTAACTGTCTGTGCAAGTGGTGTTATGTTCAAGAAGCTGTCTCCTGTACCAATTCGTTCAAAGGTACCACCCACTTTCTCTTCTAAGAGTTTCAGTGTGGCTGGATTTATGTTGAGGTCTTTGATCCATTTGGACTTAAGTTTTGTACATGACTCTATCTGCAGGGGTCTATCCACATTCTTGTACATGCCAGCCTCCAGTTATGCCAGCACCATTTGTTACATTTGTTAAAGATGCTTTCTTTATTCCATTGTATATTTTTAGTTTCTTTGTCAAAGGTCAGATGTTCATATGTGTGTGGGTTAATATCCGGGTTTTCAATTCGATTCCATTGGTCTACCTGTCTATTTTTGTGCAAATACCAAGCTGATTAACAATTGATACAGGAGGTCCTGCCCACTGTGGGTGGTACTGTCATCCCTAGGCAGCAGTGCCTAGGTTCTGCAAGAAATGTGTTCTTGGATGTGCTTTTGTGTGTCTCTATGAGTGTATGTGATCATGTGTTTTAATGCAAATGTACAAATCTTCCTGCCTGTGCATACATGTTTGTGTGTCCATGTTTGTGGGTATGTGCACATAATCATATGTGCATCACTTTGTGTTTTTGTGAGAATGTGCTTGCTGTGTTTTAATTGTGTTTATATGTTTAGACATATATCATTTGATATATACATATATGTGTGTGTTTGCACATGTATGTGTGTTCCTCTTGACTGAAATACCACTAAGACTACAATGAGTTTCTGACTTTTCTAGAATAATCTTGCACTCACAGTCTTGTCTTGGGTGATTCACTTTTTATTTCCTGGAGGATTTTTATTGTATTGGGTGTACATTCTTCACAGACAAGAATATTTGAGTTTTGTGTGTTCTTTCCCTTATCTATATATTATAGTACTTTTTTTCCTGGGTTTCTATTTCAGCTCTAACAGAACAGGAAGGAGTGGTCAGGGAGGATGTTCTTTCCTTGGTCACACTGAAGCATGCCATTGATCACAGGTGTTCATAAATCAAATTCTCCTTTCAAGGAAGCTATGAGTTTTACTTGGAGTGCGTGTTGAGTTCCATCAAGTACCTTCTGGATCAGTTCATAAGATCTTCAGTCCTTTTTCTGCTTCCTTAAGGCCGTGGTGTAGACTTTGCCCCTCTCATGGCCTTGTGTTGCAGGAGGAACAGCTTATGTTTTCTCTTTCCTCTTCCAGAACCCAGAGCATCCTTCAGATCCTCACTGTGAGAACCATCCAGGAGTGCTGAGCTTGATGGGATGAGATCAGCAATACAGCAGCAATTCCAGAACAGCCTCCTGTGGTTTTCTGGTCCAGGTTGCTTCGACTCCAGGTAAGCAGATTGGTGTGATTGGTGTTGTATCTATATGTCTCTGTATCCAGAAGTAATTCACTATATGATCACAGGATTTATCCTGTCTTAGAGAAAGCCCTTCACAGGATTTTCTGGATACTAATGTAAAACTAATTTAAGCTTCACGCAACTTGAAATTGAAGCAAGTATCCCACTCTAAGGTCCTATACACTATTTTGCCATAGTGGGACTACAAGTGCCTTCATATCATGGGTTCTTTAGGAGAACACATTGTTGCCAGAAATAAAATAGGAGATACACCTTTCACATGGAAACATGAAAATTATTGGGTGTAAAAACATACTTATGGCTGATATTGAAAACATAAAATTCATTAAATACATTTTATGGTAAATATATAAATTCAAAACAAACTTATAAAAGCCAGATACTTCCACAGAACAAAATCCATTTCATTTCTTCTTTTTATTGAGTTTTAAATTTAAATAAAAATAATCTTATTTTACATACCAATCCCAGTTCCCTCTTCTTCCCAACTTCCCATTCCTCACAACATCTCCCCATCCATTCCTTAGAAGGGGGAGGCCTCACATAGGGATTCATCAAAGTCTGTCACATCATTTTCTGCAGGACCTTGGCCCTCTGCCATGTATCTAGACTGAGAGAGTATTCTACCACAGGGAATGGGCTCCAAAAAGCCTGTTCGTGCACTAGGGATAAATACTGGTTCCACTGCCAGCGGCACCATAGACTGCCCAAGACTCCAAATGACACCCACCTTCAGGGGACCTACTTCAGTCTTATGCAGTTTCCCCAGCTATTCTCCTGCAGTCTGTGAACTCTCAGTTGCTCAGAGCTGCTGTTTCAGTAGATTCCCCCCCACCCATGGTCTTGACCTGTTTGCTCATCCTGCCTCCCTCTCTACAACTGGATTTCAGGAGTTCAGCTCATTGCTTAGCTGTGAATCTCTGCTCTTGCTTCTATCAATTACTGGATGAAGGCTCTATGATGACATTTAAGGTAGTCATCAATGTCATTACAGGGGAAGGGCATTTAAGGTAGCCTCTCCACTATTGCTTAATTTCTTATTTGGGGTCATCCTTGTGGAATTCTGGGAGTTTCCCTAATGCCAGTTTTCTCATTATCAGGAAGGGCAAGTTGGGGAAAGAACAGATGCCTTTCACTTTCATTTTTATCATGCACAGATGCTTTATAGTAAAATGTGTCACTGAAGAGAAGGGGACTACTGATCTGAATGGAAAAGAGCAATGGATTGAAACATCAGTTCCACAGAATCCATGCAGCCTGATAAGGAACACGAGAGGGAGCTCTGTCAGGTGGATCTCAGGGTCCCCAGTGGTTCGTGCATCGCAGTGACTTGTGGGAAGGACCGTGTAAGGCCCCTGTCAGAGTCAGGTTCAAGGTTTCCAGCACTTAGGTCTTTATCAGGCCCTATGTGTGAAGGTGGTGCACTGAGCAAAGGTTTTGTTGTCACTGGTAGAATTCTTAGTCTCAGGTTTTCACTCTACACTGGACTCAATTCCTGTTTAGTCCCTTCTCTCCATGCCTGGACTAAGATGCATAGCTTTGTCCTCCGCAATTGGGAAGGACTATGCTGAATCTAATCCCACAGAGCCTGTGGAATCTGGTGTCCTTTCTTACTGCTACAGTGCCAATTGCTGTCTTTAGCATCTCCACTCTCATTGGCTTGTCCCTGTTGACATTTTCCAGCTGTGGCTGCTCTCTCTACACCCTGGGCCCAGGTATAAGAGGAAGTGTTGAGAGTCTGTCCTCCAGAAGGTAGCCTTCCTGCTTATCCATTGTTGTCTCATGGATTGATAGTTACAGAAGACCAGGTAATTAACTTTATCATAACATATCATTGCACATTCACACACGTCTCTCAGTGGATATAAAATTTACTCTGTGTGTACATACGAGTTCACAGTAATGTGCATATGAGTGCATGTGAGGAGCTCAGAGGACAAGCATCAGGAGACTGTTCTCTCCTTTACCCATATGGGATGTGTGGATGAAGCCTGGAATGGACATCCTGCTATCCAAAATGCTATTGACGTGAGTCATTGAGGGTCTGTTAAGTTGTGTGAATAGTTACACTCTGAAATTTTAGTTCTGGAGCACAAAGCATTACCAAGCTTTGCTCCCTCAAAGGTGATTCTGAATCAACAGGTTTCAGTCTATGGATCAATCCATCCCACACATGTGGTGGCTAATGTTGCAATTAATTAGAAGCTACATTATATAGTCTGTTTCAGTGAGTGATGCCCTGCACTGTGTCACACTCTGTAAAGATAGACCACAGCACTGGATGTGGCTCTAACTGAAATGACTTGTCCCACACTAAGCTCTGTGCACAACTCATCCTTAGCTTCCTGACTCTGCATCCTCACTACCTCTACCTCATCTCTTCCTCAAACATGTAGAAAGTTCTAAGTTTATTCTTCTGTCTTACTGGTCAGGCTCAAGGTCTGCACTTGGACTTTTCTTAGAAGGAAACAACCCAGGACGCTGAAGTTATCCTTTGACTTAATAGATGGAGGGAGTTCTATCACATGCCCCACTAAATACTTCACTATATCTACTGCATAGATACCCATGTTAGGATTTGAAATTGAAAGCAGTATCTGATTACTCTGTAAACCAGGTTTCAACCATGCAATCCATTTTGCAACATAATGTAACTCAGTAAATGAGAATTAAGATTTGTAGACATAAAATGGCTTGGTGGAACAGTAGAAGTTAACACCTAAGAAAAAGTTTAGATCAACTATGATTTAAACCTAGGCACAGATTTATTAAATATGATGTTTTGGAATATAAGATTATTATGACTGAATGGAAACTTAGTAATTACTAAAGAAGCAGACCTGAAACTGATTATGTCCATGATATGTTAATTAGGCAAACACCAACCTAAATTTTTTTCTTTTTATTGATTTATTTATTTTTAAATTTAAATTAGAAAAAAAGGTTGCTTCACATGTCAATCGTAGGTCCCTCTCCCTTTCCCTCCCCTCCTCCCACACCCTCCCACCAACACCTGCAATATCACCTTATTTCCCCAGGGAGGGTGAGGCCCTCGATGGGGGTGTCCATGATCTGTCATTTTATCCAGGGCAGGGCCTACACCCTCCCCCAAGAGTCCAGGGTGAGAGTGCATCTCTCATTGTTGGATGGTGTAGGAAGAAGTCTGATGCAGTCATTAAACATGTGACTTATTAGAGGCGCATACAGATGAGGTAATAAAAGGGCGGTTTACCACACCGCTAACCACACCCACTTTAGGCAGGACTAAAGACGTATACGGCTGGACGTAAAGACATACACGTACGTAGGCGGAACTACGTCACTAGCCAGGCCCACTTTTGGGCATGGCTAGGGGCGTTACGGGGGGAAGGCATAAAAGACAGCACACAGGAAGTCTTGGTCTCTTTTCCTGGAGTTCGGCTTCCGGTCCGGCAGCTAGCTGAGAACTGCTTGGCTCCTCTGGGTTTGGTATCTTGTGAGTAATTTTCTACATTAAATACTTAGCTTTACTGTCAGTAATTGTGTGCCGCGTATCGTTACAGTGTCCATTGAAGCCTACAGGATGGGAACCCAAAGTCCATTTGTATACCAAGGATAAATACTGATCTACTACCCAAGGCTCAATAGATTATCTTGGCTTCCTCACTGACACCCAAATTCAGAGGATTTTGAACAGTCCCATGCTGGATTCCCTGCTATCAGTCTGGGATTCAAGAGCTGATCATTGTCAGGTCAGCTGTTTCTGGGGGTTAAACCAGCCCAGTCTTAATGCCTTTGCTCATCAGTCCTCACTGTCTGTCACTGGATTCCTTGAGTTCAGCTCAGTGTTTAGCTGTGGGAGACTGCCTCTGCTTCCATCAGCCATTGAATGAAGGTTCTGTTTAGCATACTCTCTGGCCATGGGATTGTAGCCAGGCACTCCCAAGGTCTATGTCTAAAATCCATATGAGAGAGTACAAGCCATGTTTGTCTTTTTGTGACTGGGTTATCTCACTCAGGATGGTTTCTTCCAGTGCCATCCATTTGCCTGCAAATCTCAGCATTCCATAGTTTTTTCCTGCTGAATAGTACTCCATTGTGTAAATGTAAAACATTTTCTCTATCTACTCTTCTGTGAAGGGGCATCTAGGTTACTTCCAAGTTCTGGCTATTACAAATATTGCTACTATGAACATAGGGGAACAGATGTCCTTGTTGGATGAATTTGCATCTTTTGGGTATATGCCTAAGAGTGGAGTTGCTGGGTCTTGTGGTAGGTTTATTCCCATATTTCTGAGTATTCTCCATACTGTTTTCCAAAGTGGATGTACACGTTGGCACTCCCGCCAGCAATGGAGGAGTGTTCCCCTTTCACCACAACCTCTCCAGCATAAATTGTCGTTGGTGTTTTTGATTTTAGCCATTCTGACATGAGTAAGATGGTATCTCAGAGTTGTTTTGAATTGCACTTCCTGGATGGCTAAGGATGATGAGCACTTTTTCAAGATGACTCTCAGCCATACTACATTCCTTCATTGAGGATTGTTTATTTAGTTCTGTAGCCCACTTTTTGATCCTTTGGTATTTTGGAGACTTGCTTCTTGAGTTCTTTTTAAATTTGGAGATTAACCCTCTGTCAGATGTGGGGTTAGTGAATATGTTTTCCCATTCTGTGAGCTATCTTTTTGTCTTGCTGACTGTGTTCTTTTTCTTTCAGAAGCTTTGCAATTTCAGGAGGTTCCTTGTATTCATTGTTGACCTCACTTTATGTGCTACTAGTGTTATGTCCAGGAAGCTGTCTCCTGTACCAATTTGTTCAAGGGTGCCACCCACTTTCTCTTCTAAGAGGTTTAGTGTAGCTGGAGTTATGTTGAGGTCTTTAATCAATTTGGAATTAAGTTTTGGGCATGGCGATACACATGTATCTATCCACATTCTTTTACATGCCAGCATCCAGATATGCCAGCACCATTCGTTGAAGATGCTTTCTTTTCCATTGTATATTTTTAGCTTCATTGTCAAAGATCAGATATTCATACATGTATGGGTTAATATGAGTATGTTCAGTTCAATTCCATTGGTCTACCTGTCTACTTTTGTGCCAATACCAAACTGTTTTCAGGACTACAGCTCTATAATAGAGCTTGAGTTCAGGGATGGTGATGCCTCCAGATGTTGCTTTGTTGAGTAAGGTTTTTTGGCTATCCTGGGTCTTTGTTTTTCTATACAAAACTGATTATTGTTCTTTCATGTTCTGTGAAGAATTGTGCTGGTATTTTAATGGAGATTGCATTGAATCTGTAGATTGCTTTTTCAGGATTGCCATTTTTACTACATTGATCCTACCTATTCAAGAGCATGGGAGATCTTTCCATTTTCTGAGGGCTTCTTTAATTTCTTTCTTTAAAAACTCAAAGTTATTGGGATACAGGACTTTCACTTGTTTGGTTAGCATTACCCCAAGGTATTTTATGTTGTTTCTGGCAATTGTAAAGGGTGATGTTTCTCTGATTTCTTTCTCAGCCCTTTTATTGTCTGTATTAAGTACAGCTACTGATTTTCTTGAGTTGATCTTGTAGCCTGCCACTCTACTGAAGGTGTTAATAAGGTGTAAATGTTCCCTGGAAGATTTGTGTAAACTATCATATCATCTGCAAATAGTGAAAGTTTGTAATCTTCCTTTCCAATTTATATCCCCTTCATCTCCTTTTGTTGTCTTATTGCTCTAGCTAGAACGTACAGTACAATACTGAAAAGATATGGAGAGAGTGGACAGCCTTGCTTGTTCCTGATTTTTTCACAGAATTGCGTTGAGTTTCTGTCTATATAGTTTGATGTTGGCTGTTGGTTTGCTGTATATAGCTTTCATTATGTTTAGGTATGTTCCTGTTATTCCAGATCTGTCTAGGTCTTTCATCATGAAGGGATGTTGGAATTTGTCAAAGGCTTTTTCTGCATCTAGTGAGATGATCATGTGATTTTTGTTTTTCAGCTTGTTTACATGGTGGATTACATTGCGGGATTTTCATATGTTGAACTATCCCTGCATCCCTGGGATGAAACCTACTTGATCGTAGTGAATGATTGTTTTGATGTTTTCTTGGATCCGATTTGTCAGTGTTTTATTGAGTATTTTTGCATCAATGTTCATGAGGGATATTGGTCTGAAGTTCTTTTTCTTAGTTTTGTCTTTCTGTGGCTTGGGGATCAAGGTTGTTGAAGCCTCAAAGAAAGAGTTTGGCAAAGACCCGTCTGCTTCTATTGCATGGAATACTTTGAGAAGTATTGTTATGAGCTTCTCTTTGAATATCTGGAACAATTCTGCACTGAGGACATCTCCACCTGGGATTTTTTTTTGGTTAGGAGACCTTTGATGACTGCTCCTATTTCCATAGGGGTTATAGGTCTATTTAAACTGCTTATCTGTTCTTGATTTAATTTTGTCAAATGATAGCTATCCTGAAAATTGTCCATTTCCTTTACATTTTCGAATTTTGTAGAGTACAGGTTTTCAAAGTATGACCTTATGATTCTCTGAATTTCCTCAGAGTCCATTGTGATGTCCCCTTTTTCTTTTCTGATTTTGTTAATTTGCATGTTCTCTCTCTGCTGTTTGGTAAGTTTGGACAAAGGTTTGTCTATCTTGTTGATGTTCTCAAAGAACCAACTCTTCGTTGTATTGATTCTTTGTATTGTTTTCCTAGTTTCTACTTTATTTATTTCAGCTCTCAGATTAAATATTTCCTGGCATCTCCTCCTCCTGGGGGAGTTTGCTTCTTTGTGTTCTAGAGATTTCAGCTATGCTGTAAATTCTCTTGTATGACTATTCTCCAGTTTCTATATGTGGGCACTTAGTGCTATGAATTTCCCTCGTAGCACTGTTTTCAAAGTGTCTCATAGGTTTGAGTATGTGTGGCTTAATTCTCATTGAATTCTAGGAAATCTTTAATTTCATTTTTTATTTATTCTTTGACCCAAGAATGGTGCAGTTGTGCATTATTCAATTTCCTTGTGTTTGTAGGGGTTCTGCAATTTGTGTTGTTGTTGAATTCTAATTTTAATTCATGGTGGTCTGATAAGATGCATGGAGTTATTCCAACTTTTTGTACACACTGAGGTTTGATATTTTGCAAAGTCCATGGTTGATTTTTGAGAAGGTTCCATGTTGTGGTGAGAAGAAGGTGTATTCTTTTTTATGTGGATGGAATGTTCTATAGATGTCTGTTACTCCCAATTGGGTCATAACTTCTATTAGACCGTTTGCTTCTTTGTTAAGTTTCTGTCTGGTATTCTAGTCTAGTGGTGAGAGTGGGGTGTTGAAGTCTCCCACTATAAGTGTGTGGGGCTTTATATGTGACTTGAGTTTTAGCAATGTTTATTTATGAACCTGGATGCCTTTGTATTTGGGGTATAGATGTTCAGAACTGAAACTTCATCTTGGTAGATTTCTCCTGTGATGTGTATATAATGACCTCATTCATCTCTTTTGATTGATTTTATTTTAAAGTCTAATTAGTCAGATATTAGGCTTGCTAACCCCACTTGTTTCTTGGGTCCATTTCATTGGAAAATCTTTTCCCAACATTTCACTCTGAGGTAATGTCAGTCTTTGACAATGAGGTGTGTTTCTTGTATGCAGCATAAGGATGGGTTTTGTCTTTGAATCCATTCTGTTACCTTGTGTCTTTTTATGGGTCAATGAAGGCCATTAATATTGAGGGATATTAATGACCATTGACTGCTCATTCTCCTTTGATTTTGAATGGTTGGTGATGGTGGAATTACGTGTGGAATTCCGGCCCTTTTTCCTTTTGGCTGTTGATAAAGTGGGATTATCTAATGCCTATGTTTTTCTGGTTGTAGTCAACTTCCTTGGGTTGGAGTTTGCCTTCCAGAACTTTCTGTAGGGCTGGGTTAGTAGATATGTCTTGCTTGAATCTAGTTTTGTCATGGAATATCTTGTTTTCTCCATCTATATTGATTGAGAGATTTTCTGGGTATAGTTGTCTGGTCTGGCATCCATGATCTTTTACTGTTAATACAGAATCTATCCAGGACCATATGACTTTCATAGTTTCCATGGAGAAGTCAGGTGAAATTCTGATAGGTTTGCCTTTTTGTGTTACTTGGCTGTTTTCTGTAGCTGCTCTTAATATTCTTTCTTTATTCTGTATATTTGGGGTCTTGAATATTATGTGGCCAGGGGACTTTTTTGTGATCCACTGTATTTGGTGTTCTGTAAGCTTCTTGTACCTTCATTCGCATGTCTTTCTTTATGTTGGGAAAGTTTTCTTCTACGATTTTGTTAAATAGTTTTTTGCCCCTTTGAGGTGGTTTTCTTCACCTTCTTCTATACCTATTATTCTTACGTTTGGTCTTTCCATGGTGTCCTATATTTCCTGGATGTTTTGTGTTAGGGATTTGTTGGAATTAAGACTTTTTTTGGTTGATGAATCAGTTTCTCCTAGTTATCTTCAACACATGAGATTATCTCTTCCATCTCTGGTATTCTGTTGGTTATGCTTGTATCTGTATTGCCTAACAGTTTGCCCAGCTTTTCTATGGCCAGCATCCACTATGGAACCAGCATGGCTTCACCCTGTGCTGGGAGGAGGGGATCTGGAGCTGAGGAGGGAGCACCCTCAGGCAACAAGCACAACATCTATGCTTGTCGAGTCCTAGGGTGGCTGACATCAGGAACAGGGTGATAGTCTGTGATGTGCAGCTTGAGAAGATCCTTGCCTCGATGCCCTACCTAGCTGCTATGAGTATTTATGTATCTATGCATGTAAAGATGTAAGATCTCTCCAAAGAGTAGTTTGCAATGCCATGTGGTGGAGTGGTGGGAAAGATGGAGGAACTGAACTCTACACGCACGGAGCAGAGAGTTGGAATTGGAGATGTGGTGGTGGTGACTGACGTGCGAGCATGTTTCAGGTAGCAATGGTCAGAGAGAGCATGTCACAGTGGAATAGGACCAGCAGGATGGTGTGTAGCAGCCTGGAGCTTGTGTAGACTCCATCCACAAGTGTGCAGTCCACCTTCATGATCATCCTGCCTCAGAGCCAATATAGGAGCTCCCAGATGGAGAACAGTTCACTCTTTTCTCTTATTGGGGCTCCTCAGAGGATGATAAAGGTCTGTGTTCCCTCGCCCTCCCCCCCTCCCCCCCGGTCAATGTTCTTATGCGTTATCCATCCTACAAGAAGCAGGATAGACAGGAAGCCCTTGAAGAAAACTCATAAAATTGTGATAGATATCTTGAAGTGTCACTCTTCACAGTTGATGGCTTCTGGCAGGGATGGGGGTACAGAAGGACCTGGCCTTGAGATTCTGACTATGCTCCCGTGAGCATATGAGTAACAAATACAAACTTGGTATATTTTCATTCGACCTACACTTTTCTTCTTTTTTTTTTTTGATTTTTTTTTGTTTTACGAGACAGGGTTTCTCTGTAATGCTTTGGAGGCTGTAGGTCCAGCCTGGCCTCAAACTCAGAGAGATCCGCCTGCCTCTACCTCCCGAATCCTGGGATTAAAGGCGTGTGCCACCAACGCACGGTTATGATTTTCTTCTTATTTTCTTTGGGGGAGGTCTCACAGGATGTGATGCATCTGGAAAGATGGGAAGTGAATGAATGTGATCAGGTGTATTATATACAATTACAAGATAAACAACAAAATATTGTATTTCAAAAATAAAATAAAATAAACCAAAGCAGTTTTTCTAGCCCTTATTTATGTGTAAAAAAGAGTAAACTCGGGTGGGGCTGCCTAGGCAGTTATGGAATGATATATCTGAGAAAGGGAAGAGATGAAGCTGTTTTCAGAAGTTTGTCATCTGCAGTGCAGGGCAGTTATCCAGGTTGATGGAGAGAAAATATGTGTGAACCAAAACAAGTGCTTCTTCAGCTTGGGGTTTAGGGAACTCTGCAGAATGCACTATAGTGAGAGGTACCCCAAAAGGGGAGTTGGCTCAGCTCATGTAATGAGACATAAGTTATTGCCCAGGGTCATTGAAGGACTGGAGTCTGAATTTAAGCATAATCCATGAAGTCCTCTGTAAAATATGCAGCCATGTGTGAGCAAGACCAAACTCCACAAAACAGAGAAGGGACAATTTCGACAGGTCTAGGATATGAAGAAACAGCATACTATGTTGATATGAGTCATTGTAGCATTGAGCTTTCATTTAATTTCACATGTATACTCCTCTTATCACTTGATACAAGTGTACAAACAATTTAATTCTGGATTTTAATACATTAAATGCTTGTCAAAACAGTTTGAAAACCAAGAAACTTCCTGGTACAATTTATGGAACTTGGATGGAAGATGGCTTAGAGGTTAAGAGCACTGTCTATCTTCTAAAGGTCCTGAGTTCAATTCCCAGCAAGTACATAGTGGCTCACAACCATTTGCAATGCGATCTAAATAATCTTAAAAAAAATTCTTGGAACTTGCGACTTTGTCCTTTTCTAGAATCTGGTATATACAGTGCATTAATTAACATTCATTAATGTTCTGTCAATTCATGAATACTTTTAATCAGCGCCTCATATTGGAATATAGACCAGTTAACTGGAAACAAGAAGAGGCTGTTTGGCAAGGATTCATGGGGAACAAATTTTTGATTCTTTGTCCATGATAGTGTGCCATTTTATTACCTTAACATTTGAGCAAAAGCACAGAAAATAGATGGTAGAGAAATGTTTAACAGATACTCAAATGTCATAAAAGAAATATATCTAAAGAATAAGACTTGAGTTGTACTATAAAAAGTCCAAGCATGATGTCTAATACATTATTAGCAACAAGGATGATCCACAGGATATCTCTAAACATGATCACCCCCACCCCATAAGAACACACTGGGGATTATGCCCATAGAGAATAAAGGAAATCTGATTGATGCAGTTCTTGCCATGTTTACACACAAGAAAGCTAAGTGATACATTTTACTTTTTAGAAGAATCTGACTTTAGCATGATTTTAATGTTCTTATGACATCAATAGCCAATATTTGCTTGTGCATCAGAGAGTGTCTTTGTGCAAAGAGACTTGAGGTGGTTAAACTTGAATCAATTTTTACCTGTTGTTAAGTTCACTGAAATTGGAACCCAGAACGTATTTCTTCTTCAGTGAAAATTATAACCTATTTCATAGCAACTTCATATTCATGATATTTCTCTTCATGTAGAACAAAATCAAAACAGCAAATTGGAGAAAATAACTTATTCATATCACCCATGTATATTAAAGAAAGAGAAATTTCCTAAATAAAAGTACCAAAAAAGTAGCATTATTTACAATTTCCCACAATCTTTGTATTGAAGTAGACAATCTTTCTACTACATTATTTTATCTTAAAAACCCTCATAAATATTTAATCATCATTTATTTATGGTTCATATTTCACTGTATTGCTTTTAAAATTATTCCTTATAATGCTGAAGATGTTGCATCTACCCATACTTTTTTTTGTCTTATTGGAGACTTTTAAAATTAGAAACAAGCTTGCTTCACAAGTCAATTCCAGCTCCCTCACACTCCCCCTCTCCCCAACCCCCTACCCAACAACTCACCAAACCCTCAACCAGTCCCCACTCTGTTCCACAGGGAGCATGAGGCTCTCTCTCCATGAAGGATAACCAAAGTTTTTCATATCATCCATGGCAGGGCCTAGGCCCTCCCCCACATGTCTAGGCTGAGAGAACAACACTCCATGTTGAATGTGTTCCAAAAAGTACATTCGACTGCCAGGGATAAATAATTATCTACTTCCCGAGGCCCCATACATTTTTGATACATTCATTTTTTCTGTGTCAGCAGAGACACTGGGACTTATGGAATGAGGTTCCTATCAAAAGGCCTGCTTCTTAAAAAGGTACTACAAATAAGCTAAGAAACAAAAATCTGAGGGGAAGAAAAGAAATGACTCACACACATTTGCTCCTCTGCATGTTCCTTTACTTCTCTTTTTGTCCTCAAATATTTTCAGTTTATATATCCCTAAACCAGTTATCTCCCAGACCTGGAGGAATCCAGGCCTGGAATTCTTTTGCACCATAAAACACAGATAAGAATCTTCACATAAGGGGAGTTAAGAGAGTACATGGATGTCCTATGAACTCCTTAAGGGTATGAAGGTTAGTTAAGAGATTGAATCATCATGGAATTCTAGAAAAGGGAAGACTCGTATGCTACAGTACATTTTAAGTGATTAAACGATAAGTTTATATTAAGTAAAAAATCACTCATAAGGCAAATTTATTGTGTTTTTTGACTTGAGGCTGCTTGTCTCCCAGCATGCATAGGGAGTATGGGTAACCAGGCAGCCTAGTAAAACAACAGGCTAATGTGAGCAAGTAGCTTGTGATCTGCTTGTCTCACTTTTGCTATGGATTCCTGATTAGAGAGTCTTTTGGCATCAATTGCTTAGGGCTATAAATCAAGTTTAATTTATATGACAGAGAACCAGGTGACTCCCAGAGTTCTGTGGCAGCATGGGTCTCCAGGAATGTTTATTTTTCCCTGAGGATGAGGGAAGGGGTTGATTACCATTTCTTCTCAGGGGAATGAGTATATTCTGAGGTAGAATATAAACTGGAATGAGAAGTTTGAGAATCTTTTAGTGCAGGGATAATTTAGGTTATTTTTCCTCAATCTGCCAGTGAGGGAAATCCAGGGCATGATTATTTGTTCTATCCATCTAGGTAGCTATGAATCAATTACTTTGGGTGTATGCTAATTCCATGTCCTTAGATATCTTGGAATGTCTTAGATGGAATGCTTTTGCCTGGGACATACATACACTGACCAAATGCCTGTCATTAAAGACAACTGCAGGAAGTCAGATCTCTGCAATTGTAATTGAGAGGGAAACCAGGACCTGATAGTGGGAAATGGGGCTCACACAAAGCTAAGGATTAATGATTTGTAACCACACCTCTTTATTGGAAAGAAACATTATAGTCATATTTTGGAAATGTGGGCACAGTTTTCTAGAATTCCTGCTGATTGGTGGGTGTTAAGAGAAGCTTTTTCTTTTGAGAGAATCCTTTCCGCCAGCCTGGTTCTAGAGCTGCATCAGTCCCAAATAAACACACAGGAGGCTATATTCATTATGAAGCTGTTGGCCTTGCTTGTCTCTTACTGGCTAGCTCTGCTTTAAGTAATTACCCCATAGTTGTTAATCTAAGTATGTCTCTTACCGGAGAATATTTCCGGGCTCCTACCCCATGGCGTTACATGTTGACTCTCTTGTGTTTCTCCTTCCCAGAATCCTCCTGGACTCCTAGCCCCACCTATCTAGATTCCTGTTGGCCAGCAGTAATTTATTGACATATACGCAGGACTTCCCCAACAGGGGTATTTAAGGGACCCAGAGTAACTTAGAATGATGGCCAAGTTTCACTAGGGTATTCTGTGAGGCTGTATCATATCAGGCAGCAGTCTAGAAGCTATTCTCGTCTTTGAACTCAGAGGAAATGTCAACAAAGGCACTCTGAAAAGCTGAATCATATGGACCATCTATTCCCATTTGAGATACTTTAACTTTTATTTAAAGTTTAAGCAGCATGAAAATAGACTGTAAAAATAAAGCTATAAACAGTCTGGATGGAGAGATGAACTTGAAAGTCAACAGAATGATAAGTGGATGTGTATGTGGCTGACAGATAAGCACAGAGGAAAGTTTAGAGGAAACACATGAAAAGCACAAAGTAAGACAGCAGAACAGAGCACTGTGAAGGTCTGAGAGTCAGACGCTGTCCAAGCCATAAAGCAGACTCTTCTCCACCAACCAACAGAACAACCCTGTGCCAGGTCAAGACGGAGCACTGAGCTTGAGCCCTGGTGTCCAGGTGTCCACTACACCTGGCTGTGCAAGCAGATCAAGAGGGATCTCTTTCCACATTTGGCTGTACTATTAAAGTAACTGAACAAAGAAACTGGAATTTCCCACAACCATCTGGTTGATATGGAAGGGTAGTCTCTAGACCTTTGTCTCTCTTCCTGCTGAGCCTCCAGTGGATTAATCCCCTTTTCCAGTGTTTCACTGCTAACTTTGTCTCTTCAACTGACATATTGAAGGAGCATGGCTAAGCATGGCTCATACTGCCAGCTTTGGTAACAGCTAGTGAGAGGAAGTACAAGCAAGAAGTGGTGTGGTTTTCTCATTTCAAAAATGACTTTCATAGATTGAGATGGAAATAATGGCCTGTGGAAAACAAGGTGAGGGATCCTGGAATACAGAGAGTTTGTTCAGGAGCCAAGGGATTTTCTAGCTGTTAGCTTTTTATTAAGAATGCCAAAATTGCGGTCCTTCTATAGTGACATGGGACTTAAGTGTAAACTGTGAACTATGCACTTTCAAGAAGGCCAAGGAAGAATATTAACACCAGTGATATTTTTATTGACCTTGCTGTCTTTAGGAGTTGGTTCTAGGTGCTATGGAAACAGAATATATATATATATATATATATATATATATATATATATATATATATAGTGTGTGTGTGTGTGTTGGTTTTTATTGTCTTCCATTTACCTTTTAGTTTTATGTTCAGAAAGAAAAGTTACAGTATGTACTGCATTTTGACTACTTTTCAGTTCTGCAGGCTTTGGTTCAGGAAAGCATACCACATTGTGTTTGCCCTTCTTCTTTGTGGTCAGTATAAAACTGTTCACTGCTGCTTTGTTAACCTTGTTATCTTATTGATATTGAAATACGATTAAAGTTTTAATTTTAACTATCCATGGAGGCCATCTTGAAAACAAGTTTTGCACATAATAGAGATATTTCACTGCACTTATTAGAAATGGACTCTGTGATGGTTTGAATTAAAATAACCCCAAAGGCTCATAGAGAGTATCACTATTAAAAGGTGTGTCCTTGCTCGAGTATGTGTGGCCTTGCTGAAGGAAATGTGTCACAGGGGTGCACTTTGAGTTTTCACATGCCTGAGCTGGAAGCAGTGTCTCTTTCTCTACCTGATTCCTGCTGATCCAGATACAAAGTTCTCAGCTACCTCTCCAGTACCATGTCTGCCTAAATTCTGCCATGTTCTGTCATGCTGATAATGGCCTAAACCTCTGCAGTGTAATGTAGCTCCAATTAAATATTTTCCTTTATAAGTGTTGCCATGGTTACAATATTTATTCACAGCAATAGAAACCCTAACTAAGACAGAATTTGGTACCATGGATTGATTATTGTAGTGCTAGGCCTCACCTTGGTTTTATTTAGAGAAATGTGGACTTTGGGACTTTGGATTAGGAAAGTACCTGAATGATTTACATGGTGCTTAAGGGGCCATAGTAGTAGCATTATGGAAGATAGGGTGCTGGGGTGATTTGAATTGTGAAGGCCTGGTTCAGTTGCTATCAGAAGAGAAGAATATTAATATGCAGTCTAGACATCATTCTTGTAATATTTTGGTGAATAATGTGACTACTTTCTATCCTTGTTCAAAAAATCTGCTTGAGGCTAAATTAAAGAGTTATGGATTAAAAGCTTTGGCAGAGGAGATTTCAAGACAGTCTGGGATTGACTGTGTTGCTTGGTTATTATTGGCCATACTTATACATATCTATAATGAAAAGAGATAGGAAATATATAAAATCTATAGTTTGAGAAGAAAATGAACACCAGGCAATATAAACATATTAAAGAAACCCCTGATACTAATTGGAGTAAAAAGGAGTAATTATCTCAAAGAAAGGTGTCAGCTAACTAAGCTTCCAAATTGTTAAAACAAATTTACAAAAAGCTTAGGCCAATTCATGGTAGTGCACAAGTTTAATTTCACCACCCAGAATGCAGAGACTGCAGATATTGGATTTTGAGACAAGCTTTGTCTTTGTAATGAGTAACAGGACAACAGAAAACTATTGAAAAGGGAAGTTGGTGAAGATGCACTTGAGTGAGTGGATTATCTCCTAACCCACAAAACAACAGAACTTAGCAGCTTTAGCCACATGTTTCTGGCTTTAGCAACAAGGACAGAAAAAAAGAGGTTATAGAATCTCTATGCCTAGAGGAAACCACTGATTCCATACATGTATCAGGGGTGACCCTGAATGGGGGCCTAGAAATATTTTGCTTGAAGCTCTGAAGTTGAAGCCTGGATTGTCGTGGAGACTACAAGATGTTGCAGATGCCACAGTCTTGAGATAACTCCCAAGGAAACTGCCAACAGGGAGTGGAGCCAGTCCATCAGAGAGATATGTGTTACAGTCAACAAAGCTGAAAGGAGTTGGAGATCTGCAGACAGTGTTTTCATCAGTCAGGGAGATACAAAATTTGAATTTGCCCAATTGTTGGTCTAGATTTGGTGGAACATTTCCTTTTCATGCTTCTTTTCCACACTTTTAGAATGGTAATGTGTATCTTGTGCCATTACAAGTTAGAAGTATGTGATATGTTTTTTTTTTCAGTTTGGCTTTTTCAAGGAATTATATTTAAGAGATTGCATGAGACGGAGAAGAGACTTTGAACCAGTGAAGATACTTATAGTCTGTTGTAACTTTTGAAGTTGTAATACACGCATCATGATATATATGCCTTCAAGCCTATGGGGAAAAGGGCATGGAATGTGGTGATTTGAGTGAAAATGGCCCCGATTAGCTCAGAGGCAGTGGCACTATTAGGAGGTGTGGCCTTGTTGGAGGAAGTGCATTGTTGACAGTGTGTCTTAAGGTTTCAGATACTCAAGCTAAGCCCAATGTCTCATCTCTCTTTCTTGCTGTCTGTCTCTCTCTCCCTTTCTGCTGCCTGCATTATTCAATTTCCATGAGTTTGTAGGTTTTCTGCAATTTGTGTTGTTGTTGAATTCTAATTTTAAAGCATGGTGATCTGATAAGATGCATGGAAGTATTCCAATTTTTTTTGTAGCTGCTGAGGTTTGATATGTTGCCTAGTATGTGGCCGATTTTTGAGAAGTTTCCCTGTGGTGGTGAGAAGAAGGTATATTCTTTTTTATGTGGATGAAATGTTTCAGTTGGGTCATTACTTCTATTAGACCCTTTGCTTCTTTGTTGAGTTTCTGTGTGGTATTCCTGTCTAGTGGTGAGAGTGGTATGTTGAAATCTCCCACAATAACTGTGTGGGGCTTTATATGTGATTTAAGTTTTTTTTTTCACATAGTTGGTAAACTTTCTTTCTTTTTTTTTATTTTATTTTCCAGTTTAAATTTAGATAAGAATCAAGGTTGCTTCACAAGTCAGTTCCAGGTCCCTTTCCCATTCCCTCCCTTCCTCCCGGGCCCTCCCCTCCCCCCCCCGTTATCCTCTCATTTCTCCGGGGGGGTGAGGCCCTCCATGGGGGTGTCCATAGTGTGTCATTTCATATAGGGCAGGGCCTAGACCCTTTCCCAAGAGTTCTGGGTGAGAGTGCACCTCACATTGTTCTATTGGAGTCCAAAGTCCGTGTGTATACTTGGGATGGGTACTGATCTGCTGCCCAAGGCTCAATAGATTCCCTAGGCCTCTTCACTGACACCCAGATTCAGGGGGTCTTGATCAGTCCCATGCTGGCTTCCCAGGCTAATGCCTGAGATTCAAGAGTTAACCTTTGTCTGGTCAGCTGATTCTGGGGGTTAAACCAGCCCAGTCTTAATCCCTTTGATCATCAGTCCTCCCTCTCTGTTACTGGCTTTCTTGAGTTCAGCTCAGTACTTAACCAAGGGAGTCTGCCTCTTCTTCGATCAGCCACTAAATAAAGTTTCTGTTTCCCAGATTCTCTGGCCATAGGATTGTAGGCTGGCACTCCCCAGATCTATGTCTAAAATCCATATATGAGAGAGTACATGCCATGTTTCTCTTTTTGTGACTGGGTTACCTCACTCAGGATGGTTTCTTCTAGTGTCATCCATTTGCCTGCGAATCTCATGATTCCATTATTTTTTTCTGCTGAATAGTACTCCATTGTGTAGATGTGCCACATTTTCTCTATCCACTCTTCAGGTGAGGGACATCTAGGTTGCTTCCACGTTCTGGCAATTACAAATAAAGCTGCTATGAACATAGTGGAACAGACCTCTTTGTTGTATGAATGGGCATCTTTTGGATATATGCCTCAGAGTGGAGTTGCTGGGTCTTGTGGTAGGTTTATTCCCATTTTTCTGAGGAATCTCCACACTGATTTCCAAAGTGGCTGAACCAGTTGGCACTCCCACCAGCAATGGAGGAGTGTCCCCTTTCACCACATCCTCTCCAGCATAAATTGTCATTGGTGTTTTTGATTTTAGCCATTCTGACAGGGGTGAGATGGTATCTGAGAGTTGTTTTGATTTGCATTTCCCGGATGGTGAAGGATGTTGAGCACTTTCTCAAGTGCTTCTCAGCCATTTTAGACTCCTCTATTGAAAACTCTCTATTTAGTTCTGCAGCCCACTTTTTAATAGGGTCCTTTGGTGTTTTGGAGACTTGCTTCTTGAGTTCTTTGTAAATTTTGGAGATCAACCCTCTGTCAGATGTGGGATTAGTGAATATTTTTTCCCATTCTGTGGGCTGCCTTTTTGTCTTGCTGACTGTGTCTTTTGCCTTACAGAAGCTTCTCAGTTTCAGTAGGTCCCATTTATTAATTGTTGATCTTACTGCCTGTGCTACTGGTGTTATGTTCAGGAAGCTGTCTCCTGTACCAATTCGTTCAAGGGTACCACCCACTTTCTCTTCTAAGAGGTTCAGTGTGGCTGGATTTATGTTGAGTTCTTTGATCCATTTGGACTTAAGTTTTGTGCATGGCGATAGACATGGATCGATCCGCATTCTTTCACTTGTTTGGTTAGCGTTACCCCAAGGTATTTTATGTTATTTGTGGCAATTGTAAAGGGTGATGTTTCTCTGATTTCTCTTTCAGCCCTTTTATCATCTGTATATAGTAGGGCTACTGATTTTCTTGAGTTGATCTTGTAGCCTGCCACTTTGCTGAAGGTGTTAATGAGCTGTAAGAGTTCCCTGGTAGAGTTCTTTGGGTCATTGATGTAAACTATCATATCGTCTGCAAACAGTGAAAGTTTGACCTCTTCCTTCCCAATTTGTATCCCCTTAATCCCCCTTTGTTGTCGTATGGCAATAGCTAGGACTTCAAGTACCATGTTGAAAAGTTATGGAGAGAGTGGACAGCCTTGTTTTGTTCCTGATTTTAGAGGAATTGCCTTGAGTTTCTGTCCATTTAGTTTGATGTTGGCTGTTGGTTTACTGTATATAGCTTTTATTATGTTTAAGTATGTCCCTGTTATCCCAGATCTCTCCAAGACCTTTATCATGAAGGGGTGTTGGATTTTTTCAAAGGCTTTTTCAGCATCTAGTGAGATGATCATGTGATTTTTGTTTTTCAGCTTGTTTATATGGTGGATTACGTTGATGGACTTTTGTATGTTGAACCATCCCTGCATTCCTGGGATGAAACCTACTTGATCGTGGTGAATGATTGTTTTGATGTGTTCTTGGATCCGATTTGCCAGTATTTTATTGAGTATTTTTGCATCAATGTTCATGAGGGATATTGGTCTGAAGTTCTCTTTCTTAGTTGTATCTTTGTGTGGCTTGGGGATCAAGGTTATTGAAGCCTCATAGAAAGAGTTTGGCAAAGACCCTTCTGCTTCTATTGTGTGGAACACTTTGAGAAGAATTGGTATAAGCTGTTCTTTGAATTTCTGGTAGAATTCTGCACTGAGGCCATCTGGACCTGGACTTTTTTTGGTTGGGAGACTTTTGATGACAGCTTCTATTTCCATAGGGGTTATAGGTGTATTTAAATTGCTTATCTGTTCTTGATTTAGTTTTGGCAAATGATAGCTGTCCAGGAAGTCATCCATTTCCTTTAAATTTTCAAATTTTGTGGAGTACAGGTTTTCAAAGTATGACCTAATGATTCTCTGGATTTCCTCAGAGTCTGTTGTTATGTCCCCCTTTTCATTTCTAATTTTGTTAATTTGCGTGTTCACTCTCTGCTGTTTGGTAAGTTTGGACAAAGGTTTGTCTATCTTGTTGATTTTCTCAAAGAACCAACTCTTCGTTGCATTGATTCTTTGTATTGTTTTCCTGGTTTCTACTTTATTGATTTCAGCCCTCAATTTGATTATTTCCTGGCGTCTACTCCTCCTGGGGGGAGTGTGCTTCTTTGTGTTCTAGAGCTTTCAGCTGTGATGTTAATTCTCTGGTATAACTGTTCTCCTGTTTCTTCATGTGAGCATTTAGTGCTATGAACTTCCCCCGTAGCACTGCTTTCAAAGTGTCCCATAGGTTTGGGTATGTTGTGTCTTCATTCTCATTGAATTCGAGGAAGTCTTTAATTTCTTTTTTTATTTCCTCTTTGACCCAGGGATGGTGCAGTTGAGCATTATTCAATTTCCATGAGTTTGTAGGTTTTCTGCAATTTGTGTTGTTGTTGAATTCTAATTTTAAAGCATGGTGGTCTGATAAGATGCATGGAGTTATTCCAATTTTTTGGTAGCTGCTGAGGTTTGATATGTTGCCAAGTATGTGGTCGATTTTTGAGAAGGTTCCATGTGGTGGTGAGAAGAAAGTATATTCTTTTTTATGTGGATGAAATGTTCTATAGATATCTGTTAATCCCAGTTGGGTCATTACTTCTATTAGCCCTTTTGCGTCTTTGTTGAGTTTCTGTTTGATATTCCTGTCTAGTGGTGAGAGTGGTGTGTTGAAATCTCCCACTATAACTGTGTGGGGCTTTAGATGAGATTTAAGTTCTAATAATGTTTTTTTAACGAATGTGGGTGCCTTTGTATTTGGGGCATAGATGTTCAGAATAGACACTTCCTCTTGGTGGGTTTCACCTGTGATGAGTATGTAATGACCTCATTCATCTCTCTTGATTGATTTCATTTTAAAGTCTAGTTTGTTAGATATTAGGTTTGCTACCCCTGCTTGTTTCTTGGGTCCATTTGATTGAAAATTTTTTCCCAACCTTTAACTCTCAGATAATATCTGTCTTTGAGTGTGAGGTGTTTTTCTTGTATGCAGCAGAAGGGTTCTGACTTCAAATCCATTCTGCTAGCCTGTGTCTTTTTATGGGTGAGTTAAGGCCATTAATGCAGAGGGATATTAATTAATGACCATTGATTGCTCATCCTTCTTCGATTTGCAATGGTTGTTGGTGGTGGAATTATGTGTGGAATTTCACCCCTTTGTTCTTTTGGTTGTTGGTAAAGAGGGATTCTCTAATGCCTATGTTTTACTGGTTGTAGTTAGCTTCTTTGGGTTGGAGTTTTCATTCCAAAACTTTTTGTAGGGCTGGGTTAGTGGATACCTATTGCTTGAATCCAGTTTTGTAATGGAATATCTTGTTTTCTCCATCTATAGTGATTGTGAGCTTTGGCAGGTATAGTAGTCTGGGCTGGCATCCATGGTCTCTTAGTGTTGGTAGATTATCTATCCAGGACCTTCTGGCTTTCAGAGTTTCCATGGAGAAGTCAGGTGTAATTCTAATAAGTCTGCCTTTATATGTTACTTGGCCTTTTTCCTTGGCTGCTCTTAATATTCTTTCTTTATTCTGTATATTTGCGGTCTTGATTATTATGTGGCGAGAGGACTTTTTTTGTGATCCACTCTATTTGGTGTTCTGTAATCTTCTTGTACCTTCATTGGTATGTCTTTCTTAAGGTTGGGAAAGTTTTCTTCTATGATTTTGTTGAATATGTTTTTTGCGCATTTGAGGTGGTTTTCTTCACCTTCTTCTATACCTATTATTCTTAGGTTTGGGCTGTTCATGATGTTCCATATTTCCTGGATATTTTGTGTTAAGGATTTGTTCGATTTAAGGTTTTCTTTGGTTGATGAATCCATTTCTCCTAGTGTATCTTCAACACTTGAGATTCTGTCTTCCATCTCTTCTATTCTGTTGGTAATGCTTGCATTGGTAGTTCCTGACTGTTTGCCCAGCTTTTCCACTTCCTGCCTTTCTTCAGATTGTGTTTTTTTATTGTCTCTATTTCAGTTTTCAACCCTTGCTGTGTTTGCATTGCTTCTTCCAATTTTCAGTTTATCTTTTCATCCATTTGTTGCCTTTTATGAATTTTTTGGTTTGTTCTTCCATTTCTTGCATTTTTTGGTTTGCTTTTTCTTCCATTTCTTGCTTTGTTTCTTCTTCCATTTTCTGCCTTTTTTGGTTTGTTTCTTCTTCCATTTCTTTCATTTTTTTTGCTTTGGTTTTTCTTCCATTTCTTGCATTTTTTGCTTTGTTTCTTCTTCCATTTCCTCTATCATTTTCATGAAAGTGGTTTTAAGGTCATTCTCTTCTGCTTCGTTTGCATTGGAATGTTGGAGTCTTGCTGGTGTGGAGTCTCTAGAATCTCGTGGTGTCATATTTGTTTTTCTGTTGCTGAGTGTGTTTTTGTATTGTCTCTTTCCCATCTCTCCTTCTAGTGGGTGCTGAAAGAGCCCCTTACTGGCCTGGTGGTTAGGGGACCAGAGTTCCCTTTTGGTGGGTGCTAGCAAGTCCAATAATCTCGTGGTTCTTCTCTTTCTTCTCCTCATTCTGGTCCCGTGGGTGGAGAAGAAGACCAGGGCTCTGGGGCGATTAGCCTCCCACCTGCTCCCCTGGACCCTTTGCTGGATCCTGTTGTACCTGATCCTGCTGGAACAGCTGTTCCCCTGGTTTCCCTGGCTCCTCTGGTTTCCTGGTCTCGTTGGTGAGAGAGAATTCCTGGAGTCTAGGGTTTTGTTTCCTGCTGGTATTGGAAGCTCTGTTCATTTCCCAGGCAATCCCCAGGCACTGGAACACAGGCCCAGGAGCAGG
>NW_024429211.1:11002422-11110546 GCF_017639785.1 Mesocricetus auratus
TAAGGTACAGCAGGAGCAGGGACATATTAAATGCTTTTATATATTACCCTCTCCCTGAGGAACAACCACATGAGTTTTAAAAGTCCAACAAATCCCTGCAGAGTGGCTAGGTCACAATTTCTGCATCCTCTGCTGTTCAGTTTTGACTCTGTAGAAATCTCCTAGTGCTCTTGTGAAGTGTGGATCCCTAAATTCTACTCAGGGATGGCATGCTCATGATCTGTTGCATTATGCCTGGGAATCTGCGTTTTGAGCTACTTGCTGAGTGACCAGATGCAAGTACATCACAAAGTATGCATTTTAATTCAGCAATGTTTGGATTTAGGATGGCCTCCATGCTTAGAGATACCTTAGGTATTAAAAGTACATGAGCACCTACTGTGCTTACAGAGGACCTGGGCTGGGTTTTTAGAAGCCAAAAGAGGCAGCTCACTGTCTCCTGTTAACTTCAGTTCCAGGGTGCCCCACGTCTTTGGATTCCATGGACACATGCACTCACTAGTATGTATATCATATACACACATACACACAAATAAACATAAAATGAACCTAGATAAAAGACTGGCTTGCTTCTTTTTTAGGGATCCTCAAGTACAAACTGTAGGAACAAAGGCCTCCTTCTAACTCATATACATTGGGATACATTAGTAACAGATCTGGGATTGTGGCTGTTCTTATTGTCACATTAACCAAATGCCTAAGGCAAACTGACTATGTACAGTAAAGAGGGTAATTTTTCACCCAAGTTTGGAGGCTGAAGTTCCAAGGCTGAGGATTCCTATTTGTTTTGGCCTCTGGTCATGTTTAAGTACTGAATGATAACACGTGAAAGCTAGAGTGAGACTTTAGTTCAGCGGTTCTCTGGGAGGTAAACATTCTCCCACACAGCCCATCAGTCAGAGAATATCTGTATAGAGGCTGGCAGCACCCCATTCACAAGGCACTATACTCCATCACTCAGCTCAGTGCTCTTGTGCACATTGCTGTAAGCACACTCCTAAAACAAAATGACGGTACTGTTTTATAGGCTCATCTGATACTCTCTTACCAAGTGTTAAACATTCTAAAATTCAATCAGTTAGACTTCAGGTTTTTTTTTGCTGAATCTAGTTGGCTTGCTATTGCTTTGTATTTTATTATGTTGTATTAGGTACTGTCTAAATCTAGAGTCCAAACAGAACAGTTCTTCACTGACTCTTTTCTTCTTATTGGGAGAACTCTCTTCTATCTTAGGAGGCAATCATCCCATCCCCTGGGCATGAGTGGGTGTCAATGTGGTTATGGTAATGACCAGTGTGTGGATGGCAACCAGTTGTTTTCTACATAAATCTCCATTCTGTCTCCACTCTGACTGCTCTGTTCTGTGTGCAGATTTATATCAATTTCATCTAGGGTTAGAGCAAAGAGACTCCCAAGGGGGATTGAAGGAAAGACAGGAATATGGTGAGCACATTTATTTCTCAGATCTTAGGTGTCAACTAATGAGTAAGTGAGTTAGTGAAATAATAAATATAGGAATAATTAGTGCTGTTTGCAGCTATAGTAACTTGAGTTTTTAGTGTATTTACTGTAGATTGAATAATAAGTGGGTTGTTTTACTATGCTTCTAGCTTTGTGACAACTGTTTTGAGTATGTTTTGCTTAAATCCTACACAAATATCATACACACTCACACACACACACATACACACGCACACACACACACACACACACACCTGTAATCAATTTCCTTCAGGTTTATATTTCATAGAAAAAATCCTAGAAGTTGCAGGTCACAATTTCCTTCCATGCAACTGTCTGGGATCAGAGTGATATGTAGGCTGAATGTCAATGACCTCACATGTGGGAAGAGAAACATACTCAGGACTCTGAAGTTGACTTGTTTGTGGTGTGATGGCAACATCACCTGTGCATGCTAATCTGAGATCATATGTCTCGAGGGTTCAGGCAATTTTGTTGAATCTCTAGAGGGTACCACCAATTCCTTGATGGCTGTGAGCTAGTTTACGTGATTTCTCTACAGCTGTTCCTTGTTTGCTTGTGAGGTTTATTGAAATGGACGTCTGCTTGAAAACAGTTTCTCTCCACCCTGTTAATCTCTGCCTCAGAAGCTAGTCAAACTTGTATCACACCTGTAGTCTTGAAGAACTCAACTTGCTAAGTTCCCAACCTCACAATGACAGAGGTTAGAGTGGGAGATATGGGCTCCAAACAGAACCTCTGTTTTTCAAAAGGACAAGGCTCTGAATAAGCCTGACTCTCTGAGATGACATCACCCTTATACTCTTGTTACCTTACAGCAGGTTATTGAGTGCAGGAGCTTGCACAGTTCAGGCCACTGCTCAGCAGCTGAGCTCCTCCCCATTCAGAGATTGAATTACCCTTTTCTCACCCTGCAATTTCTCCTAGCAGTAGAATTCCTAAAACCAATCAAAGGGAACAGAGAGAAGTGAGAAGGAGCCCACCTGATGCTCCTTGTGATGGGAAGCGTCTATGTTCTAGCAGAACTTGCCAGTAGGAAAACACTTCCCAGTTTATAGGTTCTTTTTCATCATGAATAGATTTACTAATATCCCATTATGGTAGTGTAGGAATAAATTCTCTGTTAAACTCAGAAAGTCATTTACATTCTGCCACACACTTAAAGATTTTCCCAATTAGTGGACTCACAGGTTTATGTTTTACCTCCTCCGGAGCAGTACAGAACTGCAAGGCATGGCCTCTTCTCTGCAGTCTACCTGTTGAAGTTGGTGACTAACCACTCCCCTTTCATTTTCCTGTCCCTCTTACTTAGCTCAGGCATTGCCATGGTCACAGGCATCATTTGGAGATGTCTCTCATTGCAGCTCTAAAGCACGTAAGGGTGCTTGACCATTCCTCACAGCACTTGAACACTTTACATTATTAACCAAGCACCTTTACAGAGAAACCTTGTCTCTAATAAGTGCACTTGATATTCTCTTCTGTATTTCTTCTGCAAGCTCACATGGATTTTGTGCTTCACTCATAGGTTAGGACTCTCAGCTGAAAGTGATAATCTGTATCAGGCCTATGGCCTCAAAGCACAGAGATATTGAAAAAAACGAATGTTCTTGAGTTTAAGAAAATAAGTATTTGGTAAAGAGAAAACAATAAAGCATTTATTCTAAAATTTGTGATTCATGAGGATATAAGGCAGATCCCAAGGCTGTATTCACATTCTAAACAGTATCCCAGGTAATGGTTTCCTTGGTGGCTCTGAGTTTGGCATTCCTGTGGCTTTGGCATTCCTAGAACTGATGGTAGGATGATAGCCTGAATTTCCTCCAAATGGCCCATTAAATGGGTATCTCTCCTTGGAGATGTAATCCTGCCATCTTGTGGCAATCTAAGGTATATATTTGGAAGATGTTTCTAAACTCCAATAAGGACTACAGAAGGAATTCAAGACATAAGGTCTCCTCCTGGTAGGAAGGGGAAGAGTGATCATGCTGTACCAGGAAAAAACAGTGGTTAGGGACCAAAGGAAACTGTCACTGAAACTGCTATTTTGCTACACTGTGTTTGGCAATTATTTAGTTTCACTTGTTCTTTTAGTTATGAGTGAAAGTCATTAACAACTGAGCCATGCCCCCCCCAAAATGAGTATCTCTAATCAAAGCCACAGTATTTATGAAGAGTTAAAATATCACTTAATTCATCTTATAATACTGTCATCAGGAATAAATGAACTAGCACATTGAGACTGGAACACTTCTAGTAATACTTTAACATGTGAAACAGCAACCCTCTCTAGTGTTCATACTCTCAGCTGCAGCAAAAGTCTGTCCATCTAATGCAGACTTCTCCAGATTTTCATGGAATAAGATTTAAGCCAAGGACCAAGGAACCAAAAATTGCATCTTAATTCTTCATAAGTCTAAAGCATATAGTCATCCGCTCTGTGCATCACAGACACTGGCTACAGACAGGTAGAGGTTAATTGATACAGGTGACTCTCAGACACACCAGGGTATCCTGCAATCACTGACTGCATCAGATCTCTGTGAATCGTGTATTTACAGAGTCCTATGACTTGGGAGTCTGCCACTGACACACATTCAGGTGTCTGTCCCAGGTGTAGGAGTCCTTAGGAATCCAGATCCTAACAGTCACCCACTGAACAGTGGCAGATGTATCGCTTCAAGATTGAACTGTGTACAAAGTGTGTTGCTCTCTGCAAATTCCATCAGTCATTCTCAGGCTACAGTGTCTCGTGGATCAAAAAATCTTTATACTGAAACCAGTAAAGCTAAAAGCCATACTAAATACAAAACCAAAATAAAAATCTGAATTGGGACACATCTTCAGATAGTAATGATTTGTCCATTTTCTTGCTGTTTGGAAAGTAATGAACAAAAAATGAATCATCAATTCCTATCCTCTAGGTTTTCCCTGTGTCTTATGGTGGATAAATACAGACCGGATTTCTTTTATCTAAAATTACTGCTTTTCCCCATTTGAACATTTTAAAAATCTGCAAGGCATTTTAATGGGATAACATTCATTTTCCTCTCTGAGTAGAGCCTGTTAATAAATCAATGTTACATCTGTAATCATTTCTGTCATTTCAGATTTAAAATAAAAACATGAAAAGCTAATGCTGATTATAACACAGTATGAGGGAACATGTGAAAGATGACCTAGGCTATAAACCCTGTAGGAAATATCTTCCAATAGTAGAAACCTTAGAATTTTGAAATGTACACATTGGTTTGCACACAGTTGTGAACACACAAGAAACATGCACATGCACGCACACACACACACACACACACACACGAAGAAGACACAAACCACATGTCCTCATACCACTTCCATTGCTACTGAAACCATCTCAAATCCCCATATAGAGTATGCATGCCTTTGACCATGGCTGAAGACCTGGGGACAAACAGAAACAAAGCAAGAGAAGCCCCAACTTGTTTGAATTTTCTGCATGTCAGGGCATTGGGAGTTCTGTCTAGGTGAAGCCTCTAATAGATACCAAAGCATTTTTCAAGGTTTGAAATTTTGTTTCAGGCTTCTCCTTCTCCTTCTCCTCCCCCTCCTCTTTCCCCCTTTCTCCTCATCCTCCTCCCCCCTCCTCCTTCTTCTACTATAATTTTTGGCAACAACTTAACCTCCAATGAGAACTCACAGGAGTGCACTACTTGAGTCTGCTTCTTCTTGTGGACCTTTCCTAATTTCCCAGGCTAAGAAATAATGATAATGGGGCAGCATATCAGGAAGCAGGTGATGGAGGCTTAGAGAGAAGCAAATGAACGTTTGTTCAGTCACATGAACCTATATGGCGTATTCCAAGTGCCCTCTTGTGGCAGGAAAAAAGAGGGCACTCTGACAAGATTTCAGTCAGGATAACAACATTCATATAGCATCACCTTCCTGCACACCCTAATCTCTTCCAAATTGCAAAGGCTCAACCTCTCAGTACTACCAAAAGGAACAGTAAGTTTCCATATGACTTTCTGTGCAGACGACAACACATGAGGATGAAACGCATACATACATACATACATACATACATACATACACACATACATACATTCTTCTCATGTGAGTTATTGAAAAAGAATGCTGTCTTGCCTGATGCCCTTCAAAGAGAAATGATGAGATCCCAACACAGATCACAGGCTCATGTGGATTTTGCAATACTGTTGGCAGCTTGGCAATTGAGATATCTCTCTGAATGTGCAGATTTCTGTGTCACGGTGCACGAGTGTACAAGTGGTTAAGGGTTATGCCCACCCTGTTCCCACTTCCTGCGGCCGGGGTTGGCATGCATCAACCATGATGCTCTGAGCAACAGATTATGCAGGTCCATGAGGCCAGTGACCCCAAATGTCAAGTTGTGTGCTAAGTGTTTGCAGTCTGGTTTAGATGGTGAAACTATTCTAACTCAAAAAACAGGAAACAAATAACTCCTCATATTTACTGTACTTCACTTCATATTAATGTAGCAGCCAACTGTTGATGTTGAAATAGTTTTAGAGAAGGAAGACAGAAAGACTAGTAAACCAGAGCTCCCATCACCTCTAGTGATTTACTAACCAGGAGCCTTGGAGAGGTATTTCTATCACCAGCAAAAATAATTATTAACTTAGAATGGGTATAATTCTATCCTTATACAAAAATATGGATGCATATCTACATGCATATGTATATACATAAGGTACAGAGACACTGAATATAAAAGACAATGTATATAAGTTCCTGGAACATGTTGCATAACTTCCCTGATATCTATATACCCTGGTTATCCCTACTTAAACGTATCATCTATGTGTCTTAATTATTAAAATAAGAAAGATAAAATTGAAATCATTTGAAACCAAAATTACCCAATGCAAAAGGTAATGCCAAATAAAAATTGATATTCATACTTACTTTATATACTGGTATGTAGAAGTTAAATGGTAAAAGGGGAGAGAAGTTATAAAAGTTGGCACTTTATTGGTTACTTGCTTTTGTTTGTTTTGTTAAAGAGACAGGGTATCATTCTGTGGTCCAGGTTGACCTCAACCCTGAAAGATTCCTGTCTCTAACTCTCTAGTGATACAGCCAAAGACACATGCCCCTCTGCCTAACAAGAGAAATCCTTCTAATTTAGTGCAACTAACACACATTGTTCCTGCTTGCTGAACTCAATCAATACCTAGCATTGTCATTTTTAGTGTCATGTAGACATTTATAATAATGTTTTTCTGATTGTATTTAAACTTCATGTATTAATGCAATATTTCTAGATGTTACCCATCCCGTTCTAACTCTTCCCCAAACCTCCACCCCCAAACTCCACATTGCAGTTTCTTTTTGTGGTTTACTAAGAATTGAATTCATGGTAACATAAAATAGAGAATATATGAATACCAGGAGAGAAGCAGAAATCACCTAGAAAGCCTGTCTGATGCCCTAAATGTTGGTTGGGATGTCTCTAACTACTCTATCTCCCACACTGTCACTAACAGGCCTTCTGGCTGTTACATCACCTCATCTGTCACTCACTGATACTGAGTAGGCTCCATGTCTTATTTCAGAATTCTTCATGGCTGTCATAACTTAGTCAGTCCTGGGACTGAAGAGATACCTTAAAATAAGTCTATTTACTCTATGAAACATATTGCTGATAACTTGCATCTGAAATTTGGGATGGAGATCTGCTGGAAGCTGTATGAGTGGTGAGTGGCATCAGCGTGTTGTATACACTTAGCTACTTTAGTATCAGAGTGAGGCCAGTGAAACCAGCAAACATGCACAGTGCGCATTTGTTGCATCTAGACATGAAGAATTATCACAGTCAAGAACATAAATAGTTGGCTCTGGTTCTAAAAATCATGTGGAGATGACATGAGTTTGGACATCATTCATGAGTTGCCATCAAGACTCTTCTTCTTCTTCTTCTTCTTCTTCTTCTTCTTCTTCTTCTTCTTCTTCTTCTTCTTCTTCTTCTTCTTCTTCTTCTTCTTCTGTAAGTTAACTATCCTCTGTGTATCCCTCTTCCTTAATGGGGAGTGGGAAAAATCTCACAGAACTCAATCCTCCACTGAAAAGCAAAACACATATGTAATTGCCATCTCAACATTTTTAACACTAAGGGATAGTGACATGAACCAGGCCCCTGCCTCACCTGCATCTTTCCAGAATTCTGAGCAACATGCCATTGATGTGAAGACTTGAGTTCTATCCAGATTCTTTCTCCAGAGTCTGATGGCTCCAGCAGTCACACTAATCTGCAAAAGCAAGAGTGATTGTCATGACAAGGCCGGACAGCCTGACCTGATGTCACCAGGGAAGTGAGTGCAAAATTCCATGCATGTTGTCTATAGGGATGAAGGCTGTAAGAGGATGGGGCTGTTCTAGAATCTAAGCATTGCTCTACTGTTGTACGAAGCCCTGACGGATTCTCTGTCTTTCCCAGACCCTGAGAGCTGCCTGATAATCTTTGAGTAAATGTTCTGCTTATATTAGCTCATAAGCC
The DNA here is from genome assembly GCF_017639785.1 of Mesocricetus auratus. Classification (NCBI taxonomy): domain Eukaryota; kingdom Metazoa; phylum Chordata; class Mammalia; order Rodentia; family Cricetidae; genus Mesocricetus; species Mesocricetus auratus. The sequence continues at coordinate 11,010,419 of NW_024429211.1, forward strand.
CAACTATCGTGTTAGTTAATGTGTGTATTCAAGTTCCAGGAGGTCTTGATAAATGGTGTAGAAACAAATAATAACTAATTTCTGAGAATGTTTCTACACTCTTCCTGGAAAGGCCAACAAATTCTTAGTGATGACATTGTGTGGAGGAAGAATGATGGATGATTATTTCATATTGGGTTAGAGAAAGTATTACTGCATCTGGATATGTCAAGTCAGCTAGAAAGAGATAAGTTAGGTTAAGGGGAAGAATGGCCCTTGCTTTATGTCTTTATGGAATATAGAACAAATATTCACATGCTGTATGTAGCATTGTGGTTCCTGAAAGATGTTTATAAGAGCCAGTTCAAGTCCACAGGGATTCTCAGTAAAGGCTGTTTGATTGTATGAAGTACAGTGTCTTAGGCAACTTGTGCTGCTATAAAAATATCTTATACTAAGTAATTTATAAAGAACATAAATTCATTGGTCATCATTCTGGAGACTACAGCTTGCCCTTCCTTGGGCTTGGCATTATCTTGTTGTGCTATTGCAGTAAAATAGAAAAGGGCGTCCTCAAGTTTTTCTCCTAAGATAACACAATTGACAGCTTCATCTACCTGAATGTCCTAATGACCTCTCAATACCACAGAAATAAAAATTAGGTTCCATATTCCTTGTTGAGGGACACAGATGTGTGGACCACACTGTGTAGTACACTGGGGTGTCCTATCCCTATTCAAGTTACGCCATTTCCTGGGAAAAAATGACAATTTCACTGTTAGATTTCAAGAACAATCATGAGGTCCCATATTTGGAGCTGACAGAGGCAGTGAGTCTTTTTTCCAACAGAAATCTGTGCATGTAATGTAAGACACAGACAAAGGGGAACAGAAAGGAAACTGGAATTTAGCTAGGTCTACACACAGTTCTCATAAAGGCCTGGGGTTCCTTGGCCGTTGCGAGGAGTTTGCTTAGCTTTCTCACTTGACCTCTACTGTAGCATTGGCTCCCCTTTGAGAATGTTCTCTAAGATTTGAGGAGATGTTTATTTATTGTTAGGGCTGAGAGCACCCCTTGAACTTTATATGATGCTACTGTCCTTTTGCTTAAAATTTGAGATTTATGTGATTTAGAATGACTATGACCTTAGGCAACCAGCATTGTCTTCTTTTCTGACTTAAAATCTCCACTTCCTTTGATTCAGCTTTTTCTTGCTTATCAATGAACCAGTCAATGTCTTATATCTCTACCTGGAACATATAAGGGACTGGGTTCCACAATTATTAGCGGGGGAATTTGGCTTCAAGGAAAGAAATTTTTACAAAACCAGGTCTTGAAAGTATAAGGAGATGTTGTATCATTGAGTAGAAAAAAATTACAACTATTACCATCCTTAAGAATGTTAGGCATCAATGAAATACAGTACATCTACCCAGAGATCAGCCACATCTAGAAATGAAAAGGTTTGCTGTTTTTCCCCGTAGGGTCTTGATACCTCAGACACATCTCCAGGCATTACAGTTCCAGAGGATAGCAGCCCACGTTGGGAGGTAGAACGGAATAAAATGGGCTTCTTTCCGTATGCCGTTCTGTTTTCAATAGGACTGGCAATACTTCTCAAAATCCAAGAACACCACCTTCAATACATTGCCTGTCCAATTCCAACAGAGAGACCACTGCTTCATGTCCTATGGCTGACTCCATCATATCTGACAAAATCTATTTATTATGAACAAGACATAGTGTGTTGTATTTTGGGATAATCAGTCTGACGTCTAGGAAGACAGAGACAATTGCTTTGTTTTCCTTATGAGAAAGCCAGAGTGGGGAAATCAGATGCTTGGAAACAGCTGAAATGATGGGACAAGGACTTACTTTTTGTGGCTGATGGCATCAGTTTTAGAATTCACTCCACTATCATGAAAATGACTCTTCCTGCTGTGTTTCCTCATATTCAGTCCATAATGGGAGGCAGAGCTGAGGACAGTGGAGATGAGACATTGCCATGAAGAGGGTGAATCATGTACACAGATTTTTTTCTTTCACGTCTTTAAATCACAGCAGGTAATAAAATGTGAGCATCGCCGGGTGGTTGTGCACGCCTTTAATCCCAGCACTCGGGAGGCAGAGGCAGGCGGATCTCTGTGAGTTCAAGGCCAGGCTGGACCGATAGCCTCCAAAACAATAAAGAGAAACACTGTCTCGAAAAACCAAAAAAAAATGTGAGCATCAAATTCAGAAATGGGTGAGTTTGAGGCAACTGTAGTCCTTGCTGTCTGTGCGACACTGCCCTGAAGAGCCTGTGAAGACATAGTCCATGGTCATGAATGTCCTACAAGAAGAGGGTGATTCAACTGGAACAGTTCAAATTATATCCTAAAAAAATGCTGTTAGCTGAGGAGGGACCTGCTAAAAGAGAAGGGTAAATAGAGATCTGAGATAAAATCATCCTAGCAAATGCATTCCACAGCTTTTAGTAATGTCCATGACAATAGCAAACGTTATACTTTGTTATAGGTGCAAATGAGGATGGTTGAGTGGAACCAATTCTTAATTCCTAACAGTAGAAACTTCTTTATGACCTTTGGTTCCTTCATATTATTCTACAATTCTGAAGCCTTCTTGAACATTAGTTACCTTACTTATCTGTAATAAATGAATTTATCAATGTGATGTGACTTGCAATGTTGGTGCAATTGATGTTTAATGAATAGGGGAGTGGTAGTACTAATTAAATACAAATAAGTCTCTTATTGACGTTTTGTTCTCCTGGCTGGGTAAAAACTAGCTAAAGAAAATATGTGTTGTCTCTGAAGCTTAACATAAGGCCCTTACTGCTCACATATTAATATTAATGAATTTGAAATGCCTGTCTCAAAATAACCAAATTGAGCCTTATTATAAGTACTCAGGGTTATACAAGTTAAGATGAAGTTTTTTTATTTCTAAAATAGTATGTTGGAGAAAACAATGTGTCCCCAGTACACACTATACTCTGGGACAGTAAAAGAACTGAGTTTTCCTCAGGAGTCCAGGAATACAAAGCCAGGACATAAGGGTAAATCAATAAAAAAACTACTGCTCCTTATTCCAAGAATAACACAAAAGACAGGATAGAAGCCTGATCAAATCCTCCCTGAAGAGTTGTTCCCAAGAAGAAACAAAAAATCAATGGGAACTCTATTTTTTAAATTACCTATCATCTGTCTATTTACATTCTATATTCTATATTCTGACTCTCTCAGTCCTGTGTATTCTTTATCTATCATCTACTTATCATATCTCTATCAAGACACTGAGAATTTCAGGAGCTGGTTTTATGTGTTTTGAAATTGGCAAATCCCACTGTTGTAGCACAGGCTGAATGGAGGTCCATGAAGAGATGATGCCACATTTTTACCCTGTACTCAGTCCAGAGCAGAGCTTCTGAAACCTCATTCCTTCTCACTGGCACATTCTTCTGTGGCCCTGAGGATCACTCCATTATGAAAGATAATTCACTTTGTTTATAACAAATTGATTTAAGTTTTAGGTCCATCTGAAGAGGACCTTCAGAGAAATATCTGGATCAGTGTTTAACAACTACTAGGTACCTTGGGTTAGCCAAGTTGATACATAAAATCAACCTGCATTTCACAAAGCAGAGGGAAATCAGGCATTGAAAGGAACAAAATGATCAAATTTCCATGCTCTAAGTTCTTGCCTTCTTGGTTGTAAGCCTATCCTTCAATGGCCAATCCAGCTCCTCGGCCTCATAATTAGGTCCTTCTTCAAGACAGGATTTCTCTGTGTATCTTTTGAGTCTGTCCTGGAGCACCCTCTGTAGACCAGCCTGGCCTTGAACTCACAGAGATCAGTCTGCCTCAGTCTCCTGTGTGCCAACCCTGCACAGATTACTATTAGTTCTTAATACTTCTGAGTACCCCAATACTTATCATTACATAGGATAATGCACCTACTCCTCAAGCACATTAATATACACAGCAAATCACAGAATAATTAGCCACATGGCATGAACTATCCCAGGCACTGGTGCCAGAAGAAAATACCATATATAACTTTATACAGGTGAGGAGAGCAGAAGCCAGATATTCCCATAAAGATTAATTAGACCTTTTCGTAACTAGCTTCAAGGAATCATAACATGATGTTTCTTATTAAAGAATCCTTGGTGATGAGCTGATAAAGATGAAAGCTATTCTTCTTATAATGTGTCTTATAATGGATAATTCCTAGCACCCCCCAAAAAAGGAATATTAGCGAAAGTCCCAGATGAGTAATAGGGAGCTTACTGGAAATATGGTACATTCGTATTAGGAATTGGGGTGCTAAAAATGAAATATGCATCGATTTAAGTAAATGCTGTCAATGACAATTGTTCCTTCCCATAGAGGCCATGAGACTGTTGATATACTTCACATTGTTATATCCTTCACTGGCTGCTTACCGGCTTGCTCTGCATTCTCATACTGAGCCAGGTATCTTTTACCACCCAGGAACATCTGCCTAGGGTGGTGCCACACACAGTGGGAATGGCCCTCTCACATCTATTATCAGTCAAGACAATGGACTACAAACATGCCCGTGGGTCACTATCACACAGTAATGCACAAAGATAAGGACATGACTATGGGTGGCGCATTAAACCTGTCTTTATGGTTGTTCAAATGGGCCAAAGACATGCCCATTTGAACATCAGTTCACACAGCCTCTATTTCTCTCTTTTTCTCATGCTTACACATATACACACATACACACACACCATTCCTAGTAAAATATAGTATAGCAATGCAGTATTGCAAAGTTGTCTTTATTGGGATGATTTATTCTTTAAGTTGCCTCTGTCGTCCAAAAAGCAAAGTACACCAGGAATGTGAAATTGTTTTACATAGGAACAAGTAGAACCAATGGAAAGTATAGAAGAGGCTGTTGATACCACAGTAATATGGGAGGGGTCAAGCAGAGATGGCCAGGGCACCTGACCTGTTTACGTTGGGGATGTTGTCTTTCTCGACTCATGGGTGTGAGACATATGTGTCACTATGAGTGATTATTAGAGAACACTGTGTTCTCTGAAGCTGAGGAGCAACAGATGTTCAAGGCTTTCTGGAAATCAGAGCTCAAATTTTGTCAGATGGTGCTAGAACCCTGTGTGAGAATAAAGAGATGAAGAAAGGTGAGAAACTGAATATCAAACTCAGAGCCATTCAAGCTGATGCCTTAAACCTTTAGAGCTGGATGAGCCTGTTAAGCCCTTTTCCTTCCAGAACTACAGAAAATGGAAGTCGGGGACTTCAGCTATTTGCTTAAGACTAAACTTATTTCAGAGATAAACACCCAAAATGTGTTTCTCTCATCTCTAAGTATAGGGAGTGTTTCATTAAATTCTCATATTCACAGTTCAGACAAAACTACAGTAATCTGAGGTAGAAACTGTTGAGGGAATGAAAAATGAACCCCATTTGGTATACATAAGTAATATTTTGTGGTTTTTATTTCAAAAGTATTACATGTGGAAAGTTCCTAATGTTAATAAATTAAGTTTTGTTTAATCTTATAAAAGAATGAGCACTTTGACAAGGAAAGATCAAATTAGACGAATTTCTGCAAGTCCAAAAATTAGAAGTTACCTGCCAAACCAGTTTTCATTAATTAGTTTTTCTTTATTAAAATGTTTAATACTATATTTGTGAAATAGTTGAAATATACAGGATAGGGTACTTAGCATATGCATAGTAGGGGTCAATTATTATATAAAGTAACTGATGATGAGTAAGCATCATTAGCATGCATTATAATAATTAAACATGAAATGCATTGTAATGATTAAAAACTGAAAGCCACTTTTGTGGACCACTTCTATCTTTGTCAGAAGCAGCCATGATTATTAACAAGTGATCTTTCAGAGCCAACCTGGTGACCTTCTGTCATGGAAGGAAGGGTGGTCGGGTACATTAAATCCCCAGCTGAGATTTTAGCCTCCTCCTAGCATGCCTTCTTACCACCTATACATAATTGTATCCGCATGAACATGATTACAATGACTTGGGAGCTGTCAGTATATAAAGACCATGGAAGGTTGACTTAAGGGTGAACACTTTCTATAAAGATACCAAGAGGTTGTCATCCCTGCTGGATTAAACTTTGCAGTGGTTCACTCACTCTGGTGAGGTTCACTCACTTCACCTGGGCAACAGAAGGAAGACCAATAAAATCAATGTTATATCTTGTTAGACTTGGGTGGATTCACTCCTAGGGTCCCATCATTGACTCTTTCTATGGTGAGTGAATGTCTATCCCTTGTACCAGTGAAAGATTGTATGACCACACTCTCTGACTCTCTAAAATGAACACTGCTCTTCAGGTGTGTTCCTGGTATTATCCACCATTGTTTTCCCTTGAGAAGTAATTGGTGCTCTGAATTAACTGATTAAAATGGAAGAGCGCATGGTACAGGAGCTCTCTGCAAGTCTAAAACATGAATGTTTGTGGAGAAACACTGTGCTCAGTTCCAGGTAGAAGACATGTGAATGGCATTTCCAAATTCACAAGTGTTATGATTATTTTCAGACAGTTTGAGTCAGTGATTTTATTTTTTTCACATTAGAATAATTTTATTTTAAACAAGCACACTCTGTATTCATGAAAGATAAAGATAAGAACTGAGGCAATATAAAAATTAATTGATCCAAGAAAACCTTTATTTTAATGAAAAACCACAGAAATTTGAATCACAAATATGTTTAAACACACATATAAGATTCCCTCTCTTTGTGTTTATATGGTACCCCATTAACTAAATCTCATTTCCACTAATACTTTGCTCCACAATGACATACTTAATACCCTTATTGCTTAGAAATCACATGTTATTTTGTATATATTTTTATTTAAATTAGAAACAAGCTTGCTTTACATGTCAATCCCAGCTCCCTCTCCCTCCCCTCTTCCCTTGCCTCTCCACAAGCCTCTCATCCAGTCACCCAATACCCAGACAGTTCCCCAGGGAGAGTGAGGCCCTTCATGGGGGATCTCAAGAGTCTGTCATTTCATCTAGGGCAGGGCCTAGGCAGTCCCCCATGTGTCCAGGTTGAGAGAGCATCCCTCCATGTGGAATGGGCTCCCAAAATTCATTCGTATGCCATGGTAAATATTAATCTAATATCCAAGGCTCCAGAGATTGCTGAGGCCTCCTCACTGACACCACATTTAGGGGGCCTGGATAAGTCCCATTCTGATGTCTCAACCATCAGTCTGGGGCCTAAGAGGTCCTCCTTGTCAGCTCAGCTGTCTCTGTGGGTTTCACCAACATGGACTTGACTCCTTTGTTCATCACTCCTCCCTCTGTGTTGTTGCGTTCCAGGAATTCAGTTAGCTGTGTGTATCTGCCTCTGCTTCCATCAGTCTCTGGATGAAGGTTTGGGAGTGGGTTATTCTACTAGTGCCATCCATTTACCTGCAAATTTCAAGATTCCATTATTTGTTTTAGCTGAATAGTACTCCATTGTGTAAATGTACCACATTTTCTCTATCCACTCTTTGGTTGAGGAGCATCTAGGTTGCTTCCAAGTTCTGGCTATTACAAATAATGCTACTATGAACATAGGGGAACAGGCATCCTTGTTGTATGAATGGGCATCTTTTGGATATATGCCTAAGAGTGGAGTTCCTGGGTCTGTAGTAGGTGTGTTCCCATTTTTCTGCGGAATCTCCATTCTGATTTCCAAAGTGGCTGTACAAGTTGGCAATTCCACCAGCAGTGGAGGAGTGTTCCACTTTCACCACAACCTCTCCAGCATAAATTGTTGTTGGTGTTTTTGATTTTAGCCCTTATGACAGGAGTAAGATGGTATCTCAGAATTGTTGTTATATGCATTTCCCGGATGTCTAAGGATGTTGAGCACTTTCTCAAGTGCCTCTCAGCCATTTTAGACTCTTCTATTGGGAATTCTCCATTTAGTTCTGTAGCCCACTTTTTAATTGTATCCTTTGGTGTTTTTGGAGATTTGATTCTTGTATTCTTTGTAAATTTTGGAGATCAGCCCTCTGTCAGATGTGGCATTAGTGAATATCATTTCCCATTCTGTGGGCTGCCTTTTTGTCTTGCTGACTGTGTCCTTTGCCTTACAGAAGCTTCTCAGTTTCACGAGGTCCCATTAATTAATTGTTGATCTTACTGTCTGTACTACTGGTGTTATATTCAGGAAGCTGTCTCCTATACCAGTTCGTCCAAGGGTACCACCCACTTTCTCTTCTAAGAGGTTCAGTGTGGCTAGATTTATGTTGAGGTCTTTGATCCATTTGGACTTAAGTTTTGTGCATGGCTCTATCCGCATGGGTCTATCCGAATTCTTCTATATCCAGTTATGCCAGCACCATTTGTTGAAGATGCTTTCATTTTTCCATTGTATATTTTTAGCTTCTTTGTTAAAGATCAGGTATTCATACACGTATGGGTTAATATCTGGGTGTTCAATTCGATTCCATTGCTCTACCTGTCTATTTTTTTGTGCCAATACTATAATAGAGCTTGAGGTTGGGGATGGTGATGCCTCCAGACGTTGCTTTGTTGTGTCAGGTTGTATTGCCTATCCTGGGTCTTTTGTTTTTCCATACAAAATTGATGTTCTTCCTTCAATGTCTATGAATAATTGTGCTTGTATTTTAATGGGGATTGCATTGAATTTGCAGATTGCTTTTTGCAGAATTGCCATTTTTTTACATTGATCCTACCTATCCAAGAGCATGGGAGATCTTTACATTTTCTGACGGCTTTTTTAATTTCTTTCTTTAAAGACTCAAAGTTCTTGTGATACAAGTCTTTCACTTGTTTGGTTAGCATTACCCCAAGGTAGTTTATGTTGTTTGTGGCAATTGTAAAGGGTGATGTTTCCCTGATTTCTTTCTCAGCCCTTTTATCATCTGTATATAGTAGGGCTACTGATTTTCTTGAGTTGATCTTGTAGCCTGCCACTTTGCTGAAGGTGTTAATCAGCTGTAAGAGTTCCCTGATAGAATTCTTTGCGTCATTTATGTAAAATATCATATCATCTGCTAATAGTGAAATTTTGACCTCTTCCTTTCCAATTTGTATCCCCTTGATCTCCTTTTGTTGTCGTATGGCTGTGGCTAGAACATCAAGTACAATATTGAAAAGGTATGGAGAGAGTGGACAGCCTTGTCTTGTTCCTGATTTTAGCAGAAACGTGTTGACTTTCTCTCCATTTAGTTTGATGTTGGCTGTTGGTTTGCTCTATACAGCTTTTATTATGTTTAAGTATGTTCCTGTTATCCCAGATTTCTCCAAGACCTTTATCATGAAAGGGTGTTGGATTTTGTCAAAGGCATTTTCTGCATCTAGTGAGATGATCATGTGATTTTTGTTTTTCAGCTTGTTTATATGGTGGATTACATGGAATGATTTTCGTATGTTGAAACATCCCTGGGATGAAACCTACTTGATCTTGGTGAATGATTGTTTTGATGTGTTTATGGATCTGATTTGCCAGTATTTAATTGAGTATTTTGCATCAGTGTTCATGAGGTATATTGTTGTGAAGCTCTCTTTCTTAGTTGTGTCTTTGTGTGGCTTGGGTATCAAGGTAAAATCTAAAGTGACTTACTACTAACAGAGTTACTGTTTCCAAACACTTTTACAATGTCATCTTACCATCAGCAAAACAATAAGGTTCTAATATTCACAGGTCATTACAATTCTGACACACCATTGTTGTTTTTTTTTTACCCCACAGCACTAATTCACAAATAGTCAGTACTATTACACGTTATAGAGAAATAAATACAACTGGTATGTTTACTTCCTGCAACTTACTTCATATCTCCCAACTTTTATCTCAGAGTCACATGCCCTGTGCCAAATCCAAGAAAGTCTAGGCATTTACATCCAGTCATCCTCCCATGCTTCCTTGCTTTACCAACTTCTACATATGCCCTCTGTTGACCCTCATCATCTTACCTTTTATATTGTAATAATATTGTTTCCTGGGAATCTTATTTTGAATTGCTTACAATAGACTTTGCACTCTAGGGTGCACATTCCTCAAGAACAGAGGGGATGTTTGCGCTATGTGTTACTGCCCAGCCAGAAAATAAAACACTATGATTGATAGTGCAATAAACAAATGAAAGTTTCACCATTCATCTGTTAATAGATGAGAATTCAGTAAGACTCCAGACTTCATCAAACTGTACTCTCCTGTTGATTCTGCCATATTTCATATGTTGCTTCCTACATCACAATCATGAAACTCTTCTCATCACACCACCAAATTCTCCAGTCACTGACAGTACTTGTCTAACCAGATGAAAGTCTGTACTCCAGGGGAGAGGGAATTCTACCCTGAGCATTCTAAACCCCCAGTGGATCTGACTCACAACAGGAGATTCCTGGACACTTTAGACCCACTAGTCTGTTCCACACATCTGCCAACAACAAAACACCAGTCTCCCCTCTGACTTCCTGACCTGTAGACATTTGTGAGCGTCCATATTTGACATTGAGTCTATTGTCCTGTCTCAAGTGCATTTGCCCTGTGTGTCACAGAGTGGCATGTGAGGCAACCACTAAAAATTGCAGGTAAATACATAGGGTCATGCTTATCCTATTTGCTAACACTAGTGTTTCCTTCCAGTTTTGTGAGCAAGATAATGAATAGAAATTTCCATTTTGTCTACATGAGAGACAACAAATCTGTGACAGTTTTCCTCTTAAAGGGAAGACTCAATAACACTTCTCCATATAAAAAGTCAAGCTGAGATATCACAAGCTCAACTTAATATCCACCTCTCTGGTTTGGCATCAAAGTATGCAACCATGAGCTCTTCTTCCTGTCCCTGGTTTCCTCAACTTAGAAAAGCTCCTGTTAAAGATTTTTGCTTGTTTTGTTTTGTTTTTCTCTTTCTGACAGATTACTCATATTTTGATACAGACTACTGAGAGTCAAATAGAGCCAATATTGTTTTTCCAAGCTAAATTTTCCACACTGGAGAGCTTGTATTGAATACTTCAACAGGATTACAGTTTATATCATGTCTGCCATTCTTCCAAAGCCTAAATTCAGTGAAAGTTTTTAATCTGTCTATGGATACCAAAAACTTACTGATAAATTTATTTGTACACAGGAAACAATGAGAAAAAACTTATTCCACTATAATTGAAATTTTCGTATTGTCTATCAAGCAAACCCCTGCACTTGTAAAAGCAGTTTAACTGATTTTTAATTTTTGCTGTCTCCCTGCCTGAGCACCACCATTGGTAGCAATCTAAATCACAGGATTAAGAGTGCACACACAAGCACTGTGTATGTTCTTTGATGATGGAGTACATCTATTCCAGTTGTTTTAAAAAATCTGAAGAAAATTGCAGTTGACACAGTGTGTGCCAGAGGTTATCTATCTAAATGAATAGTCCAGAAATTTTAGATATTTATCTCTTCAATAGGATATTCCAATCTTAGTACTTATTTATGTAGTTGGCTCTTTTTTTGTGTTTGTTTTTAAGAGACAGGGTTTCTCAGAATTGTTTTGGAGGCTGTCGGTCCAGCCTGGCCTCGAACTCACAGAGATCTGCCTGCCTCTGTATGCTGAGTGCTGTGATTAAAGGCATGTGGGCTCTTCTTAATTATAAAATTTTCCATAAATGATATACTCAGTTTTAAAAAAAGGGAAAACAAATTGAGTGTGAGGTCAGTGTTTCATGTGAATGTTACTAACCCAGGTAGAGGCCAAATTAAAGATTACAGGTACAGAGAATATCTACAGATATTAGAAGAAAATTCAGTCAGTATACGCAGCCATCATGTGCTATCTGCAGATAGTAGACTTTGGGTTGAGGGTCGATCCGAACTCATTATGGCAAAAAACATTAAAAGAATTCAGAAGTATGACATAAGAGAATTAAATATTGGGAGTAGGAATGTTTTTATACTTCACTCTATTTGTACTGTGAAATATCTACCCTAAATCCTCCCTCCAACTCCACAAATGACAAACCAGTAAATACATGAAGGACAAGTTTAAGGACAAAGAAGATAGGCACTGAAGTCAGCTCTGAAATCTGAAATCTGCTTTTTTTTATAACTGAGGCTGTTGATAAAGATGTAAATGATTGGTGTTTCTCTGAATTGAATTTAAATGGAGAAGATCATTATGAAATAAGCAGCACAGGAGAAAGGTTTTAATTTTAAGCAGTAATCTGAGTATAATTCTGGCAATTTGTTCCATTTTTCTGGACTTCAGTTTCTCTCTAACTGGGAAATACTTGAGGTCCATTATTTCATAGAAAATCACAATGAGCTTCCTGTCTTCCAACACTGTAGCATTTCTGAATTTCTGAATTATTACATGCCTGTTTTTTGCAATAAACCAGGGTCATAGAAAAATATCTTACAATTTGGTCACTTGCTCTGTGAAAGAGTCCTGTGTTGAGAATAGTTATGTTTATGGACCTGATTAAACAATATATGGATATCTGCTATATGACCACTGTAATCAGTCTATGATCTAGACAAGTCCTATTGTTCTGTCTAATTAGGAAATTTACTTTTGGATATGCACACGCCATAGTTGGTCAGATACCCCTTTCCCCTTGTCTCTTAAGCATCCTCACAATTCTGGATTTTATTTATTTTTTATTAAAATTTTTATTTTTGAATTTACATTCAAATTAGAAACAAGGTTTCTTCACATGTCAATTCTCACATCCCTCTCCCTTCCCTCTCCTCCCACCCCCTCCCACTCACCCACCCACTCACCCACCTTTCCCCAGGGAGGATGAGTTCTTCCATGGGGTGTCCATAGTCTGTCATTTCATCCAGGACAGGGCCTAGACCCTCCCCCAAGAGTCCAGGGTGAGAGTGCATCTCTCATTGTGGGATGGGCACCCAATGTCCATTTGTATGCCAGGAATAAATACTGGTCAACTACCAAAGGCCCCCTAGATTGCCTAGGCCTGGGAATCCAGCATGAGGCTGATCAAGATCCCCTTAATGGGGGTGTCAGTGAGGAGGCCTAGGCAATCTGGATTTTATTTTAAAGTGAGTTTTAAAACTCTCTCTAAACTACACATAGTCTTCTGGTCATTAGTTTCAATTCCTATGATGATCTACAGTTGTATCTACATCCTACAGACAAGATAACTTCACTCTTTGTGACTAATGAACCTGCACTGTGCACAGACTTTGTATTTTCTTCAGCCATTCGTTTACCATTGCTGATGGAGTGGGCTGCAGTTGTGAGCATGCTGTGACAAACATGGACATGCAGGTGTCTCCCATGGAAACCGTCCTTGGTTTGTGGGTGTGTATGCCTAGGGATTGTGGCTTGGCCATATGGTAGCTCTGTTGTTGATTTTGGAGAAACCTCCATACTTATTTATATCATGTCTGACCTAATTTACCTCCCCAAAATTGTGTACAAGGTCTTAATTCCCTGCACCTTGGATAACACGTGTATTTTTTTTCTTTCTAGAAATGCAGAATGAAGAGAGAGAATTTAAATGTGAATTCAGTTTGTATCTCTCTGGTGGCAAAGATGATGAGCAATGGTGCATTTTGTTGCTCTTTTCACTTCATGCAAAGTGCCTGTTCATCTTCTTACTTATTTATTGGATAACTTATTCTTTGTCACTTAACTTTTTTGGTTCTTCTAAATATAAATCTCTGCCTGATGAGTAGCTGCCAAAGACTTTCTGCCATTTTGTGATCTCTCTGTGCAATTGGTTAAGAGTTTCCTTTGCATGCAAAGCTTCTCAATTTGATGTAATCCCACTTGCAAATCACTATTGTGGTCATTCAGTTTATCACTTCCTATCCACATATTTCTCTTATGTGTCTTCAAATTTCTAGTTTACTTGAACTAGGTTTCAAATAAAATGATAGAAATGGACCTATTTTCATTCTTCAACATATGCACACCCCATATTTTCACCATAGATTGTTTTAAATTAAAAAGAAGTTTAAAAGTTAGAAACATATTTTGTTGGCACTTTTCTCAAGTTCTGATGACTCTAGATGTGTGGACTTTAATGAATATTCTGTTCCACAGCCCTCTTGACCATGTTTGTGACAGTGAAATGCTGTATGCTAGTATGACTGAGATATGATTTCCAATTATATATTCTGATACCCTCAGCATTCCTGATTGTTTGAGATTACTTTGACTATTAGGATCTTTTGAATATTGAGAGCTTTTTGGTTTTTTCTTGCTGTTTCTATTGCAAATATCACCAGAATCTTAATGCAGACAGCTCCTATCTCTAGATGGTTCTTGGTAATGTGTGCATTTTATTAATATTAATTCTGCTGAAAAGGCCATCCTTTAAAGTATAGCTAGAAGGCAAATAACTGTGCTGAAGATTTACTGACCTTGGACATTCACTTAAGCAGACTACTGAAACCAGTGACCACAGGGAAGGTGTAAGCGATGAACACTCTGCGTTACAGCCTTGTTTCTGACCCACTATCTCAACGCTGCAATAGTGGCTTGAGTCAAGTGCAATAGTATTACTTAAGTTATTCTAGACAAATAATTTCTAGGTTGCCCATAGCCACCAACAAACTTATAACTCAATTTGTTATTAGTTCATATAACACACACACACACACACACAGTATAATTCAAATTACTTCTAGATGCTCTATATCTGTTAGTACTTTGTTATATGATTCTTCTGAATAGTAAAGTCTGCTGATGAAGAAGCCTTTCTATGAAATAGCGTAGTAGTTGCTGACAACCCATGCATATCCTCCTCCTCTGTCCCTCAAATCACGTGCAAACTGCTCATATCTAATACAGTATATGTGCTAGTTGTATGGTTTTTATACTGTGTTCTTCACAGAATGATCTAATGAGATGACACCAATTGGCAAGCTCAGCAATAGTGTAGAGACCACCTCGAATGCCCATTCCTGATAATGAACTTGATGTCTATAACCATCCTGGAGTCTTCATCCAGTGACTGATGGAAGCAGAGACAAACAACCACAGTTAAACAATGAACTGAACCCAAGGAACCCAGCGACAGAGAGAGAGGAGCAATGAGCAAATTAGCAAAGAATGGGCTGGCAAAACCAACATAGACAGCTGATCTGAAGAGGGGAGAGCTCTTATACCACAGACTGACAGCTGGAAGGCCAGCATGGGACCGATCCAGACCCCCCGAATGTGAGAGTCAGTGAGGAGGCCTGAGGCCCTGGGCAGTGGATCAGTGTTTATCCCTGGCATACAAACAGACATCGGGTGTCAGTAACACAAAGAGGTATGCTCTCTCAACCTGGACTCTTAGGGGAATGCCTGGACCCAGCCCTGAGTGAAATGACAGACTCTAGATATCTCCTATGTGGAAGGAAATGGCGATAGGGTGGGAGGCTGGGGAGGGATGATAATGGGGTGTGGGAGGAGGGGAGGGAGAGGGAATTGGGTTGACATGTAAAACAAGCAGTTTAAATTAAAATAATAAATACAATAAAATAAATATTTGTGGAAAATCCTTTACTTGTTTAGACACAGTTTTGTTTCTTTTGTCTAAAATCATGGATGAGGACAAGGGTATGGAGATCTGACCATGGTGAAAATACATTTGTTCAGTCTGTCCTCCCTATAAATCTATGAGTTATTAAAAGTAACACCAACATTCGTAAATGCAGTGGCTCCCAAGCCATTCTGAAGCTGTGGAAAATAATTGCTTTGGGCAAGACCTTCAGTGTTTCATGCAGATAAATTAATCAGTCAAAACCAAGTCTTGCAATAACAAGTCCTCACCATATTACCCAAGGCTTAGCACAGGCAGAAAATCAGGGTCAATCATGGAGTGTTTCCATGCCTACTGTCTACAGTTAGTTGAATACCACGTAAGCCTCTAGTCCTAATATTACCATCAAGTCAGTCCCCTTCCTCCACTCTGATCACCACCTTCCCCCTAATTTTCTACCTTTCTCTACCTGGCCACATATGAAGTGAACCCTAGAAAAAATGTTTCTGGAAAGGGGAACAGAATTCTTAGTCAATGTATTACTTGAGAATAAAACCAGACAGTCCACAGAGTGCTATTTCAAGAATTCCTTCAGCTTTTCAGATTACATTGTAAACTTCACCTTTACTTTTAGAGTTTTACAGTTATGATTATTTTGGCATGCGAAACTTTTATTTCTTTCTTGTTATTGTATTTTGCTGTTGTCGTTTTTAATTTCCTGCTCATTCTAATTTCTTTTGCTGTTTAATTTCTTCCTGTTCTTTTATGATGAGAGAAAAGTGTTGAGCCTTTCTATACTTGTTGAGAAGCTGCATCCTTCATTCAGTCCTTACCATGAGACTCCAGACCTGAGCTTCTGGGTTCTAAATTCATCTCTACTTAGCAATCTCCATGGATTAGTTAGTGTCATTATGGAAAAAAGGCAAGCTCTCCTTTCCCTAAAAAACAACCCAGTGGCAGAGAGAGAGGAGTGATGAGCAAATTAGCAAAGAATGGGCTGGCAAACCAACAGAGACAGCTGATCTGAAGAGGGGAGAGCTCTTGTACCACAGACTGACAGCTGGAAGGCCAGCATGGGACTGATCTGGACCCTCCCCCAAATGTGAGTGTCA
The DNA here is from genome assembly GCF_017639785.1 of Mesocricetus auratus. NCBI lineage: Eukaryota > Metazoa > Chordata > Mammalia > Rodentia > Cricetidae > Mesocricetus > Mesocricetus auratus. The sequence continues at coordinate 11,027,000 of NW_024429211.1, forward strand.
GTGAGAAGGCCTGGGCAACCTATGGGGCCTTGAGCAGTGGATCAGTGTCTATCCCTGGAATACAAACAGTCATCGTGTGGCCATAACACAAAAAGGGATGCTCTCTCAGCCTGGACTCTTAGGGGAGTGCCTGGACCCTACTCTGAATGAAATGACAGACTCTAGATATCCCCTATGTGGAAGGAATTGGCAATAGGGTGGGAGGCTCGGGGGGGGGGGGAGAGGGGAGGGGATTGCGGGAGGAGGGGAGGGAGAGGGAACTGGGATTGACATGTAAAACAAGCTATTTAAAATTAAAATAAAAAAGATAAAAAAGAAGGTGTTAACTACTTTAATGGATTAGTCTTGTCAGTGAGACACCAATGATGCCATACCTGATCTCTGGGAGAGTCCTGTGAAAGAGCATGAAACCTACGAAGCAAGGACTACTGAGGGCATCTTAAGGCTATCCAAAGGACAGGTTCTAATTTTGGGAGAATTATCTACTTCAAGACCTATAAGAAAGCAGCCCCTTTAGCAATATTCTTCTAGAAGAAACCTTTATTTCAGAAGAATCAGCGAGTTATTGGACACACATCACGTGAAGTGGCACAAACAAAACTGACTAGAGTTTACTGTGAGGAACCAGATATTTGGAACAAATTTGGGTGGAAAGTAGAGTCCTTTACTGTTTATGTACAGAGGGTGTTTGTCCTTTGGATTTGTCTTTCTGTCTCTGTCTGTCTGTCTGCCTGTCTGTCTGTCTGTCTCTCTCTCACACACACACAAATGTATTGTCTTGATCCTCTTTCTGTAACATCCTTGGCGCTAGACTTGCAGACATGTGGCATTTCATTCTGCCTTATGTGGCACTGGTGTGAATCTCAGGGCTCTGTATAGGCAAGGCAAGCATGTTACCAATAGAGCTTACCTGGAAAGCTTTGCAATCCATACCAAAATAATTTTGAAGATGCATACTCTTTGAACCTGTAATTAATTTTAGGTTCAAAACAGTCTTTACATTAAAGAATAAGTGGCATAATTTAAAAAATGTGGTGTATTTCTATATATGACTTGCTCTAACAGTGCCCTCAAATGACGTTATTTCTGAAATATCTTTGTTTGAATGAGTGCTTGAGTTTCTGAGTTTATTCATCACAAGGCCATAGTGGTCACCAGAGAATCCAGTATTTTGCTGTGGTATGCATTCTATATGAGCCATCTCTATTTCTGTAACCTAAAATTTGGTTACATTTCACTGTATCAAAGGCTCTCCATGGAGTTTACCCAGAAGGAAACAGCCTGAAACAATTTCAGAAAGTGATACATTTTCAACATCAAAATGAGCATGATAATGTGATACGATTAGATGTTTTTGTTTCTGTCTTACTGCTACACTTCAGAGCGAGTGAAAAACCTGTGTCTTGAATGTTTTAAATATGGGATTTTTAGGATATGTTAATAAGAAGTAAGGAAAGGAATGCTTTAGGAAATATATCTAGCCTATACATTTCAAGGTACAGATTCATAATGAGTCAATTTGGGATTATAATATATATTGCAGTGTCTCATGAAGACATATATATGTCTCCCATATCTGTAATAAGCATCAATATTAACTATGGTTGTTTTATAATGTAAATATAAAGGATCCTCCACTAATAGAGCAGTCAATTTAAGTACTAACCTAGCAAATCTTGTGAGCTCTTGACAGTTCCTTAGCAACTGGTAGCAGAACACTATGCCAAGCAAGTGGAAGGTCAGAACTGTTCATCTCCAGATTCTGTAAAGTAGAAGTGCTCCATCATGGACTCAGGCCTAAGTCAAGTATGAGACAGAAGTGAGAAGCATTAAAACTAGAGCAAAAGAAATAGCAGCAATATTTCAGCAAATTCAAAATATCACTTTTCTCCTACTAATCCTCCAATGAAAATCACAGGTGTGGCGGTTTGTATGTACTTGACCTCATGATCTCCCAGGGAGTGACTCTATTAGGAGGTGTGGCTTTGGTGGGGTGGGTGTAGCCTTGCTAGAGAAAGTGTGTTAGTGTGGTGCCAGGCTTTGAGGGTTCATATGCTCAGAATACCACCCAGTGTCTCAGTTGACTTCCTGTTGCCTGCAAGTCTGCAAGTCTTCCTGTTGCCTGCAAGATGTTGCCAGCACCATGTCTACCTGCATGCTGTCATGCTCTCAGATATGATGATAATGGACTGAACCTTTGAAACTATAAGTGAGACCCTTCAATTAAATGTTTTCCTTATAAAAGTTACTGTGGCCATGGTGTCTCTTCACAGAAACAAACAAACAAGTAAAAGAAAACCTTAATTAAAACCAAAAGAAAATCCCTTAAGTGATAAGATAGTAACACCAGCTTGAGGAAAAGTAGGCATTCATAATTTAGTTCATAAAGAAAACATTAAAAGGAATCAAATAAATAACCATCTGGAAAAGTATGTCAATGTTAAAAAAATCAAATCCTCAAAACTCATGAACAAACAGGAGAAGATGAATATTTTAATTGAAACAGCAAATTAAAAGTAAGTGCCAAAATTATTTACCTGAAAATATAAAACATTATCAAGTTAATAATTTATGTGGCCTAAATAATAAGCTAGATGTCAGAGAACAAAATTCTTTCTTTAAATTTTAAAATGGCAGATAAAAGTAAGAGAATAGGGAAGGACACACTCTCCAATACTAAAATAAGAAAGATGTTGTCTGCATCCACCACAGACAGCTAAACAACTGATGCGTCATTAAAAGAAACCACAAGAGCCATGATGAGATGCTAAAACATCATAATTCACTGGAGATATTGTGATTATAAGTCTACATGTACCTAGTAATGCCACTCCAAAACACATGAAGCAAAATGGATAGAAATGGACAAAGAAATATTAAATGCATATTACCTGGAATCCTCAATGTTCACCTTCGAAAATGGGTGTCATATGTAGAACGATAAACATCAGGAACACTGAATAACTTAATAACACAGTGAGCATTAACTGATGTGTGTTTATAGAATACACCATTCACAAATAACAACAGAGTATGCATACATGTGTGTTTTTAAAAATGTACAAATAGGTCATTTAACAAGTTAGACAAGGCATAACACAGAAAAAATATAAGTTGGATTAAAACATAAAAAGGAATAGTTTCTCAACATAAGGAATTAAAATGAAAACCAAAGGGACAGGAGAGATGACTAAACAGTTAAGAACTCTGCTCTTGCAGAAGACTCAGATTTGCTTCTCAGCACCTACATGGAAGCTCACAGGCATCTGCAACTACAGGACAACAGTGCACTTATCCAGCCTCTGTAGATAATACTCACAGACAAGGTGCACATACACACATGCAGACAAAACACTCAGACACCTAAAATTTTTCAAAATCTTTTTGAAACAAGAAGAAACTAAGAATGGGGACACAAGCACTATGTGACTGTAGACCAGAAATCTTTTTTGAGAATCTAAGCTAAGAAAAGAAGTAATAGTGCTCAATAATAAACATTAATGTTAAAAATAATTGAGGTTATTAACAGATGACATGGGACGTGGCACTTCAGTAAAATCAATTGCTTTTCCTTGCAAGAATGAGAAACTACTGGGAGACAAATTAAGAAGTATAATGATACCACCAATACCAGAATGGTGAGGTGACAGATAGTGATGCAAACCGGAATGAATTCTAGAAATGTCTTTCTGAAAGAAGCTAAGAACAGGGTTGCAGACATCAGCAAAGAGTTAAACGTGGAGAACTATCAAACCTCCTTCAGTGAAGAGTTGGAATTCATTAGATGTCAATTGTACCCCAGTGGCCTACAAATAAAGATGAATCCTAATTGTGTTCCTCTTTGACATTTGTATCAGTCAACAACAGGACTTAAAATCTTTAGGGATAATCAGTTAAATTATAACAAATAACAGTTTCATAAAAAGTAAGTTTATATTATTTATGGCAATTTGATGAATTCTCTAATGTCAAGAGTTCAACACTCTAACGGTGGCCAGCAGATATTTTCAAAAGAGAATTAGTGGTTATGTTACACATCGAATTTCTCCTCTCTTTATTGTTAGTCTGAGTTGTGAGATGAGGTTTGTTCTGCAGAGCAGTCATGTTCAGATGCTGCAGCTTCATTTCAGGGCTACAACATTCCACTAAGTCTTCAGGGAAAATGTCGACACATTCTAAACTCTACCTGCAAAAGTAATTAATTTTTAAGTTGAAGGAGTAGAAGGTGTTGTGACACAAAACTTTTCTGCCTACTCACCTCAGAGATAAAGCCCATGGCAGACCAAGTACAGATTCCACCAAAGACCAACTTAGTGAACCAAGAGTTTTATCAGGATTAATTATAGGAGAGAAATGACTCAAAAACAGCTTCATCACCAAAACCCAACCAGTATGGGTATCAGCTCACAATTCCAGGAACTTGGAACATACTCAAATGCTGTACTAGTTTAATTATGCATTTTATTTAATATGTTCCTTCATAATTCTTTAAGACCAGAAAATTCCACACAGAACTAGGGCTAAATATTAAGCTGAAGACAATTAAGAAGTAATAGATACAAAAGACCTGCTTTTTTTTCTATTATTTTCCCAAATACTGGAAGCAAATTTGCAGAGATAAAATAACTCCACCTTATCTTTCTGTCAGGGAGAGGAAAGAATGACTGTGGTTGGTGACTTAGGCCCTTGTTGCTCAGAAGGGATCTGTATTAATAAATTACTCTGATTAACTTTTGCAGAGTATAAACATTCCCCTAAGTCTCTAGCATTAGCAGCTCATATCTCCCTTTCTTGTTGTGCAGGTCTATCCACTCATGAACTTATGAACCAGAGCAATGATCAACATGGCAAGATAACCCTGCACATTGCTGGCACATTGGCCGTAACCAACAGCTCTTTAATTTGACTTAAACCCTGCTCAACAACAGGAAAATTGTTCCTGGTACAGGAAACCTAGCCAGTTACCCAGGGCTCATACATTCATGGATGTTGGAGAAGAACTTAACTACCACTACTCTACTAAGCCAGCATAATTGCTAACACCATTCTAAATATTTGTCTTTGTGCCCACAGCTAATTGCAGTCCTCACTCCTCATTAAAGAAATTTATCTTTGCAACAAATAGAGATCATTACTGAAAACCACAGCTAATCAAAAGGCAAAGCTAAGGAGCCTAGCCACAGTGAATGCATTTATAAAATCCTCCCATCCGTAAGGCTCAGGGAACATTGTGGAAGGGGCAGAAAGACTGTAAGATCCAGAGGATGAGAGGGTGTGCTATGAGACTGTCAGCAAACAACCTGGGTTTGTCTAAGAATGTCAGCAGCTACATCCATAAAGCCTGACAACAGAACCGCCTAAGTGAGCCGACCAAGGACACCAACAGTAGACTGCCAAGTGGAGTGCAGAGAAACCAGGAGTCCCCAACCCTACAGAAAGAACTAAAGCAGCAAAGGATTGCTGAGAGCAAGAAGGATAGTCTTCCCAGGTAAGAACACACCAGTTGGTGTGTCAGTACCAAATGATGTCAGCCCTGAAATTATGCATGCAAGTAACATACAGAGTGAACAGGTTATATTAAGGAATACAGATGTATACACATATAAAATATACATGTATAAACAATTGATGAAAAGTGGGCCACAAATTTGAAAGAGAGGAGAGGTTTATGAGAGGAGGATAAAGTGAAGAAATGGAAGGGGAAAATGATGAAATTATACTGTAAATGTCAAAAATAAAAGAAAGCAATGAACATTTTTTCATATTCCCCATTAGGCTAGAATTCAATCCTACTGATAGCTCTTGTATTTCAGGTATCCCCCATGTGTAAATATGTGTATATTACACACCTTTAACACTATTGGTCTGTCTTTTACTTTAGAGTATCATTGCAACTGAAAACATATGAAGGCTAAGGAAAAATTAACATTCTTCCCCTAAAGAATGCATTTCAAGCTACGAAAATGAGGCATCATTGCATAATGATCATGCAATTTCAGAAAATTGCCAACGTTGTGGCAAACTGGTGCTGAAAGCTAAAAGCATGCTCATTTCCACTTCTCATCATTAGTATTTCCACTTCAGTGTCGCAGCAATGCTGATTGCCAATGACTTTGAGAGCAAACCTGATCAGAACAGGCAGTTCCAGGAACAAATATGGAGCTTGCTTAATTAAAAGGTATGTACAAGTAGGTTTTCTTTGGCCTGTGATGACATCTGGGATTTTTTTGATAGACAAAGGCACTAGAAATGACAGCAAACTTTGTAAGTCTGGTAGGCAAAGGAACCGAGATGGTGATCAGGCATAGATAAGGAACATTGGCTACAACTGTGCCTTTTCAGATGAGATGTCCTGAGGATAACAGAGATGTAATAAAGAGACATAACTGTAACATGAAGAATACTCTACACAGGTGATCACCATCATTAAATGAAGTCTTGATTCACAGCACATCTCTTACTAGATCTGTGAGTTAAGGGAATTTCTTCTGTAGTCTGCCTGCCTCTAATACTGTTTTATCACCTGAAAGTATAAGATAAGATCTTTACCTAAGATCATCATGAAAATGAAATTACATATTAATCATCTCCTAATTCAAGCCTTGGAACGTTTTAAATGCTTATATGAATGCTATTAGTTTGTGTTAGATTTCAAAAATAGAAGCAACAGAACATTTTTGTGATAAAGAGAATTTAAAATTAAAAGGCAAATGAAAAGGCCCTGTGCTATGCTTATCCCAATATATTTGCCATTGTACAAAAAGATCTTGTGGGCTTTTTTCCCTGTTCTCTTATTCATTGACCCTATAAGCACTTAGCACTTAGGGAGATGTGAACAGCCATAAATTTGGAATTTGACTATAAAAGACAACAGCCTAATTTACAAATAAGATTCTAAGACTCATATTCCATTTCAGTATAATAGATGAACTGGATGAGGAACAATGAATCCTGCTTTGATTATTTAGTGTAAAAATTCTTTTAATAGCGCTGCTGGTGGAATGATACTCATGCATGTATCACTCTCTCACTGAAAATTGCCTGTTCTATTTGCAGAGGAGTCCAATGCAGCATTCTTGTGGGTTGTTTCATTCAGTCTACAGAAAGAGCATTCTTATTCTCTAGTGGAGGTTATTTGTGGTGAATTTGACTGAATTTCCTATTAAAAGAAAGAAAAATGTCAACACAAAGAAGACAATTTATAAGTCCAGTTATACAAGCCCAATCTGAGCCTTCTGTTTATTATAATAAATAATCACCTGGATTGGTAAATCTGTTTTCATTAAAATGCATCTCTCATAAATGCTATCATAAAGTGTCTTATTATGGTTCTAATAAAAATTTGAAATTGTTTAGTATTCACATTTTAACCCAGATCTATCAGGCGTTTCTTTTGGTAGCAAAATGTTACCAATTTTTAAAGTGTAGCATCATGATTACAAAATGACCACACAATAATAGTCAAGTGTATTTGTGGCTGATATTTATATTAAATGCGAGGTGAGCTATAAGACCTTGTTGGATCATTTTGACTCACTTTATATCATGTTTGTGCTGCGACAAGCCCTGATCTCATTTGTTTAGAAACCAAAAGTTATGTACACAGGAGGTCTATACCATTATGCTGTGTTCAGATACTGTAATGGGTAAATCTTCTTTCTGCCACTCAGTTACTCACCTGTAAGTGTTTGTCCTACTTTCTGCTCTGCTGGAAAGAAGATACAGAAAGAAGTGAAGGATTCCGTTCTCTGGATCAAGTATGTCGCCTAGTGTCTTAGTGCTTTTTGCAGTCCTAAACACTCAAGCAGAATTTGTTCTAGGAAGAAGGTGAAAAGCATGTCTTGTAAGACAGTATTTTGCTTTATTTTATTTTACCATCATGGGTGGAATCCCTCCATTGTTATCAAGTTTTCCACAACTTTCCTTTAAATCTTCCATGTATATCTTGGCTTCTACACTAGCCAGAATTTCTCTATAAATGACACAGGTTGAAGATGCACTTATCATTCACACTCTTGATTAATAAACACCCCTGCTTGGAGTGTGTATTTCCCACTGATTTGAATAGCATCACATTCACACTCTATTATACACGGAGGCCTTTTCTTGAACTCTCTCTTGAATGTCATCATTTAGTTAATCTGTTCTTCTGACTTTTGACATCATTTTAATTATTTAACTTCATGGTAATTCTGTATTGATCAATGAGTGATTTCCCCTATATATGAGTAAGCATGTCCACATGTGTGTTCAGGTGATGTTCACATGGAAGCCAGTAGTTGATGTCAGTCTGGTGCCTTATTGGATCATTCTCTACTGTATTTACCTACGCAGCGTATCTCATTCACCCAGAAAGTGCTAATTCAACTGGTCTAATGAGACAACTTGCCCTGGGCTCCTCTGCCTCACCTTATGTTTTGGGGTGTGATATTTTTTATTTAAATAAAAACAAGCTTGTTTTACATGTCAATCCCAGTTCCCTCTCCCTCCCCTCCTTCCCTGCCTCCCACTGCCCCCCTATCCCATCCAATTTCTGCTCCCCAGGGAGGGTGGCTCCTTCCATGGAGGATCTTCAAATTCTGTCATATCATTTGGAGCAGGGCCTAGGCCCTCTTCCTCACCTTACAAGAGTGGGATCCCAGGCAGCCGCTAGGCACACCTGGCTTTTATGTGGTTCCTAGAGATTTGTTCTGCTGTTCACAGACTTATAACACAATGCTTTATCCACTGAGTCACATCCATACTCCCTCATGGAACCTATTATTAAAATCATCTTGCTGGCTTGGCTGGCGTTGGCCTTTATCTTTCTTTTGAATTCTTAAGGTAGTTGAATAGAGATTTTGATAGTCACTACACTGAATTATTTATTCATTTGGAAAAACAGGTTTCTTTTTATAAGCCATCACAAAGAAATGGACATAATCTTTCCTTTATGGGCATCCATTGCTTCTTCTACTTGTATTTTGTAGTTCTCCCCATTAAATCTTTTGTATTTTATGGTGTTTCTTGTGCTATGTGATTCAGCACCCATCCCTTCATTCTGGAGTTTGCTGTGACTTCTTAGTCTCTTCACTTTTCAGTCAGTAACACTTTGTTGTTGTTGTTTTGTTTGTTTGTCTTAGTTAATTTTTTTGAGATTTTGGTGGTACTGTCAACAATACAAAACTGCAAATCTGGAAATTGGAAATGTGTAATTCATTTGAGTAATTGCTTCTATCAGAAAGTAGGCATATCTTCAGGTGGGGGGGAAGAAAGGCTGACAGAACACAAGTGACATGAAATCAGTACACAGTTATCAGGGGAAAGAAAGGCAGCCAGTCAGCATGGATCAGGTGACCCAGAGAAGAGAGTGAGAGCAGGGAATACTGAGAATCAAGTATAGTGACATGAGTGTGAAGACTCAATGATTATAAACACATTACCTCATATATGAATTTAATAATTAATTTAGAAAAATGTTATAATGCTTTGGTATGGGTATGTCTACATGTTTTTATTCAAATTTCTGGCTGCATAAGTCTATTACTTTGCTTTACTATAGTATAGTAATCATTATTTAGCTGAAAGACACTGGGTTTTTTAAAATCTTTTTCTACCACAAACAATATTATAGTGAATCTGATTATCTCTATATAACTGACAATGTGCAGGTATTTATAGGAAAAGTGACCCATTAAAATTGTGTTATATACTCATAAATTGTCGCTCAGACTTCTCACCAATTCATATTCCTAAATATGTTGGAAGAAATCAGCTTTTTTTTAAAGCAAGTATTTAATTAGGGTTAGAGGTTTCATTAGAGAGAGAGCTGATGGCAGCAGGAACAGCTGAGAGCTCATATCTCAAAACTGTAAGCAGGAGACAGAAAGCGCATAGAAATGACAAGAGTCTTTTAAAGTCTCAAGTCCACCCCTAGTGATACCTCCTCCAAGACCACACCTCCTAATCCTTCCCAAACAGTTCCACCAACAGGGGACCAAATATTCAAACATATGAGTCTATAGAGGTCATTCTCATTCAACCCATTCAAAGGTGGAACTCTCATGTGTTCTTACAAGAAGAGAAAAGAGACAGAGCTAATGCCTCTGTCATTCATAGCAAGAAGACATTTGTATGCAAAGTAAGAAGGGTCTTATTAGGAATCATGTACTATTTTTTTCTACATAAAGTCCCGTTTTATTTTTCCAAGGTGTCTTCATGAAGCCATCTCTTTACATGGGCTTTAGTGGAGGTCGTGGTGCAGCACCATCAGGTCTAAATCGTGGTGGGGGTGTTCGTTCCTTCTGGGCTTCTCGATCAATTCCTCACTACTTTGCTATGAATAGCACAGCTCACACAGTAATGCAGCTTGACACAGAGTTTGGGAGTACATAAGTGTCGAAGACACTTGCTTCAGATATGTCCCTGACAGCAGCAGCCTCTACAATGTTCTGAATGATGAACTTCTTAATGACCTTGTCTTTGGGCACGCACCAGGAGCTCGTAGCCACGGCCTGTTTTGGCACGCCCGTCATTTCGTCTTTTTTTTTTTTGTCATCTTGGAGCCAAGATGGGCAAGAGTGGGATCTTGTAATTCTTAGCTTTCAGAATAGTGACAGATACATTTCTGTTGTTTAAGGCATCAGATCTATGGCATTTTTGTTACAGCATCTCAACTGTGACTGGGCTACAAAGTAAATGAAGATTTAGTTTGCTTTTTTTTAAAATTTTATTTTCCAGTTTAAATTTAGATAAGAAACAAGGTTGCTTCACAAGTCAGTTCCAGGTCCCTCTCCCATTCCCTCCCTTCCTCCCGTGCCCTCCCCCCCCCGTTATCCCCTCATTTCTCCAGGGAGGGTGAGGCCCTCCATGGGGGTGTGCATAGTGTGTCATTTCATATAGGGCAGGGCCTAGACCCTTCCCCAAGAGTTCAGGGTGAGAGTGCACCTCACATTGTTCTATGGGAGTCCAAAGTCCGTGTGTATACTCGGGATGGGTACTGATCTGCTGCCCAAGGCTCAATAGATTCCCTAGGCCTCTTCACTGACACCTGATTATCTCTATATAACTGACAATGTGCAGGTATTTATAGGAAAAGTGACCCATTAAAGTTGTGTTATATACTCATAAATTGTCGCTCAGACTTCTCACCAATTCATATTCCTAAATATGTTGGAAGAAATCAGTTTTTCTATACGTAAATGTGCTAAAAACAATCACTATGTTTGTGTAGGTACATACATATAGTTAATGTCTGAAATGTACAAATACACATTTGAGTGTGCAGTGACGTATTTTTCCATGAAATTTTATTAAATATATTATACTTACACTCAGAATAATTACTTTTACATTACTTTCTTTCTGGTCTTATGTAAATGTTCTACAATTTCATTAACTTGTGGGAATTGTGTCTCTTCATCTATTTGGAATTCAGTGTAGAAACACCCATTCTTTTTTTTGTTTTGTTTTGTTTCTGAAAATAATTTTTTTCAGACAGAAGTTCTGATTACAGCTTTCCCTCCCTCTACTACTCCCAGTTCCTCCCCTAATCATTTTCCATCTGGATCCAGCCCCTTAGGTGTTCTTAGGAAGCACACAGGCACAAAAGGGACATTAATAAAGTAAAACATTATAAGAATAAACAAATCAGAATAGGACAAAACAAATAAACATAAAACAGGCCAATAGAAGCCACAGGAAACAGTAGACACAGAGGCCCACCCTTTCGTGGATTCCTGTATCCTACAAAAACACAAAAGTGGAAGCCATAATTCATCTGTAAGGAATGAAAACATAGTGCAAAATTTACAAATTACCCTGCCTATATTTCATTCACATCCAAGTTGAGGATAATGGATTCTGACTGCATTTATTATTTTTACAGATTTCCAACTTTTGGATTCTTACATTTACAGTGGCTTAAATACAAGAAAAGTTCAATGATACTGTCAGGAAGAACATTAAAATCATTCTATAATCTATTTGTCCCTTTCATAAATAAAGCCACAAGGTATCTGAGCTACAGGAAGGGTTTGATCAGATGTAAATAGACCATAACTTTAAAAATACAATCCCAATACCAAAACTTTCCACACACATAAAGAGTGTTATTTTTGTATTGAACATTGTACTGGTTAGTTTGGGTGAACTCCACACAGACTTGGGTCATTGTGAGGAAGGAACAGCAATGGAAAAACCATCTCCCCCAGACTGGGCTGTAAGGCATGATTATGGGGCATTTTTTAGAGACTGACATAGGAGGGCACAGCCCATTTTGGGTGCTATACAATCTTTGTCTGTATAGAAAGCTAGCTGAACCAGACAAGGAAAAGAAGCCAGAGATAAGCATTCCTTCATGGCCTTTACTTCAGTCCCTGCCTCAAGTCTCTGCCCTGATTTCGCTTCATGAGAGACTATAGATAAAATAAACCCTTTCCCCATACAAGTTTTTCTTCGTCACAGTGCTTATCATAGCATTAGAAACCAATAGAGTAAGCATCACATGTAAGCCAGGAACACAGTATTTTGTAATACTACCCCCTTTGTTGAATATGACAATTCCAGTAACTACAGTAATTTTGTTCCCTGAACTCTAATAACTTATTTCCCTAGATTCTCAACTGCCTCATCTTAGGGATCCCAAGCAGTGACCAGCAGTTTGTTGTTTATCTAGCACCTAACATTCTTCAACTGACTACTTGGTGATTACCCAGGCAATCATCAACTGTGGACCATAGAAGAAAAGCTGCCAACCTTTACCTGCTTCCTGTCCTGTAACTATTCCAGATGGTGCACTATGTTCTTACAGATAGCCACTCATCAGGTTTTCCCTCCTAACAGAGCTCTGCTGTGTCTTAAGTCGCTCATCCATCCCCTTTCAATCACCTTTCATTAACTAGCAGCTCCGAATGAGACTAACGCACACCGTTCTTGCCTCTTTCTCTCTCTTACACATTCTATCAATAGAATTCGTGACCATTGATGTCAGCTAGAGCAAACTGGTATTGTCATATGTCCTCCAAGTTTCCAAAGAATAATAAACATCACGTTATAAAACAACATTGCTAGGTTTGTGATCTTCTTGTTCACTTTCCTAATTCTACCTATGGGGGAAAAGAAGAGAAACAATATAACCTGGGGGTTTCTTTTTCCATTTCTTTGTTCTTAAGTTTGAATATATAACTTTATGACTTAATGAGGAAATAAATTCTCTTCTACAACTAAGTAACAGCAGAGCTGGCTGATGCTGTCCATTATGTGCTTGATGAATTTAGAAAAAATCCTAATATTTTACAAATCTTTTTTTATATTTTTATTACTTTAATTTTAAATACCTTGCTTCACATGTCAATCACAGTTCATTCTCTGTAGCTGTTGTAACACATTGACAGAATTCTGGTAGCTTAAAACAACATAAATTTATTATTTCCCAGTACTGAAGTTCAGAAGTGTGACAAGGGACTCAATGATCATAAGAAATTGTGAGCAGGACTGGGTTTCTTTCTGGGACTCTGGGGTGAGTTGATCTTCTTTCTTACGTGTGTCAGCACTTAATGCCTATTTCTATTGGTTAGTGAGAACCTTCCATCTTCAAAACCAACAAAACTAAGTTAAGACACCACCTTTATCCTGACCTCTTTCAGTTTTGTTCACTTATTTTTCTTAATTTTGTATTCAATTGTGTTTATGCATACATTGGCACTATAAGCCTTGTGTGCCACGTACACACACATACATAGAACATTCACCATTTTCATATTTTTCTTTCTCTTTTTGATTTCATCATGAAATAAATTGTATTTTGCAATCATTGTTTCATGAATTTATCGAATTTTGCGGGTCTTTAAACAATCAAACACTGTTTGGCTTTTGAGATGCTTCCATTTTTTGCAGGATTTTCCCTTAAATACTATAGGAATTGAGTGAATTTCATACCTAGATATGAATAAATTAAATGTGTTCACTAACATAGAAAGCAAGTCTGGCTGTCTCTCTTGCATCCTCACCTTGGCCTGGTGGATTCTGGTTCTCCTCCTGTCTTCTCCTAAAGTCAACACATGCAATAAATACAGATGGAGAAAAATTACAGAGGTCAGAGGACTCCTGAGTGTATCTTTAACTTTAGTCCTATCACTTCTCAATTTACTGCTCAAGTAGCTGTTAGTCCTTTGTATTTTATCTGAATTTTTTAATCACTTAATCTGGTGTGCATTCATCCTCTCTAAGCGTAGATACTGTGGATTTTATTCAGTTATAAATGTGTCTGTAGTAAATATAATGTTTTCATTTTATTTGCTGTTTCAAATTTTCCTGTGTTAACATATATTTTACTATACCAATAAATCTATTTAGCTAGTGTTTATAATTTTCATATATTTTGCTTTTATAATGTCACTTCTATTACTGTTACTTAACAACTTAGATCTAACATTTAAATTTTCTCTCTTGCATGAGGAACTCGGGGTAGGGCAAGAATAGTAACTATTTTTAAGGGCACACACCAGGGGCCAACCAGCCTCTAACTTGAGCAGTTTCTAGGACCCTCATCTGTTCCATTGTGCTTCTAATGAGGTCAAAGCCTTAATAATCCAAGCCCCTATGAACACTAAACACTGAGGACCTAAGAACCCACCTTTATGGTCAGTAAGACCTGTGGTGTAGATCAGTGAGATGACTAGGTTTTTAAAATTATTATCTGATTCATGAACAAGAAGAGGGAGGCATGCACTACTTGTTCTGGAAGGGGCAGCCTAATAGCAAAATAAAGTAAGTGAAAAGTGTTTACTCCATGCAATCAAATTGCATTGAAGAAGTGACAGCTCACCTATCAACACTCCCACATTTGAGGAGCAAATATGTAATTCAAGCCCAAGCAGATTGTGAGGAAGCACTCAGAACATCCACTGGGATGTTGCCAGATAATGTTGAATAGGAAGTCAGGATAGTTATGGCCATTGAGAGAGACTGAAGGCATGCCTGAGAAGTACCACTTAAGGGGCCATCAGGAACCAGGATTGTCTTAGTCAGTGTTCTATTGCTGTAAGAAGACACCATGAGCATGGTATAAAAGGAATGCATTTAACATGGGCCTTGGTTACAGTTTCAGAGGCTAAAATCCATTGGAAGGGGCATGTCAGATCACAGGCAGACTTGGTAGCTCAGAATTCTACATCTGGATCCGATGTAGAAGGCAGCAGGATGGGAGAGCCACTGGTACTGACTTGGGTTTTAAAGATCCCAGAGTCCACCCCAGTGTCAACCCCATTGACACACTTCCTCAAATATTGCTTGGCTCATGACTGCATTTGTATAAAGTTCCTGAGATGACAAAATTTATACTGACAGCAAATTAATGGCTGCCTGGGTTTAAGTAGTGAATCACAATACATATAGCATGGAGGAGGCTTTCCAGGAAGGAGGTACTGAGTGTAAAAAATAGACACTTATATTTTTCTTATTATACATGATATTTTTATAAACCAAGAATAGTGCATAGATATGTCTATTACAACTTCTGTATCTATAATTACCTCAAAAATAAAAGACATTAAATATTAAATGCCTGAATAGTTGCCAAAAAAATTCAATACAAGTACAAGCAGTGGATCCATGACAAAACAAAAGACAGTTATTTCTCCTCTGGTGACCCACAGACATGGGCAAATCCTGAGTCATAAGTCATTTTAAAGAATGCCTCTACCCATCATGGCTAAGCCTGTCTCAGGGTGAGAACCTTCTTCCACCGAGAATGTCCTATTTTGCTAGAATTCTTATGCTCCATTTCAAAATGTTCCTCACGCTCCTGTTTGTCCTATCTCGGCTGCACTTTTATCATGTTTCTTCTCTGTGCATATGCCAGTGGCTCTCAGTGACCTGGGCTGAGGCAGCATCTGCTCAAGACACTCTGATTGTTTTTTAACTTCTGTCAGATGGGAATGTGTTTATGGAAGCAGCCATCTTGACCACGTGGCCTCAGTGTAGGCCTACCCACTCTATAGGTTATTCCTTTCCCTCAGGCTAGGCACACAGACAGTGTAGAGAGCTTCTGTCAACAAACCATGCTGACAGACATGGTTCATTTACTGGTTTTCCTTATATTTTTTGTCTCTAATTTTTTCTTGTCTCTGTTGTGCATGAGCTATTTGTGGAATAGTATGCCTCCCCAGGACCCACTAGGGGACAAGTTTGATACAAAAACCTGTTCTGTTCTATATGCAGATGATCTGCTTTCTTGTCACTGGCAGGTTTAAGTCTACTATGTATCTTTAAATGTCCTGTCTGTATGCTGCAACATGAGAATCAGAGGTCACACTCTGGTTCTTCTTACCTAGAGTCCCATTTAATATATCTATGTGTATGCATTCATGCAACTACTGTTTAAAAATGCAAGCTATCCAATCAAACGGACCCAAGAAACAAACAGGTTTAGCAATCCTAATATCTAACAAACTAGACTTCAAATTAAAATCAATCAAAAGAGATGAAGAAGGACATTTCATATTCATCAAAGGAAAAGTCCATCAAGATGAAGTCTCAATTTTGAACATCTATGCTCCAAATACAAAGGCACCTACATTTGTGAAAGAAATATTACTAAAGTTCAAATCACACATAAAATCTCACACACTAGAAGTAGGAGACTTCAACACTCTGCTCTCACCACTAGACAAGACCTCCAGACAGAAAGTTAACAAAGAAACAAAAGAACTAATAGAAGTTATAACCCAACTGGGTTTAACAGACATCTATAGCATATTCTACCCGAACACAAAGGGATATATGTTCTTCTGGGCGCCACATGGAACCTTCTCTAAAATTGACCACATAAAAGAAAACATAGCAAATCTCCATAGATACAAAATAATTGGAATAACCCCATGTATCTTATCAGACCACCATGCATTAAAATTAGAATTCAATGATAACACAAATTTCAGAAACCCTAAAAACTCATGGACATTGAACAATGCACAATTACACCATCCCTGGGTAAAGGAAGAAATAAAAAATGAAATTAAAGACTTCCTGTAATTTAATGAGAATGAAGACACAACATACTCAAGCTTATGGGGCACTCTGAAAGCATTGCTGAGAGGAAAGTTTATAGCACTAAATGCCCACATGAAGAAACTGGAGAACAGTCGCACTAGAGAATTAATAGCACAGCTGAATTCTAGAACAAAAAGAAGCAAACTCACCCAGGTGGAGCAGACACCAGGAAATAACCAAATTGAGGGCTGAAATCAACCAGGTAGAAACCAGGAAAACATTGAGAAGAATAAATGAAACAAAGAGTTGGTTCTTTAAGAAAATCAACAAAATAGACAAACCTCTGTCCAAACTAACCAAAAGACAGAGAGAGAAAGCATGCTAATTAACAAAATCAGAAATGAAAAGGGACATAACAAGAGACACTGAGGAAATCCAGAGAATAATCAGGGCATACTTTGAAAATCTGTACTCCACAAAATTTGAAAATTTAAAGGAAATGGACAATTTCCTGGATAGATATCACTTGTCAAAACTAAGTCAAGAACAGATAAACAATCTAAACAGACTTATAACCCTTAATAAAATAGAAGCAGTCGTCAAAAGTCTCCCAAGCAAAAAAGGCCCAGGCCCGGATGGCTTCAGTGCAGAATTCTATCAGAAATTCAAAGAAGAGCTAATTCCAATATTCCTCTAAGCATTCCAAACAATAGAGTCAGGAGGCGTACTGCTAAACTATTTTTACAAGGCTACAATTACCTTGATACCCAAGCCACACAAAGACACAACTAAGAAAGAGAACCAATTTCCCTCATGAACATCGATGCAAAAATACTCAATAAAATACTAGCAAACTAGATTCAAGAACACATCAGAAAAATCATCCACCATGATCAAGTAGGATTCATCCAGGGATGCAGGGATGGTTCAACATTAGAAAATCTATCAATGTAATCCACCATATAAACAAACTGTGAAAGAAAAACCACATAATCATCTCACTAGATGCTGAAAAAGCCTTTGACAAATTCCATTGCCCCTTCATGATAAAGGTCCTAGAGAGATCAGCGATAACAGGAACATAACTGAACATAATAAAAGCAATATACAGTAAACCAACAGCTAACATCAAACTAAATGGAGAGAAACTCAAAGCAATTCCTCTAAAATCAGGAACAAGTCAAGGCTGTCCACTCTCTCCATATCTCTTCAATATTGTACTTGAAGGTCTAGCTACAGCAATAAGAAACAAAAGGAGATCAAGGGGATATAAATAGGAAAAGAAGAATTCAAGCTTTCACTATTTGCAGATGATATGTTAGTTTATATAAGTGACCCAAAAAACTCCGCAAGGAAACTCCCAGAGCTGATAAACGCCTTCAGCAAAGTGGCAGGATACAAGGTTAACTCAAGAAAATCAGTGGCCCTATCATATACAGATGATGAAGTGGCTGAGAAAGAAATCTAAGAAACATCACCCTTTATAATAGCTATAAACTGCATCAAATATCTGGGGATAATGTTAACCAAGGAAGTGAAAGACCTGTATATCAAGAACTTTGAGACTTCAAAGAAAGAAATCAAAGAGGATACCAGAAAATGGAAAAATGTCCCATGCTCTTGGATTGATAGGATCAACATAATAAAAAAGGTGATATTGCCTAAAGCTGTCTACAGATTCAATGCAATCCCTATAAAAATTCTGGCACAATTCTTCACAGACCTTGAAAGCACAATAATCAACTTTCTATGGAAAAACAAAAGGCCCAGGATAGCCAGAACAACACTATACAGTAAAGGAACTTCAGGAGGCATCACCATACCTGACTTCAAGCTCTATTATAGAGCTCTAGTCCTGAAAACAGTATGGTATTGGCACAAAAATTGACAGGTAGACCAATGGAACTGAATTGGAAACCCTGATATCAACCCATACATGTATGAACATATGATCTTAGACAAAGAAGCTAAAAATATACAATCGAAAAAAGAACGTATCTTCAACAAATGGTGATGGAATAACTGGGTATTGGTATGCAGAAGACTGAAGATAGATCCATGTTTATTCCTTGGTACAAAACTTAAGTCCAAATGGATTAAAGATCTCAACATAAACCCAACCACACTGAAACTCTTAGAAGAAAAATTGGAAGATACTCTTCAATGAGTTGGTACAGGAGACACTTCCTGAACATAACACCAGTGGCACAGACACTGAGATCGACAATTAACAAATGGGACCTCCTGAAACCAAAAAGCTTCTGTAAGGCAAAGGGCACAGTCAACAAAACAAAAAGGCATTCCACAGAATGGGAAAATATATTTATTAACCTCGCATCTGACAGAGGGCTAATCTCAAAAATTTACAAAGAACTCATGAAGCAAGTCTCCAACACACCAAAAGATCCAACTAAAAGTTGGGGTACAGAACTAAATAGAGAATTCTCAATAGAGGAGGCTAAAATTGCCGAGAGACACTTAAGAAAGTGCTCAACATCCTTAGCCATCAGGAAAATGTAAATCAAAACAACTTTGAGATACCATCTTACTCTTGTAAGAATGGCTAAAATCAAAAACACCAAAGGCAGTTTGTGCTGGAGAGGATGTGGAGAGAGGGGAACTCCTCCACTGCTGGTGGGAATGCCAATTCCTACAGCCACTTTAGAAATCATTATGAAGATTCCTTAGGAAAATGGGAATCAATCTACCACAAGACCCAGCAAGTCCATTCTTAGGCATATATCCAAAAGATGCACATTCATACAACAAGGGCTTCTGCTCCACTATGTTCATAGCAGCATTATTTGTAATAGCCAGAACCTGGAAGCAACCTAGATGCCCCTCAACTGAAGAGTGGATTGAGAAAATGTGGTACATTTACACAATGGAGTATTACTCAGCAGAAAAAAAAAAACAATGGAATCTTGAAATTCACAGGTAAATGGATAGCTCTAGAAGAAACCATGCTGGTATGTAGTCACTCATATATGGACTTTAGACATGGATCATTATAGTGCCAGTTTGCACTTCCGCTGACAGAGAGTCTAGGAAACATGAAAGAAATATGCATGGTACCCCAGAGAAGAGGAATGAGGCAAGATCATCTGAACAGATTGGGAACACGGCGAGGAGTGGGGGGGGAGAGGGAGCTGGCAAGAAGAGAGGGGGGAAGAGAAAGAGATAGTAGGTCATGGGGGAACAAGAAGGTTGAGTGGGGTGTAGGATAGAGGGAAGAGGGAATCATAGATTAGAAGACAGATCTGACACCAGTGAGACTTCTAGTGATCTAAAGGGATATCACCAGCTGGCAAGCTAAGCAATAGTGGAGAAACTACCTCGAATGCCCATTCCTGATAATGAACTTGATGTCTACAACCATCCTGGAGCCTTCATCCAGTGAGTGATGGAAGCAGAGGCAAACATCCACAGTTAAACACTGAACTGAACCCATGGAACCCAGTGACAGAGAGGAGTGATGAGCAAATTGGCAAGAATGGGCTGTCAAAACCAGCAAAGACAGCTGACCCGAAGAGGGGAGAACTCTTGGACACCAGACAAACAGCTGGGAGGCTAGCATAGGACTGATCCAGACCCCCCGAATGTGAGAATCAGTGAGGAGGCCTGGGCAACCTATGGGATCCTGGGCAGTGGATCAGTGATTATTCCTGGCATACAAATAGACTTTGTGTGTCCATAAGACAAAGAAGGGTGCTCTTTTATCCTGGACTCTTAGGGGAATGCCTGGCCCCTGCCCTGAGTGAAATGACAGACTCTAGATATCCCTATATGGAAGGAATTGGCAATAGGGTGGGAGGCTGGGGGGACTGGGGGGATGCGGGAGGAGGGGAGGGAGAGGGAACTGGGATTGACATGTGAAACAAGCTATTTAAAATAAAAATAAAAATGCAAGCTAACTCTATATGCCACTTAAATTCAGCTGTGCTAATTTTCAAATATTTTTAAATTGTTATGTATCTTTAAATGATGGTGAGCATCTGAGGTTATAATGGTCTACTTCAAATTAACAAAATATTTACACCAACTAGACCTTCCTGTAAGCTGTTGACAAAGGTTAAGATTCTATTACAAAATGGTATTTTTCTCTATTTCTTTTTCCTGTAGAGGTGCAAATCTAACCTACAAATGTAAAACCAGTTGAAGTCAGGCTGAAGGACTCTGAATAAAACATCCCTCCACAGACTCTCAGCTTCAGTCCAGTTCTCCAGACAGATCCCACCCTAATTTCATTGTAGCCATACTAAGTACAGTTTAATTACAGAGATAAAGCCTTACCTAGCCACTTATGTGCTAAAGGCAAGTAACTGAAGACAAATTTTGTCTTCTGAGATATGCTAAACAGACAGACAGTCAACCCTCAAATGCTCAGAGATCAAGAGATTATGGCATTTAAAATGTCTTATTAAAAAGCTTCCCATAACAGAGACAGGCCAACTGCTGGCCTCACCCCATTTTCTCCAAGAAGACTGGTGGACATTGAAGAAGCTCCACCCACATAAGTGGCAAAGCTAGCCACTGAGCAACCTTGCCTTTCACCTCAACTGCTTCAAAGGACTGTTCGGACCATGGACAAGATTACAGTGGGCTTGACTTTCTCGACATTACTTGGGCTAATTTTTGGTGAGTTTTCCTAA
Source organism: Mesocricetus auratus (assembly GCF_017639785.1). Classification (NCBI taxonomy): domain Eukaryota; kingdom Metazoa; phylum Chordata; class Mammalia; order Rodentia; family Cricetidae; genus Mesocricetus; species Mesocricetus auratus. Next base: position 11,048,623 of record NW_024429211.1, read on the forward strand.
CGTTCCTAATCCACATGTCCCATACTGTCAGCAGAATGCAAGTGTCTATAACGCCTCTGACCCCAACAACTGTGGAGGATATGGAGCTGGCTGTCCATGCAGTCAGTTACTAAGTCTCTGTTCTTCTTTAATCATTAACTCATGTAAAAAAGTATCCTTCTCTAGAACTCTGATGCTTTTGACAGCTGGTAGCTTTACCAGCTGAAAGGAACAGCCAAGGATCTAACTGTCACAACACAGATTTCAGGAAAAGATATTTTCGGGTTTATCTATGTGAAGATAGGAAAGCGTGAGGTGTATGAAGATCTGAAAATGTAAGTTACAAAGGTCTGAGGATGGAAAGGTCAAAAAAGGTGGATAAATGCAAGTTATGAGAGCCTGAGAATGTAAGCTATAAAGGTATGAGAATGTAAGGCCTAAGATGGTAATGTAAAGTGTATAAATTAAAGTTATGAATGTCTGAGAATAAAAAGGCTTAAGTGATGACAAAAAAGTGATTTGAGACATTCAAAACAATGTCTACACTCTCTCTCATTATGCTACTGTTTATAGTCTTAACGCTAATCAGTAAAGTTTTAATAAGCTATTAATCCAACTCTGACAAGGTACTAAACAACATACTATACCACTATACAATAACTACAAGGTTACAATTAAGGTGCTTTTCATTATGCTAAAGATGTCTGACAGTTTTAAGAGTGTTAATGGTTCCAACCAAATCATTTCTGACATGAGTATGCTGCTAATGTGTCTAAATTTTTTTTTTTTTTGCTTTTGGCAGAACTGCCATTTTTTTATTTTTATTTTTATTTTTTTATCATTTTTTATTTTAATTTTAAATAGCTTGTTTTACATGTCAATCCAGTTCCCTCTCCCTCCCCTCTTCCCGCACTCCCCTTCCCCCCCTCCCTCCCACCCTATTGCTAAATCCTTCCACATAGGGGATATCTAGAGTCTGTCATTTTACTCTTGGTAGGGTCAAGGCACTCCCCTAAGAGTCCAGGCTGAGAGAGCATCTCTCTTTGTGCTATAGGCACATGAAGACAGTTTGTATACCAGGGATAGACACTGATCCACAGCTCAGGGCCCCATAGGTTGCCCAGGCCTTCTCACTGACACTCACATTTGGGGGGTCCAGATCAGTCCCATGCTGGCCTCCCCACTGTCGGTCTGGGGTCCAAGAGCACTCCCCTGTTCAGATCAGCTGTCTCTGCTGGTTTTGCCAGCCCATTCTTTGCCGATTTGCTCATCAATCCTCTCTGTCACTGGGTTCCTTGGGTTCAGTTCAGTGATTAGTTGTGTGTTTGCCTCTGCTTCCATCAGTCACAGGATGAAGGCTCCCGGATGGTTATAGACATCAAGTTCATTATCAGGAATGGGCATTCGAGGTGGTCCCTCCACTATTGCTTAGCTTGCCAATTGATGTTATACCTTTAGATCACTCGAGGTCACTCTGGTGCCTGATCTGTCTTCGATCCTATGATTCCCTCTACCCCCTATTCTACCCCCACCCCCTCAACTTCCTGTTCCCCATGACCAAATCCCTTCCTCTTTACCCCCTCTATTCTTCCCAGGTCTAAAATTTATGTTTTCACAAACTCAAAGTTCCAGGCAGCTGAATTGGACCCATCCAAACAGGTCTAATAGGAGTAAGACAGTTGTATACAGCCTGGACTACAATGAATCAACCAGCTTCTCCAGGACATGGCAGCACCCAAGCACAAGGAGGAGAAGGAAGGAGGTGTGTACAAGAGGAGGAGCATGGGGTAAATGAGAAACGCGAGAAGAGGAAGATGGAGGAGATGGAACGTGAAGAAAAGGAGAATGCATTCCAGACACGGACATTAGGTGGAGGAGGAGGAGAAGTAAAAGAAGCATGGAGAAGAAGGGAAGGAGAAGGAGACAGAGGAGGAGAAGAGACAATAACAGGCTTCTCAGGCTTGTGTTGCATGACTGATTGGCACTGAGACACTAGACAGACTCAGAATGTAGGGTCAAGGAGAGAATCATTGGGTGGTAGTAACTGAAATGCTGTATCATAAACCAAGTAATTCAAACTAAGGTGGTACCTTGTTTGTCTTCCAAGGTTAGTGGAATCAGGATAAAAATAGCACAGTGTCAGATATCTGCTTATTTCTGCTCCCATTAATCATAGAGAAAGTCCTTTACCATCTCCTTCACCTTCCAGAAGGTTTTCTCAGACCCTCTATTGCAGCGTCACTGAGAAACACATCACTGTAACATGTGCTCTTGAGTATTTTTTCTTACACATCTCACAGACTGTGTTTGATTTAGTTAGGTTTTTCTGGAGACAATGTCTGCCTATGTAGCCTAATTGTTTTGCTTCAGCCTCTTAGGGGCTGCAATTGCAGCATGTACTACTATCGAGTTTAAGCTTTGCAAGTACTACTGTGCATATAAGTGAGTTGACTTTTTAGCTGACTCATAGGACCTCACAGCAACTCAAACTACTGCGTATGATCATTCTGACACTTCTCAAATTGTAAAAGATACATCTTTCTTTAAATATGAAAAGGGGGCTTTCACTGAGTAAGGAATCATATTTAAAATATGAAAAACAATGAGAATGGACAGAATTTGAAATCAGAGGGAGTTGCACAAATTCAGAGGTGTGCCAGCAAATTTCACAATGAAGAGATAGATTTTCCTGTGGCAGACAGAGGAAGAAACATCTATTAATTTTCTCCAAAGGATGCTGGTTTTCAGGCATTTCATTCAATGTAGCTTTAACCATAAAAGTGTTCACTAACACAACATAATTTTTATAACCTTGAACATCATAAGTGATTTCAGATATAACTAGATGATATATTGAATAATAACACACAAATTTTTATTGCCCGTTTTTAGTCAGTGTCAGTTATCGATCAAAATATAAAATAATGAAGCTAAGGGGATAGTTCTCAATCTAACAGAGCTTGCTCCCAAAATCATGAGGACCGTATCCCAGCACCCATTTTGTGTGGTTTTGTGCCTCACAATTCTTGCTACAAAGTGTTTACTTGAAGCCATTGTGACAGTCCTTGCTGACATTGGACTAAAATCTTTGACGTTGTGAAGGAAAATGAACCTTTTCCCTTTAAGTGTTTTTCTTGATGTTCTGTCTCACCGACAGTTTAAGGTAGGCCCCTAGCTAGTCTGCCTTCCTTAGACTTTTCAGTGTCTTCTTATGTTTGCTTCATTAATGGCATTCATGTTTTGGTTGCAATTAGTGGAAGAAATAGTAAGATGAATGTTGTGTCCCCATTTTAGTAATCACCTGATGGTGTGTTGAGATCTGTGTATGATCTTACTGATTCACAAGATTGTGGTTATCCTGTGGCTTGTGATTTTCTCACCTTGCCCCTTAGGGACTGTTGACAAAGGTTATATCTATAGTCACATATTTAACACTAGGTTGTAGTTGAGGGATGAGAAAAGGCTCAGCCTGAAATCTCTGGAGTCCTGTCCTTATATGCTGTAAGTAAAATAAAGTTCTATGAAGGAGACCACAGCAAATATTTTCAGCAAGGTACTGAAAAATAAACACAAAAAGAGCCCAATAAAACTGAAATCTGCTGTATTCCTCTTTGTGGGTTTTGGAGAGTTGTGACTGAAAAGAGTAGGAAGTCAATAGCAGGGATATTATGGAGAAGAACTTAGTTAAAACTCAATGCCTGGGTTGTATATTGTAAGTTTCTTTTCCCAAATCCTCCCTCCAGCAGCCTTATTTCTATTCACCCTTTATGTCCCTTCTGTTATCTTCTCCTGTACAACTTAATATGGTTTCTATGTTTTGTCACTAAATAATAAGTAATTCAATAGATTAGACATTCTGCGGGGCATATATTTTTGACACACCATCTTGCTATATAGCCCAGGGTAGTCTCAAACTTGTAGTCTTTCTTCTCTCAGTCTCCTGAGTACTGGGATGACAGCTCTGCACCACTAAATGTGGCTCACTTCAACTGTGGAAAACATTTCACAGAGTCTTTCATTGGCTTATATTTTCCTTTCTCTCTTTGATGATTCTGTCTCTTGCTTGATTGGCAATGGAACAATAGCAGAGTTGCAGACAGACTACTAGTAGAATATTTTAGGACCTGCCACTTCCAGAATCCAATCACAGTGAAGATTCACACAATATTTCCAACGTCTACAAGCAAGTGGAAGTGGCTGGCTGACACCTTACATTAGAAGTAGGGGGAGATTGATCTGTATGGATTTATTCATAAATAGATTTATCTATTTCCCACTTTGAATACAGTTACATTGCAGACAGGGAACTATTTACATAGACCTTACTTTAGGGCTATGAAATATTTAGAAAGGAGACCCATAGACTCATGTCACAATTGCTGCATCAAGTATGTTCTGGAGGACCTTTTGGCATTTAAAGTTCCTCATCATTTCCTTCTTTCAGAGGCAAGTGTCAATGGTGACTTGAAAATCACAGTAGGAGAACTCACTTCTGCAAGCAGGATGACTCGGGATGGTGAGTGATCTTCACAGGCAAGGACTGGGAAAAAGAACAGATACCATGATCCTAGTAGTGGCTGATGTAAATGTCACAGTTCTCACCCAAAGAAGACAAAGAAGAGGTAGCTATTTTTTCCCTGGGGCTAGTATGAGTGGCCATAGCCTGGGGACACAGATTCACATTACACCAAACTCCATGTTACAATATAGTAACAGTTGGATGAGGTTTTATAGGAAGAGCACAAAGGAGTCATAAGTTAGGGTATCTTTCAAATGCTTTGGTGGAGGCATTAGGTGGGTGGGTTAAAGCAAGTGTGAAAATCCCTGTTATGGGATTCAGATGAGCTCTGATGTCATTCTTACCTTCTGCTTGGTCGAAGCTAGGTGTCATTTTGTACATTCTGAAGGATTTGCATAATGTCCCCAAGTATGTTATCCCACACAGAGATCAAAACAATAAATAGCTACCGAGGAGTCTAAAGCTAGCAAAAGATAGGTTGACTCTGTACATGTTATATTCCAAAATCCCGACAGTCTTTGGGATTGTAATCCTGTAATCCTTGTAGAAGACCCAGTAGAAATTGCAAACACTTTAAGAACTTTGGTTCAGAAATTCTAGATAAGATCACAATGTCCATTAGTGTTAACATAGGAAGTGAGTTGATGAAAGGTATTCTTGGAGTCAGTTTCCAATGTTAACTGGGTGTCTTTTTGTTTGACTGTGGGCAGTTTCCTACATCTTTCCAATTATCTTCACTATTATCAAGCAAGTCATGGTGACGGCATCATTGCCCTGGAAGCATGTACCTACAAAGAATGATATATGAAACCACTAGGTTGCCTATACATGTGTGCATATGCACATACCAATAAATATTTATAAAGCAATCATGAGTTTGGGAAGAAGAAAAAAGATAAGAAGGGGTTGGAGGGGTTGAGACAACAGGGAGCATGGATGCAGTGCTTACATTTGAAGGTCACAAACCACATAAAATATTTAAAAAGATGAAAAGAAAAAAAGACAGGACATTTCTAGTACATATCTCCTAGGATCCTGATTGCATGCATTCTTTTGGTTAGATTTCCTTTTGAGAATGGCTTATATTAAAATTTCTAGTATGATTGTCAAAATATTTGGAAAATGCCTAGAAAAAACCCTCCTCACAGTAAAACAGAGAGTGGAGAAGCCTGTAAATCTGATTGTTTTCCTCAAGTGGTTTTATTCCATGCTGTATATTTTAATCACATTCTTTCTCCTTCCCCAAGTCTTCGCAGATCCTCCCCCAGCCCAACTTGTAGATGTTATTTCTCTCTCTTAAACAAAAGAAAACTCAAACCAGAGCAAGCCAACAAACTAACAAAATAATATACCCACATACATAGTGCTGGGCTTTGTGGTTTATGTCTATAATCCTGGCACCCAGGAGACATAGGCAGAATTATTATGCATTCATGGTCATCCTTGGCTACAGAGTGAGTTTCAGGTTAGGCTGTGCTATATGAGACCCTTTCTGAAAACAACCATTAAAGAACAGCAGCAAGGCAGTGCTCATATGTTAAGTGAGTGAGTTCTCCCTACTGCCTGGACCAACTGTAGCCCACAAACACCAGTGACAAAAGCAGAATTATGAACCAGGTTTCCACGTGGATAATTCAGGATTGGAAAGAGATTATGTAACTTGTTCACACTCACACCAGGGACGCTATCAAGTGATGATGTAAACTCAAGTCCAAGTACAAAATCTACTTTGTGAGCTACATCTCTGTTTCTGGTCCTCAAGTGCAGTAAAATCCAACTTTATTGTGCTCATATTTGCAACAAGCAGTTTTATATGGACTTAATTACTTGTTTGAATATTCTAGTATCTCTCATTAATTTCTAGCATTTTGATAATATTATCTTGTAGGAGTGAACCCCACAAAGCTACCTGCCCAACAGGGCGGGGTCAAGGTAGAGATAAAAGGTAGTGAAAGGAAAAGGGGCCTCCCTCTTTTTCTCCTGGAAGCCAGCCACGCTTCTAACTCCTGGTATGTGCGACTCTCTCTCTCCCTGATAAATAAATATATTGTTTTTCCCTATATAGCCTCGATTACCGCGATATTATCTAATTTTCTTTTAAGAAATATAAAAGAATCAGCAAAAGCAAAGAGACCTATCACTTTATCTCATGCATTGATCTTAAATAAAGAACTGAATTTCCTGATCAAATTTATATCACTGTACAGTTTCAATGACTGGATCTATATTTCCCTCCCTCACCCAATTTATAATTTTCATTCTTACATAGCGATGTTTCAAAGATCTATTATTCACAGCATTCATATTTTCTACCTCTGCAAGATGTAGGATTCCATGACTGGGAAATCCCAACATCATTTTTGCTGTTTGTTTCAGGGAAATACTTTAATAAAAACATAATGTACATGCTCTATTTAACTGAACACACAATAGATGTTCATCTGTCAATCACTGATCTTGCTATCTCAGATCAGGGCATGGTCCAGGCCCTGCCATGTACAAAGGGAAGAAGTTCAGTACAGTGGGCTGGCAAAGCCAAGTGTCCATTGTACCAAATGTTACAATAAGAAACTTTGATCCCAGCACTCTAGAGGCAGAGGCAGGTGGATCTCTGTGAGTTCGAGACCACCCTGGTCTGTCACGACCACCTCGACCAGCAAGGAAGACTCGACTCAGGAATCCTTCTCACAAGCAGTTTATTCAGGACCTTGAACAAATCTTCTGACCCCAGGGAGTGCCCACCCACAGCTTAAAAAGGCCCTTGGGCGGCCAACCCCGGTAAGCCATGTGGCGACAGCAGATAGGTCCACATACGAGGAAGCAAGCCTGATATCCAGCCTTGACCAAATAAGGAGTTGTTTATCACAGATTGCACTTGCTATCGGGCTAGCAGAGGCAGAAGCCAGCACCATCTTAAGGGTGCAGCACTTCGCAGCTCTCTACAGTTCCCCCTTTTTTTGTTTAAAATGCAACAGGCAAGAGTAGAGGTCTGATCTCTGACAATGACAGGGACATTGTACTGATTTTTGTTTGGTGTCATCCACTCAACAAACCTCAGACCAGTCCTTTTCATTGCTGGAAGGGGGCACTGTTCATACCATGGGGATCATGACAATAGTTTGGAGTTCCTCCTCATTCTCCTCGGAGTCCGTAGACTCTGAGTCTTCTAGAGCTGAGTACATCTTTCTTTTCTGTTTTCCTCCCTTTTCACTGTTTGCCTGCTCTGATCTCTCCTCTTGTTCTAAAGCATTTCTCCCCTTTTTAACTGCCTCACTACATTTCTGATCCTCAAGGGAACTTTTTAACTAGTCTCCAGACAGGCCGAACACCACCTCTGAGCGTTTGAAATAATTTACCAGCATTTATCATCAAGTGTACTTTAGCAGTTGTTCCTTCCTGAGCAATCAAACAAACTGAAAAACACAATAGTATACAGTATCCAGAATTTCTGTGTATTTTCCATATTGTTCCTCAGTCCCATGTCTCCCTAACTTCCAAAAATCTTAGATTCTTAGAACGAAGCAGCTCATTCAGAGCCAAAAAATTGGGTGCAACTGAGAAGCGCCCATAGCCAAACTAACAATGTTTTTACTTCTGGTTTTCTGCTAGCCAAACTAACAATGTTTCTTTTAAGCTTCTAATGTTTCTTTTCAGCTTTTACATTGGGTTCCCTGCTAGCCAAGCTAACAATGTTTTTACTTTTGGTTCGCTGCTCCACGAACCATTTGTCCTGCTCTGTCTTTACCTACAGAGAGGAGTAAACCAATTGCTCTTGTCCCAGTCCTTTTTTTGCCCCGCTCTTGTCGTGGTCCCTTTTTTAGTCTAAGATTCTTTGATCGCAGCAACTCGTTGAGTGCCAGAAAAATTGGGCGGGATGTGGAATTACCCATGTTTTAAAATTGAATACCACCCAAAGGGCCAAGAAAAAAAATATCCTTTGTTTCACTTTTACTCCATCCACTTTGACGCGGCTCTACTACTTTCCCTTTAGTCCAGTCCGCTTTGACGCGGCTCTGCTGCTTTGCTTTCCCGTCCGCTTTGACGCGGCTCTACTACTTTCCTTTTTGTCCCGTCCGCTTTGACGCGGCTCTGCTGCTTTGCTTTCCTGTCCGCTTTGACGCGGCTCTGCTGACCGTTCTCCCCTTCTCTATTGGTGAGAACAATAATCCCGCTTTTTTTTGCGGATCCCTGCCTTACCTGGGGACTTACTGGTGCACCCCCTGACCGCTGTGAGTTCTGAATTCCTTTCTTCATACGAGCGTCCCCGTACGGGCCACCAACTGTCACGACCACCTCGACCAGCAAGGAAGACGTGACTCAGGAATCCTTTTCACAAGCAGTTTATTCAGGACCTTGAACAAATCTTCTGACCCCAGGGAGTGCCCGCCCACAGCTTAAAAAGGCCCTTGGGCGGCCAACCCCGGTAAGCCATGTGGCGACAGCAGATAGGTCCACATACGAGGAAGCAAGCCTGATATCCAGCCTTGACCAAATAAGGAGTTGTTTATCACAGAGAGCACTTGCTATCGGGCTAGCAGAGGCAGAAGCCAGCACCATCTTAAGGGTGCAGCACTTCGCAGCTCTCTACACTGGTCTACAAGAGCATGTCCCAGGACATCCACCAAAGCCACAGAGAAACCCTGTCTCTAAAAACAAAACAAAACAACCAGATTTCTTGGGCAAGGCTGCATTTGGTTGTAAGATTATGGGAAAGGAAGGAAAAGGTTTACGCAGAGGAGATATGTGTAGTGAGACTTGAAGGAAGGCAGTCTTCCTGGTCGTTTTACCCGGGGTCATCAAAATGGGATGCTGCACTGTGTTGCTCAAATCATAGGAAATAGTTTGTTTTTCTCTAGTCCACAATTGCGTATCAGTATAACCTATACTGTAATGAGAGCTCCTCGGGCTTGCATACTACATTTGTACTGGATGCTCATGTGGCCTTCATGCACACATATGAACACACTCCTAAATGTTCATCTCAAAAAGCTGCGACATATGAAGTTGGGGGTGACGGAAGAGCTCAATTCACAACACAGTAATTTCAGCAATATGGTATGATCATAAAGCAGGTATCATGCATGATGTCTATATACAAGGTAGCTACTGTGAAGCAGAGTCATGTTGCATTCTTAAATAATGATACTAGGTATAGTTATGGAAAATCTTAGGTGGTTGTTAATACTTTTATGTGGTTTGTTTAGAGATGGTATAGCCCCATATTTAAGAAGTAGATAGTCACTTATAGAGGAGAGTAAAACCAAATGGGGGCAATGATTTCTTTTCCAATACAGCAAATCATGTTCCTTGAAATGGATTTTGGGCAGTGATCAATTTTAGCCAAATCCAGTCATATGAGCAAGAGCAGAATGTAAATGAAGATTGTCAGGAAGGAATCGAGAAGCAGAGTCATGTTCTAAGGCAAGCTTATTGAGTGTGGAGTAAAACTTTAGATGATAGTGCTCTAAGGGAGCAATGTTCCTGGTGTGTCTGTATTCTTGTCTTACATTCATGCAACAGATTCAATGTTTCACTCTTTAAGATTATACCACAACTATTTAGGACAAAGAATAAAACATGGAATTTTTATATAATGTTCAACATCCCCTTCCCCATTCTCATTAGCTTGACCCTAGTTGTGATGCTGGCTTTTAAAACCAAGTATATCTGGGTGTTGGTGGCACACACCTTTAATCCCAGCACTTGGAGGGCAGAGGCAGGTGGATCTCTGTGAGTTCGAGGCCAGCCTGGTCTACAGAGACCGCCTCCATAAACGATACAGAGAAACCCTGTCTTTAAAAAGCCAAAAAAAAAAGAAACTATAATCATTTGGTGCAGAAGTGAGGCTCCCAGTGAATAATAAAGTAGAAAGAAGCAGACAGTCTCTGTTGGCCTAGTGAGAGTTACTATTGCTGTGAATAGACACTATGGGCCCTCAACTCTGATAAAGGAAAACATTTAATTGAGGGATTTTACTTATCATCCTGGCAAGGAGAATGGAGGCATGCAGGCAGATGTGATGATGGAGGAGTAGATGAGAATGCTACATCTTTCAGGCAACAGCAAATCCACTGAGATACTGGGCAGTATCCTGAGCATAATAAAGCTCTAAGTCCCCCACTGTGACACACATCTTCCAAGAAGGCTATACCCACTCCAGCAAAACTACAAATCCTAATAGTACCACAGCCTATGAGATTATGGAAACCAATTACGACCACACTGGCATCACACATGTCTCAGTTACTGTGTGGATTAAATGTTTCTACAAGTTTAGGCAGCATTGTTCCATTGCTGTCCTCCATTAGTCATTAGAGTCTAGCATTTTTCTCAAATATTGCAAGGACAACAAACACTTAGACTGTCCTTTACCAAGACAAGGAAATTACAAAAACAGAAGGTTTTGTTTTTTGTTTTTGGGTTTTTGTTTGTTTGTTTGTTTGTTTTGAGACACAGTTTCTCTGTATTGTTTTGGAGGCTGCTCTAAAACCCTGTGGTTTTCCCTATTGAAAGGAAAGTAATTAACAACTCAATAACCTTCATACTTATTGGTCTGTTTAGATAGTCTGTTTCCTTTCAATTTAGTGGCTTGTACATACTAGTAAATCACATATTTCTCTATTTCTAACAATTATTCAATTTGTTGACATGGAATTCTTCATGGATGTCTGTTAGGATTCTTCGGATTTGTCATGTTAAGTGTAATGACTTGTTTTGTACTAATAAGTTTATTTACTGAGTTCTCATTCTTTTGGGGGAGTAGTTTAGTAAAAATATGTGCTTTGCTTAAATATCTTTTCACAAGCCAAACTATGTCTCATAATCCTTTCTCATTTTCTTTCTGATTTCTATTTCAGTGATATCTGCTCTAGTTTGTACTCATTCCAGTTACCTTGGAAAGCAGTTTTCTTTTTCTAGTTTGTGCTCTGAAATTAAATTGTTTATTTTCCATTTTTCTTTTGCAATTAAGTAGGTATTTATTGTAATGAATTTATTCTTATAATCAGTTTTTCCTTCACCCTACATTTGCTATGTATGATTAAACTTTTGTTCCAGGTTCGTTTTCTTTTTTCTTATTCTTTTTTTTCTGAGACAGGGTTTCTCTGTACCTTTGGAATATGTCCTGGAACTTTCTCTATAGACCAGGCTGGCCTCAACCTCACAGAGATCCAACTGTCTCTCTCTCTCCAGTGCTGGGATTAAAGACTTGAGCCACCACCACCCAGCCCCCAGGTACTTTTTAATATGACATTATCTTTTCTCTGCATCTTTGCTGATGAAGAGTGTTTTATTTAATTTTCATCTTTGTTTCCTTCAGTGATTAATTGATTAATTCCCAAATATTGTACTATTTTGGCTAGGAATGATGTATTACCTAAATATAATGCTCAATTCATTGACATTTGGGCCCCAGTATCCCATGACTATTGAGAAGAACTTGTCTCCAGCTGTTGATGCACCCAATGTTGTTATGTGTCTGTCACAGCTTTCAAGCCTGAAGAGTTCTCCTGTGTCCTTGAGGAAAGGCAGTGCAGTTGCTACTTGTTCATTGTAATCAAATATCTTTGCCTAATTTTTAAACTTTCCCTTGGTTAACTTTTTGCTTTCCAGGAAACAAATGTGGTTGGCTTAGGCTGAGCATTTACCCCTAAGTAGCACAGAACCATCTTTCCATGTTTTGAAATTTAAAGAAACTATTTTTGGAGAATGCATTTGTGGGGGCTCTCCCGCTATAGTCAAAAGTGAAAGAGAGGCACAGGCAGGGAGGAGACAGTCTGTTCTATGCGCTCCATGTTTCCAAAGCTGTGAGCAGGATTTGGAAAAATATGTGTGGATAAAGTAAGAGAAAACACTAACATGTGCACATTCTTTTTAAGGAGTGCATTCTGTTTACCAAACTTGTGAAGATCTGTAATTCAATAGATGTGTAATGTCCATACTGCATGATTGTGGTAGCTAGAAAAGCTCTGCGCTAGCAAACACAGGGACTACTTTCATGTTAAACACTGCTGTGTCCACTCAGAGATTCACTTATCTTACCCAAAAAATGAGAATGTGAGCTGGATAAAACTCTCAAGTCTCTGTACCTATAATTCAGTGATCCTGACTCCTTCGAGTGACATTGTTGTTTTATTCATTTACAAAATTAGAAGGTTTGTTATGCTGCTTCCTTCAGCGATGGTGACAATATACTTTTCAAGGACATCGAGTGCTATATAAATGCAAAGTAGTTGCAGGGAGGTTTAGAAAATATTTCATGATGTCTGTTAGTTCTCAAAAGGATGGCAACATTTAAACACTAGTTGTGTTGCCTAGTACACGTATGTGTTTCATTAAATAAAACACCAAGGTCTTTAAATATATGTCTCCTAGAACAGGTGCAAATCATTTGTTTATTTTTCCTGGCAAAAGTATTGAGAAAAATGGAAATTAAAATCTGCTGCTAATCTTTAAAAAAATCATCTTTAGGCATTTCCTGTTTACTTCATGAGGTTACCTCCTCCATTTAGCAGGTATTAACTTTAGGCTGTCCATAATCCACAAAACATCCTTATCATTCCCAACAATGTATATATTTCCATCCCTCCCACTCCAGGAGGGCACCACCAATCCATGCACTTTCTTGTCCTTCCACTTGTCAACTGTATTTTCACAACGAGGTTTGTAACATCCGCATTTTACTGTGTAACCAAAATTAAGTATTCCCTTTAAAGAAGAAAGCCACATTTGGTCCATTTGCCTATCAGAGAATAGTCACTTCTTTCGCCATGACTGGACTTTTCTTTTCTTTGGCTCCAATGTGTCTTTGACAGGGACATCTTCACACACGCCCACCATTCGTTCAAAACCGTTGTGTCATATTTGGCATTGGGGACAAGCTTTCTTGCAGTCTGGCTTTGACATACAGTTTCAATGTCTCCTCTTGAGGAAGGAAGAGACACACGCTTTTCAGGTCCCATTCATGACATAAGAGGCCTCTGAATGATTAGCTCTCAGTCCAGTATTTCTCACAGTCCAATATTCTCAAAGACTGGTTCGGAACGTAAGCTGTATGTAAATATGTGTTCTTGAAAAACTTGTAAGTTTTCCTTTCTCATAACGCAGCCCGTGCCCTTTGTCACATCCTAAGGCTGTCCAGGGATTTACAGATGTGTACTCCTTAGGTACTTCCTTGGGCCTCAGTCTCTCTGCTGCTGGGTCATCCTGGCTCTAACAGCCTCGGCAAGCTTTCCCACCTCCAAACCCCGGGGGAGGGGCTGCTGGGAGCCGAAGGTCCGCGCGTGCGCGCGCACTCTCTCGCGAGTCTGCGCGTTCTTCCCGGGCATCTCAGCAGGGCCGCGCGCGCAGGGCAGCCTGGGAGGCGGCCATGTCGCGGGTCCCCAGAGGCCGGCCACGCAGGCGCGGCTCTAAATGTGTACCTGCAGGCGGATGTTGAGGAGCACGGAGCCTGCGATGTAGAAGTACTGGAAGTTCATGCGCAGCTGCCAGGCCAGCTCGAAGAAGGCGAGCAGTGTCCGGGAGAGCCCTTTGCAGAAGACACCGTACAGGGTGGCGGCCGCGGGGCCCACAGCCCCACAGGCTGTTGATTTTACTTTGGCCTGTGCCTCTTTGGTGTGTTAGACTCTTTTCTAGGGGACAGGCTGGCGACCAATCATCTCCTCTGATGATAGTGATGTCTGTGCCAGTGTCCACTAGACCAGAAACGTCCTTATTATCTAATTTTAACTTCATGGTGGGCTTATTATTAGATATGGTTTCTATCCAATATGTATCTGAGGACCCAAAACCTTTGGTGCCTCTCTTATTAGCTGTACTTGTTTAATCAGTGGACAGTAAAGGAGAATCAAAAGCTGAGCAAGAAGTTGGCTGATGGGAGAGTACTAATTATAGTCAGAGATGCCACTATAACCTTGATTTCTCCCTCATAATCATTATCAATTATTCCTGGGAAAACTTTAAGCTGCTCATGGTTATGGTGCTGCTGCCAATAATTAGCCAGTGTTTTTGGTGGCAGTGGAACCAAAACCCCTGTTGGAATAGCTTGTACATACATTTCTGGAGATAAGGCTTGGTGGGTGGTGGAACTGAGGTCCACTGCCTGGTATTGCTCTGCAGAAGGTAGACATTGTTTGCTGGAACAAAGCTGACTGCCCCATAAACTTGTGTGGGTTTGGAGGCCTGGGGCTGTCCTGTGTACCTGTTTCCCTGGTTGCTATTGGGAACAAGAGGCTGACCATGTATGTCAGTTTTAGGTTGACACTCATTGGCCCAATGTTTTCCTATCTTGCATCTTGGAAAGAGTCTTGGTGCAGGGGCTTTCTGAGGTATGCCCTTTTGCTTTTGTTGGCAGTTTTTTTAATGGCATGATTCACCACAGCTAAAACATTTGTTTCTGTCCTGATTAGACAAGAACTGTCTAACCGTAGTACCTTGAATAGTAGATGCCATGGGGGTCCTTGCTGATAACTGTACCTATCTCAGCAGAGGCGAATGTAGCCAGAAAGATCTGTTTTTTTTTCAATATGGTTGAATAGCTGCTTGGCAGGCAGAATTAGCATTTTCAAAAACCAAATGTTTAAGAAAGTCTTTGCCTGAATCGACATTTCCAAAAATTTTTCCTAATGCTGTTAGGAAATTGTGGACAAAGTCTGAAAAAGACTCATCAGGCCCTTGTTTGATCTTTGTAAGGGAAGAGCTCATGCCCACTTTAGTAGGTAATCTCTTCCAGGCTCTGGTGGCAGCTGTTTGAATTTGGGCAAATAGCCCAGGTTCATATTGCCTTTGAACATCTTCTGCCTCATAATTTCTTTTCCCCATTAACATATCTGCATTCCAGTTATTGCCTGCCTGAGCATTTCTTTTTGCAGTTTCTTTACAAGCTTCTGCAAATTCTGACTTCCATAAAAGATAATCTCCCCCTGCCAAGGTTGCTCTAGTTAAAGTATACCAGTTGAATGGAGTAATTGTTTGCCACAGATTCTATGATGGTAGTGGTATAAGGAGTCATAGCTCCATATTGAGAGACTGTAGTTTTGACTACTTTGGTTACACTGAAATCAAAACCAACATGATGACTCCAGGGAGTGCCTCATGCATCTGATGTCTCTGTTACTGGTAAAGCAGTCATATTCTCTGATTTTGTCTCATGTAGGTGGGTAATAGGTGTCGTAAGGGCAGCTCCCACCTCCAAGAGGTGGCTTGGCAATACCTTTCTGAGAGGTGTCGATAGACTTGCCTGTCCTTAAACTCTCTAGCTGGATAATCAGGTCTTGATGTTCTATTTCTTATCCAAACTGCTCTCTAAGATATTGAATTTTGTCCTGTAGGTCTTTTTGAGGATTTAATACTAGGCAAGCCAGAGAGGGTCTGCTGGAGGAGGTGTATAAGGCAGAAGCCGATGTTTTGTTAATGGAGGTCAGACTGGGTCATGATATTTAGCTGCCAATTCCTCCAAATCTTCCCACTCAGAGTCACTAAAACTATCTTCCATAGGGTGTTGATTTTTGGATAATTTTTTAAGTGAGGGATATATCTTTCTAACTTTGGGTCTGACCTTCTCATCCTTTTTTGGTTGTGGTTAGTTTGGGGCCTCTTTTTTATGATATTACACTGGGTTTGTGGGTTAGACTTTTGAATCTCTTCTGAGTCACTATCAAACGACATAAAGTCCTCCTCCTCACTAAACTGTTCCTTTTTCTGTTTCAGTAGGTTCTATGCATTTCGCTCCTTCTTTTATTATATTTACTACAAAGGGTCATGCTGTTTCTGAGAAGTAATTTCATTAATCATATTACAAAATAGAATGCTGTAATAGGAATCTTTTCAAGGCTAAAAGTTGTATAGTTTATTACAAGTACCAACAGGGTTTAAGTAGGGCAGGTAGCAGAAGGGTGGGGTAACAGAAGTTCTCCTTAGCAGGATGTGTTTCAAGGACACAATTTGCATGTAGGGGATTCTGAACTGCAGGCCAGGTGGCATTAGGGAGGGATAGCCTGGACTGCAGTCCTTGAAAAATATGCTTTACAAGAAAATAAGCAGACACTCGAGAATTAAAAACTTAGCTAAGTGGTAGTCTCTAAGAATATAGTAGGAATATTAAGATGGCTTTTATTATACTACCCTTATTTATGGCCCTCCACAAACGATGGTAACACAGAGTCAGGGAGCCAGAAAGAAAGGCGTTGGTGACAGCAGGGGCTCAGTGTATTTCTATACATGAACTGAATCTTGAGGTACAAGTAAGATTGAAATGGAAATAAGAAAAGGGCTCAGTCACAATAATAGAATGTGTAAGACAGGAAGCTAATAGTAAGAATGGTATTCTGAGTGTACTATTTAGGAAACTTTGCTATTGTCTTTATATGGAATCTAACTTACACTAAAACTAGCAAAGGGTAAAAAAAACAGCAACAGCTTCTTGACTCTGACCTTGAGTTAACATGCTGTCTTGCCAATCCCTACATTCTTTACATTGCCTCAAAGATGCTTGCATAGCCAGTTTTCAATAGGAACAGACAGGGCAATTAGGATACTCCATTTGCATACATCATTCTGTACCAAACATTTCAGATAACTTAGTAGTGTCCAGGGTAAACTCAAATGTCACCTACATCCTTAGAGTTGGGTTTTATATATACTATAAGAGTGGTGCTTGTTTTTATTTGATGCATGCTTGAGAGCCTCAGAGTGCTGCAAGATCAGGTTTTATTACCCAATTACATTTTTATACAATCATAACCAAAAACTTATGCAATCAGTTTCTTTTGAAAAGTCACAGTCTCCATTTGAATCTGATTGATTTTTGCAGTGAATGGCCAGGATCCCAGTATAAATCTGTACAGTTGTTCAGTGGGCAGTTTTATTCCCATAGACACGGTGTAAGCAGAGTATAGTGAAGGTGACCTTGAGATATATTATTAAATGGAAAGAAAAGAAGCTTGAACTGAATAGACACTTAAATGTTACTTGGACGTTACAGTTCCCTTTACATTTGGGATCTAGAGTATTAAAATACAATGAAGGAATATATGCCTCACATAATTTCAATGAGGCAGTCCTTAAAAACAAGTAAAATCTTAATGTTCACAGCTTCAAAACAAAACAACAGGTGAACAGAAAAAAATGAATATAAAATGTGGATGGAAGCTTAGGAAACAAGATTTCAGGTAAATATGTAAATAATTTTTACTTCTTCCAGCTCTCTTTTCCCAGAATCACACATCCATCTGCAGAAATTTAAAAATTGGCTCACAGAAACTTTTATATATTATAATTTTATATAACACCATCATCTTTCTAAACCCTTAAAACAACTAAGAAAATCCTTACATATATTCTTAACATTCTTATAGTTTGTTTAGGAACAGGAAAATGTGGTATAAATACAATATTAATTCAAAATTTCATGTGTAATGGGCCTTTTAGGAAGGACATCTTATCAGTCAGTAGATAAGGGCAGATTCTAGGGAGAATCTATACACTTGATTAAGAGAGGGAAAGAGGGAAAGCAAAAGGGATGGGAGAGAGAGAAAGAAAATGAGGGAGTGAGGTAAATAAATTATATTGAGGAATTCTACAGGTGTATCATGGGGAAATATTCTTCATGATGAACCAACATGGAACTAAAATTGAAGACAAACATTACATGCATGGAATCCGATATTTAACAGTAATGTACATGAGGCCCCATGACTACTCAGATGTCTTCAGCTGACTAAGCTTTGACCATGGTAATACACTTGAGTGAATCTCCTTGAAAATGAGAGGCTTATTTGTGAATCAACAGTTGAAGAACCCAGGGACTGATTAGAGTGAGTTGCAAAAATGACTATGTATAAAAGCTCCATAACTAGGTGATCATTTGCACAAGAGACAGAGGCAGAAGGAAGGCTTGAATCTCAGGTTTAGAACTTGGGGTCTGAGTTAAGTAAATATTAGAAAATATTCAATGACAGAGGAAGGGCCATGAAAAGTTTCTGTGCACAGGAAATGTTTAAGAGTTCAGTGAAGAATTCCAAACTGAAGATCAAGTTCAGATCCATAGCTATACTGTACAGAATAAAAACCATAAAATGTATCATGTCCAACTCAGGAATGAAACCACAGAATTTTAAATTAAGAGGTCAAAGCTTAAATGCTAGAGGTTATTGTAGTTTATAATGTGGCAGCATAACATTCAATCCAACCAAAACTGAAGTAAAATAAAGTTATTTTTCTGAGAGAAAATAAATAACATGGCAATGAACTGGAAAAAGTATAACTTTTTCAACAAATGAATGCTAGACCACCTTGTATTTTGAAATGAACTTGACCATGCCTATAAACCTGTAAAAGTTGACACTAAATGGATAGAGGTAAAGCATGGTGTGTGGCATGAATCTCCGACCTCACACTTGCTGGATCAGCACTCTACAACTGATCTGCACCCCTAATCCTTTGTAGTTTGTTAAGAAACAGTCCTGCTAAGCTTTCCACATTGGTTACAAACATATTATCCCCCTATCTCAAGCTCTTGAGCTGCAATTAAAGGCCGGGGCACTAAACCTAGGTAAGCCTACTTTTCAGTGCTTAAACATCATAATACTCAGAAAAAACACACAGATATGAATATTTGTAAAGCATATATATATATATATTTCTAAAAGCATAAGTGACAGAGAATAATAAGCAAGCTAGAACGCATCCAAAATGGGAGTGAGGTGAATCCAGAAGTCACACACCTATACACTTGAGAGGTGGAAACAGTTTCAGTAGTTCAGTGTCATCCTTGGCTATATGACAAGTGAAAGAAAAGGAGAAAAAAGCCACACAAAGAAATTCTCCAAATGAAACTGTATGGAAGTTGTGAAGCCACCTACTCACTGGGAGACATTTGCAAATTATTTATTATAACCAGAGAGATTGAATTCAAAGTCAATACAGAACTCTTAAATCTCAAAATAAGATTAAACAAATGGTCCAAAATTATAAATAAAGACTTCTTCAGTAATATAATTAAAACGTATAAATAACTACATCTCCAAAAATATGCACATATTGTCATTACACAAATGGAAACATATTTATCAATGTCATCATGGCATACCAGGTACTAAGGCACTCAACCTAGGACATCTATAGTTAACAAAAGTGAAGGAGAGAAATTAACATCTTTATGCATTATTTTTGGTATTTTGAAAGCAGTTTGGCACCTCTTAAAAATATTAAATATAGAATTGCAGGATCATTCAGCCAAAAATCCAATATAATTGTTAAAAAACTGGTGAACTGGTACATACAAAGATAAACTTCTATATTTATCTCGATTAGATGATTCATAATAGAGTAAAAAGCTTAATGTTGTTAACTTTTGAATTAGCAAACCACAAATGCATTCAGCATCCATTCATTATTGCACCATTAAGCAAAAGAAAGCATGAAGTACTGGTGCAAGAATGTTAAAACATAATGAACATGATGCGAAATAATTATGAATTATTCAAAATAATGAAAACTGTGAAAGGGAGAAGTCACATAAGACTTAACAGTGCTGGCCAGTCAGAATTGTTAAGATTGGGACTTCCCAATGATGGGGAGTAGAGATAAGCGGAGCAATGGTGAGTAAATTCACAGGGGATCTCTGAAGACAGAGAATCAATTTTAGAGCTGAGTTATCTTTTTCTATTATGGATACACTGTCATAGGACAATGAGGCTCACACTCTTATAAAATTCTCAAGGAGGAGATGGGAATTTACTAAGAGGTATCTGTATTCAAAAGTAGATTATTAAACTTCTAATCCATCAAGAGTTTCCCAAATCTCACTCAGGATCACCTTCAGCCAAGTACTCCTGATGCTCTAACACCCTTCAAAGGACTTTTGTTTTGTTTTGTTTTGTTTTTATTTTCCACCTTTTTTTTCAGTGCATTAATAAATGAAAAGCAACATTCTTTTTTTTGTTGGTTGTATGTTCTATTTTTTTTATATTTTATTTTCCAGTTTAAATTTAGATAAGAAACAAGGTTGCTTCACAAGTCAGTTTCAGGTCCCTCTCCCATTCCCTCCCCTCTTCCTGTGCCCTCCCCCAACCCCCCCCTGTTATCCCCTCATTCACCCAGGGAGGGTGAGGCCCTCCATGGGGGTGTCCATAGTCTGTCATTTCATATAGGGCAGGGCCTAGACCCTTCCCCAAGCGTTCAGGGTGAGAGTGCACCTCACATTGTTCTATGGGAGTCCAAAGTCCGTGTGTATACTTGGGATGGGTACTGCTCTGCTGCCCAAGGCTCAATAGATTCCCTAGGCCTCCTCATTGACATGCAGATTCAGGGGGTCTTGATCAGTCCCATGCTGGCTTCCCAGGCTAATGCCTGGGATTCAAGAGTTAACCTTTGTCTGGTCAGCTGTTTCTGGGGGTTCAACCAGCCCAGTCTTAATCCCTTTGATCATCAGTCCTCCCTCTCTGTTACTGGCTTTCTTGAGTTCAGCTCAGTACTTAACCAAGGGAGTCTGCTCAACATCCTTAGCCATCCGGGAAATGCAAATCAAAACAACTCTGAGATGCCATCTTCAAAGGACTTTTATAGATGTCCAATAAAGCATACAAAAGGGCATTGAGACCTAATCCAAGTCTCAGAGTCCACACTTCCTTAGTAGATAATCTGAAGTTCTTCCATTATTGTTTCATATTTCATGTCTAGTTGTAAAGTAATAAAATTTATGTTGGGGACTTATAGTATCACCAATAATTTTTCTGAAGACCATATAAGTCATGGTGTGATGTTGATAGAATTTGAACTGCTGCTGATTTGTAGAAATCACTAGTGACTCATATCAGGTATTTGACTGCTGTGAATCAGACCACTGTAGAAGAGGAAAATAGTGGGAAGGACCACACTGGGATCAAGAGGTGACTACATTAAAATAGCTAATGACATCTTGATGTATATCCAAAATTGCATCCTTCAAATGAGTGTTATTTCTTGCTATACACATTTTTTTGTTATTTTTACAAGGCGGTCTACCCTTGTTAGGATACAACTCATTTAAAAATAAGCAAGACAGACCTCAAGAGGCTGAGACAGGACAATTGCTGCACATTTGAATATTGTCTAGGTGACAAAGCAGAACAAAACAAGTGTCCCTGTGTCTCCTTCCTGTTGAAATCCAAGCCTGATGTTACCATTATGCTGCTATTGTTTGTGGTTTTTGTCTTTCCCTTTTTGCCTTCTAAAAGACAATCCCTGGGATGAAACCGACTTAATCGTGGTGAATGATTGTTCTGATGTGTTCTTGGATCAAATTTGCCAGTATTTTATTGAGTATTTTTGCATTAATGTTAATGAAGGGTATTGTTCTGAAAGTCTCTTTCTTAGCTGTGTCTTTGTGTGGCTTGGGTATCAAGGTTATTGAAACTTCATAGAAAGAGTTTGGAAAAGAACCATCTGCTTCTATTGCGTGGAATACTTTGAGAAGAATTGGTATAAGCTGTTCTTTGAATTTCTGGTACAATTCTGCACTGAAGCGATCTGGACCTGGGCTTTTTTTTTGGAGTGGGGGGAGACTTTTGATGACTGCTTCTATTTTCATAGGGGTTATAGATCTATTTAAATTGCGTATCTGTTCTTGATTTAATTTTGGCAAGTCATTCTCTTCTGCTTCATTTTCATTGTGATGTTGGCATCTTGCTGGTGTAGAGTCTCTGGAATCTGATTGTGTCATATTTGATTTTCTTTTGTTGATTGTGTTTTTGTATTGTCTCCTTCCCATCCCTTCTTCTAGTGGGTGCAGAAAGAGCCTCTTCCTGGCCTGGTGGTTAGGGGACCAGAGTTCCCTTTCCGTGGGAGCAAGCAAGTCAAATACTCTGGTAGCTCTCTTCTTCCTGGTCCTAGTGGAGAAGAAGCCCCGGAATCTGAGGAGCATAGGCTCCCACCGGTTCGGGAGGCTAAGTGGCAGTCTCCAGGCACTAGAACACGGGCCCTCAAACAGACTCCGAATTGCCTGGTCCGATGGCACTTGAAGGCAGGCCCGGATACAGGGCCTGGTTTACCTGATTTTATTTGTGGAAAAGAAGACCAGGAATATGGGGTGCATAAACTCCTGCTGGGAGAGGAAGCTCAGTGGTGGTCACCAGGCACAGGTCCCATAGCTTGAAAAGAACTATCAGGAATCAGGTGTATAGGCTCCGTTTGGGAGTGGAGGCTCTGTGGCAGTCCCCAGGCAGTCCCTAGGCATTGGAAGGCAGGCGCGATACCCAGCATTTCTTTAAAATTAATTTTGTAAAACGATAAAGTACTTTAGAGTTGTGCTGTTTTCTTTTTGTGACTAAAAATCCTAAATAAAGCTTGTTAAATATTGGATGCTTGGAATGCAATATTTATAACCTTCCCAAACCACAGTGGCATCTAAAAACCCCTGACCCCTTCCCCTACCACTGAGTTAATGACAATTGTCTCTGTGGTCTTGCTGAGGAGTTGGCTCACAGAAAAACGATCCTTGAAGGTGTATGAACACCCTTGAGAATCTGACAGGTTCAGAGACCAGAAGAGAGAGGACACGGACACACCAGCACCAAGAGATGCTGACTTCTTGTTGCTCCCGAACCTTTTCCATGACAGAGGTCTCCTAACCTCCTCTGGGTAAGGGCCGGCTTCTGGTTTGCACTGGCTGCTGCTCCACTCCATCAGCAGCAGGCAAGCCATTATGCATCAACACAGAGTAGTATTTTACGCTTACTCTCCAAGCATCATCTCGGCAAAAGCATTGTAAGCTGGTGAGAGACTGATCCAGACCCTAAGGTATCTGGAATCCTTTTCAGCGAATTGTCTCTCACCCTGCAGAACACACCAGCTCAATTACTGGAGAATGAGGTTGGTCCTGGCCACCGCCCTCTCCTCCTGTCTTCAGTAAGAGCAGGGAAGAAGAGATCCGCTCCAGTGAGCATGGGAGTGACCAAGCCCAGCTGGCTACCAGGGCAGCAGCCTAGACGCGGGTCCTTTCCTCCTTCCACAGCTACATCCACCTTGCGTGCCCTGACCACAGCGCTGGACCATCTCGGCAAGGCTCATGGGGGACATCACTCCTGAAGATAGTCGCACTCACTCCGGTTCTTGCCTTCACAAAGCCACTATCAGTGTATTTGTGTGTGGGGGCATGTTGGGATCTCTGGAGAGGACTCCCTGCTTCTTTGGGAGAGAGAATGTCAGTGAGCAGAGGAAGGCAAAAGAGAAGGGGAGAGTGACATGAAATTTAAAGCTGCGCACTAACTTCCTTCCTTGCTGCCTGCATTGATTGGTCCTCAGCATCAGATGAGTCCAGGAACATGAGGCCCTGAGTCAGGAGGCTAAGCTGTAGAGAGGAGAAGCACCTCCTATCTAAGGAAGACGCTAGCTGAGCGATAAAGTTTCAGAATCCTTAGAGAGAGTAGAGCCCTTTTACAGTTTCCCCAGGATCTTGGAGAAAGTCTCAGGATTGCCTCCCTTCGGGGATCAAGAGCAAATCCAAGCAAAATGAAGACAAATGAGTCCCACCCCCACCCCCAGTCATTTTGTCAGGAACAGTGAAAAGTAGAGAGAGAAGGGAATGTCCAAAGAGTGCTTGTTTACATTAGACCCCTGTTAGTAATTAGGAAACTCAGCTCTCTGTCCCAGCCCCAGACTCTGTCCTCTCCATCCATCCTGCTCCAGCCCCTGGCACCTGCCCCTGCCTCTGTACCCCATTGGAGAAAATTCCAAGGTTTAGGGAGCCAGAGAAAGCAGAAGGTGCTAAGACTTGGGCAGTAGTAGTCTCCAGTCTCTTCTGATGCTCTCTCTGAAATCTTGAGTGGGCTTGGTGGCAGATGACTTGTTTGACTGTATTTAAAGTTACAAGAGAGTACTGAAGCAGAGAAGAACGTAGTTGGGAACAGTCAGGCACTCTGATTCATCACTGGTCATGGATGAGAATTTTAGCCCCAGGACACAGGACCTATTTTTAGTGGAGAATTCGAAGGCTCTGTTTTTGTGACTGCTGCTGGCGATCCAGGCTCAAAGTTGGTGATGACTGTGCTGTTTTTCTCCCACTAGCACAGTACAAGGGTGGCATGTTTCAGAGCCCAGGACTGAATTTATTCTGCATACCCTGAGCACCCTACCAGCAGCAACCCCTTTTCCTTGGCCTCCTTGAAATAAAACATCACACAAAAGGTGTGACTTCTTTCAAATCAGCATGAATGGAGACACTATCTGATTGTGTAACTCATCAAAAGTGTAGAAGATTCAGAGAGAAAGGACACACCAGGCTCACAAACTCTTAAAAGTAAGATGGTGAATTCGTGCTTCCATTTCTTTTATATACATCTTTCAGGCCTGCATAACCTACCTTTCCTTTCCATGCAGAAATTACTCTGTTTAGCCACAAAAGTTGAACACAACCAAACAACTTTACAAGAAAGAATCCAACTTGAGTGTTATTTTTTCTACAGGTTTGTTTGTGATTGAAATTTATAATATTCTCTTTGTTTTTAAAGGAATCTACTCTGCTTCCCATTAATAATATGACTTATGTAAATAATGAGCTCTTTTGAACACTGTGGTGAGCACCAACAGACTAATAAAGTTTGTCTTCAGGCACCTGCCATTTGTTCTCCCCTTCTACTTTAATAATAACTGTGCATTCTTTTGAAGAAGGGACATTTCTAAAGTTTGTACCTGAGTAGATGCCAGTTAACATACCCATTAAACAGTAAATGGTGGGACAAGGAAAACCCAACCCACGGTGGCAAGAAAGACCGGAAGGATTTCTTGAGTTCGCATAGTCCTTTGCTTTTTAAAGCAGTTGCCATTAGAGTAAGTAAGCTCTATAGTCTCCACCCAAACCATTTCCCAGTCTATGAAAGTGTTAATTTCCATAGATATCATTAAGACTGAAAGTCAACACATTTATTACAAAATATTAAGTTATTCTGATTTGAAATTAAATAGGAACATTCACCAGTATTGCTGTTTGAATTTTACAAAAACACAAGATAGGACTTGAAAAGTGAATTTCTACAGTTAGTAACCCATTTACATAAATTCCCTGGGCCATTTTTTTGCATTAGATCCCCAGGTAACCTTCTGATGGTGAACATATTTGAAAATGAATGTGACACTATCCCTGTGTCACTTGCCAGAAGAGAATGGACTTTAAAGGACTCTCCCAGAAGGCCCTCCTCCTTCCAGTAGTCAGCATTTCTTATTGTCATGTGGGAAGCACAAAGGTTAAAACCTAGACTGCAGAGCTCTGTGAAGACAGTTGCATTAGTCAGGATGGGCCTGCCATACTGTAGAGCAACACATTGTGGCCCATCCGTGGCCACCTGTGACTGGATTTTCTGCTAGCTGACTTTCTTAATGGTTCTTTATGTGAAGCAACTGCATGCCGCATGCTTACACTGTGTTGCTTAAGTTCACAGAGGATGGCAATTGCCACTGGTTGACTCTAAAATTCCTTCTGAAGTCTGGGGGATGTGGAGCTGAAAGCCTTGATGTGGAAGTACATCTGTCCTGTCATGTCATGTCTGCGTGTCAGACTAGAGTTCCTCTATTTGCTTTTTCTGCCAAAGGCCTGGTGTTCACCTGTGTCTGGAAGGGAAAGAATGACTGATTGAAACAGATGCTGTAGTTGGATGAAGACCAGTGTTTTCCAGCAGTGTTCTAGCTACCCAGGTGGCAATTCTCAGCTATTCTGCCTTTTAAATAGGAAGGATTGGAAGCTGTATGTTATTTTTGCCCCCCCCTTACCAGTACAATTAGAGACCCCATATACATCAAACAGACATCGCATAATTCCATCAGTATGAAAATGTCATCACTCCTTCCTTAGATTTCATATCTTCTGAAAGAAACATGAAAGCTCACTTCCATTTTGACAAACATTCTCCCAGGGAATCCCATGGAGCTAAAAAAGAAAAGACCTTAATTTCCTGGCATATTGTCTCTGTTGTTTGGAAAGCACATAGAAATTCAAAAATAAAGTCAAGCTAACTCTCTGAAAATGTAAGTAATACAAAGAACCGTTCAATGTGTGCACAAATATGTTTGGTCAAAGAAAACAAGTACAGAGGAGGCTGAAGAGCTTTGGAACAGAATGGTTGTACTTTTCAAATAGTTTTATTCTGCTGGAGGGTTGAATTGCAATTCCAAGACAATGCCTGTACTTCAGAAAGAAGATGTGTAGGGATTGAGAGAATGGTGGGCAGAACAGTTCTTTAGAATGTCTTCCTGCAAAGGAAACATGGAGTGCTGGAGGAGGCTTGTGTATTAGCCGCTGAACCTCAGTTCTCTTATGCTGTGTTCATGCCCCTGGTGTCTTTCGAATGTGAACTTTCAAGTGACTTGAGAAGGAGCAAGGCTTAGAAAGGGAGGAGTGCAGGTCTACCAGCTTCTGATGGTTTCCAGTTCCAGCCCTAAGTTCCTATTTCCAGCAGCACTCCTTCAAGTGCCACTTTTTAGAAAATCTTTGCAGATCACATTTTCTCTGCAACCAATGTCAGTGACAGTTTAAACCTTTATGTGTTGACTGTGCAGTTGTACTAAAGTAAAATCCATGCAATTGAAAGGATTAACTTGACCTTCCAACATGGAAGCAAAACATACCTGGGATTGCTGAGATGTGATTTGTGACATCATATGTGCAACTGTTTCTGAGTAACTGTTAGAAGATTTGCTAAAAGTCACTTTTATAGGTGGTGTTCAAACAGGTAGTATTTAAAATTATGATTTCTTCTATTGGAAGTGTATATAAACAGAAAGTATATGAATGTAAGTTCAAATATATTCATATATAAATAGAAAACATGAACATTCATTATTTTCTGTGATGTCTTCATTTTCACAAAATAATGTTTCAGTCTGTCAGTTACTCAGCACCAGAGTCATGTCACTGGTAAAGTAGATTAGTTATAATGATCTATCTTCTAATGAGACATGCATACAATTATTATATAGTACTCAAATTTGAATAAGTAGCAGACAAATGTGAATGAGAAGACAATAAATAATACCAATTCAGAAGTTCCAGTTGTAATACCTATTTTCTAATGACAGCAAGATGAAGAGTGTTTTATCTTCAGTCTCTACAATGCAGAGCATGTGGTAATGGAAAGAATTTTGATAATGGTCTATCATCATATGCAGATTGTTTTATTTTCCAAATTGCATTAATCATACAACCCTCCAAACAAAGTTGTTGTCAAAATTACACTAATTCATGAGAAGAGTTTAAGGTATTCTGTGGAACAAGTAACTAGCCTGTGAAACTGGTATCAACTGTTAAGAATATTTAATGAAATACTTATGTGCTGACATAGAAAAATAAGGTAAATCTCAAAGCATATCAGTCAACTGGCATCCAGTTATCATAACACTCATCATCTAAAACAAAGAGAAAGGAGTCAGGGGCAGTAACAGTGACATGGAATCTGTACCTTGTTCTCAAGATAGTTCTGCTGTCACAGTGTCTGCTTGGTTCTGTGTATTTTGCTGAATATTATGAAAATTAGAGGTGTTTACTTTTAACATGGATAATGTGATTTAGCTCAAAAGCATAGATTCAGCTTCTTGGTTTTCTGTTTATGATGTAATTGCATGCACACTGTGTAAATATCATAACAAATCAAAGCCATGAGCACAGCTGTCAGTGAATAACTACAACAGGTTATTTTCAACACATGGGTAGATGAATTATTTTTTACTTTGTTTCCTACCTGTTCATTTCTTCATCATCCACTAGTAATCTTTAAAATTTATAAACACTCAGAAAAATTGTATAAAAACATCACATCAAGAAATAATCTATACTATGGAAAATATTTTAAAAACCACTACGGGAAAAGAAACCCAGGACTTTGATGTCCTAAGAACCATTGTCTTCAAGTTCCCAACAGTAACCATCACTCTGAGCAGATTAGAGCCACAGTGCCCTTGTTCATTTGTATATATGATTCCTGAACTGTGCACAGCCATGTTTAAAAACAGACATGAAAATTTTCTTTTTCAATCCATAAACCTATAGACTTGTGAGTGTTATTGCCAATGACATGTGCCACGTGAGTGGACCACTGAACAAGAAGTGATGTGTGAGCAAGAGGGATTAAAACGTGGTGTTCATGTTAAGTCTGTGTCAGAGAAATTGAGACAGTCACAAAAACTCTTATAAACTTAGTTTCATGAGAATAGGAGACACAGAGTTACCCACAGTAAATGACTCCACTCAGAAATGAACTGAAGATGAATAGAGTAATCAGTATCTTCTGTGATTGTCTTCAATGACACTGGCAGATGTCATTAGACTAGGGGTGGGGGCTGTACTGCAGTTACACCTGACTTTGGGTTGTTTGGATCCCTTCAAGTATACCCTAAGGAGTCTACTCTTGGGAGAGAAGCTGAGATTAAAGGCTCTGTTCTCATTCAATGGTCTATGTTTTAAAGACAGAAAACTGGGGCTTAGAGTAAGGGAGATTTCTGTAAGGCCACAGAGGAAAAGTAAGACAAATCTCAGAACTTCCCAAGGGCTTTCCTGTATCATGTCACTATGCTCAATGACAAATCTCTTTTGTTGTCAGGGAACATGAGAACAAGTGGTTCCCACCATGTATGAGGAGGACTCTATTTTCTGTAAATACAAAACAATATTGAAGTGTTGTCTCTGACCATGTTATCCTGATACACAGCAGACTATCAGAAAAGGAAACACAGCAAGAAGACCCTCCTCCTCACTCTGTGCAATGTTAACTTTAGAAATGAGAGCTGGCAACAAACCACCTCAGGCCATCTTTAGATCCCGAAGGAGAGTTGTCAGTGATTTTTCACTGTTGTGCACAATTGACTCTGAAAAGATATGTTTAAAGTGGTCCCTATTGACCCTTATATAGTAATGTAAGATGGATTATTTTTTATGCCACTGAGATCTGTTTATTCAAGCTACTTCATGCAAATATGCATCCTGTACATTTACACAAGTATTGCTCAGGAGCTTAATCTATGGTAGTAGTGTCAAGGTTAATTAAAGCTGTTTAAGTATATTCCAGAATGTAGCATTTGGCTCTAACTTAGTAAATGCTAAGACAGAGACAGCTTAAATTACAAATCTGGTGTGTTGGCTAGGACACTTCAGACAAGTAACATGTCATTTAGGAAGTTTAATAAAACTGAAGGTAAATACATTTGTTAAAATAATTTAAAAGTTCTAAATAGTTACAGTTCAAATGACTAAACTATAATGTGATTTATGCTAGTGTTCTGCTCCAGGGGAGAAAATGGTGAGGACTTTCATAGAAATGTGGAGGAAAACCGTCTGTTTGGAACAATGCCCATGAGGGAGCTCCTAGAAAGAAAACACTGTACTCCAGATTCTCATCATTGTTGATAACTAAGTTATTGAAGATTATGGTTACTTAGTCCCTGAACTTGACTTTCTTTCCAGTCATACATTTCTTTCTTACAAAGTCATATAAGAACTTGAGGTTCTGCCGCTTCAGACCACTGTAGTCCAACTAAATAAGATGTCAGTAAGGATTAACACAGACTCTATTTACTTATTCTTTTTATCCCACCCTCTAGTTGGTCCCTTCTTCTAATATCCCCCTTTTTGTTTGAAGGTCTTTCCATTTTTTATTATTTTTTAAGTTTTTATTTAAATTAGAAACAAGCTTGTTTTACATGTCAATCCCAGTTCTGTCTCCCTCTCTCCTACCTGTCCCCCACTAACCACCTATCCCATCCCCTTTCTGCTCCCCAGGGAGTGTGAGGCCTTCCATGGGGGTTCTTCAAGGTCTGTCATATCATTTGAAGCACGGTCTAGTCCCTCCCATTGTGTACAGGCTGAGAGAGTATCCCTCTATGTGGAATGTGCTCCCAAAGTCAATTTGTATTATAGGAATAAATACTGATCTACTACCAGAGATCTCATAGATTGCTGAGGCTTCCTCACTGACACCCACTTTCAGGGATGTAAAGGGAAACCTTTTCCTTGGGAGAAGCCTTCCCGCCAGCCTGGTTCTAGAGCCGCATCAGTCCCAAATAAACTCACAGGAGGCTATATTAATTATGAAGCTGTTGGCCTTGCTTGTTTCTTACTGGCTAGCTCTGACTTAAGTAATTACCCTATAATTGTTAATCTAAGTATGTCTCTTACCGGAGAAGTTTCTGGGCTTCCTACCCCATGGCGTTATATCTTGACTCCTGAGTTTCTCCTACCCAGAGTCCTCCTGGATTCCTAGTCCCCCCTATCTTGGTCCCTATTGGCCAACAGTGCTTTATTGACATATACACAGGACTTCCCCATCACAGGGGTCTGAATGAATCTTATGCTGGTTTCCCAGCTATCAGTCTGGTGTCCATGAGCAACCCCTTGCTCAGCTCAACTGTTTCTGTGGGTTTCACCAGCCTGATCTTCACTCCGTTGCTCATCAATCGTCCATCTCTGCAACTGGATTCCAGGAGTTTCACTTAGTGTTTATCTGTGGGTGTCTGCTTCTGCTTCCATCAACTACTAGATGAAGGCTCTAGGATAGCATATAAGGTAGTCATCAATCTCATTATCTGGAAAGGGCCTTTAAGGTAGCCTCTTCACTATTGCTTAGATAATTAGTTGGTGTAATCTTTGAAGATCTCTGGACATTTCCATAGTGCCAGATTTCTCTTTAAACCTATAACGGCTCCCTCTACTATGGTATCTCTGTTCTCAGTAGAGGAGTCTAAAATGGCTGAGAGACACTTAAGAAAATGCTCAACATCCTTATCCATCAGGGAAATGCAAATCAAAACAACTCTGAGATACCATCTTACTGCTGTCAGAATGGCTAAAATAAAAACCGCCAATGACAGTTTCTATTGGAGAGGATATATAGAAATGGGAACAGTCTTCCAGTGCTGGTGGGAGTGTCAATAAATACAGGCACTTTGGAAATCCATATGGAGATTCCTAGGGAAAGTGGGAATCAGTTTACAACAAGATCCAGCAATTCCACTCTTAGGTATATTCCCAAAAGATTCATACAACAAGGCCGTCTGTTCCACTATGTTCATAGCAGCATTATTTGTAATATCCAGAACCTGGAAGCAACCTAGATGCCCCTCAACTGAATAGCTGGATAGAGAAAATGTGGTAAGTGTACACAATTTCCAGGCAAATGGAAGGAACTAGAAGAAAGCATCCTGAGTATAGTAACCCAGTCACAAAAATAAAAACATGGTATGTGCTCACTCATATATGGATGTTAGACATAGAGCAATGATTAGCAGTCTATAATCCACACAGCCATAGAAGTAAGGACACAAGGAGGACCCTAAGAGAGATATACATGGTCCCCCAGAGAAGCGGGAAGGGATAAAATTTCCTGAGCAAATTAGGAGCATGGGGGAAGGGGAAAGGAAGCTAGAAGAAGGAGAAGGGGAGACGAGAAGGGGAGAGGAGGACATGAAGGAGCAGGAAGTTTGAACCAGGGAAAGAATAGAGGAGAGCAAGATAACAGAAAGCAATTTTTCATATCAACTTCTCACACTATTGTACATAAGCAAATCAAAGCTGATGGGAAAGATTTTTTGAAGTTCAAGCCTACTATCAATGAATGCAACAATTTGTAATGCAATGCAGAAGCAAATTCCTTGTCATTCAAACCAGCCAGACTTGGGAAGATTAATTTAAATGTCTATGATATTTAAGAAAAAAGGAATCAAGGTCACATTATCCATTTCTGTTCTAGTACCTCCAAACTGTGTTGGTAATATGGCTAAAATTTTAAAAATCAATTTGTTAAAAGTGTAGTCTAGCAATGTCTCATCAATGGCTTTGAAGAAAGTTCATTGATCAGAGTTCATTGTTCAAGCACATCTGATAATGGCAGACACACATGGGTACATCATCAGGGAGGAAAAGCATACATACTGACAAGTCCAGGAATAATGAGGGCACTGAACTGCTCCTCCTCAGTAGTTCCCCAGGGTCAAGGTCCAGTTATCCAATGGTCCAGGAAAGACAGGATTGTGAGAGATGGTAATAGCTTAGCACAGGAGGCAAAGCTTTTAGAATGCTGTGAGTATGGTAAAGAGATAGAATCAAAAGAAAAGTTCACAACCAATGGCTTGTCTTGCCTTGCCTTAAAAATACACAAGTTCTGCTTTCTTGTGCTCAAGAACATTCCTTGATGATCTTTGCAATGACTGAACCTTTGGCATTGAGTAGGAAATGGGGAAAAATCTCTGCATTACAAAAGAAACAAGAAGATGTGTGAAAAATTGAAGTGACATGTTGGAAAAAAGGCAGATATGGTTGAAGATCCGATCATTATTGTGGGTGTAGTTTTTTCTTTCTTCCAGAGAATCACGTGACAAATAATTTCAGAGAAAAGTTATTCTTTTCCTGACACTATTGTTCAGAATGTTATAGAAATATATTGAATCCTTGCTTTTTAATAATCTGCATGGATTTTTATTTCAGCTGTTCACTTTCCACCATTTTGTGTTATAGGCCCAACCAGCACGGCTGAGGATGTAGCAAACCTCTGGAGACTTACTTGCTGTGAGTTAACCCTTGTGTTTTAGCAATGTTCCCATTATGCATGTTATATACCTAAAGAGATCTAGACTTTGAATGAATTAAACTAATCATCCCACCTTCTTCCAGATAGAAAGTACTAGATCCCAGTCTGCTGTTCTGAAAATGACTCTATTAGTAGAATCACAATGCTACTTACAGAGTCAAGTCTCCATAGAAAAGTACACACACAACACCAAAATAAAGAATAAAAGTTTTCTAATAACATACAAATGGGACCTGGAAACATTCCTCAATGGTTAAGAACACTTTATGCACTTCCAGAGGACCTAGGTTCAGTTCCCAGCACTCACATAATAGCTCTCAGTCATTTGTAACTCAAGTCTCACTGTGCCCAACACACTTTCCTGGCCTCAAGGCAGGTATGCATATGATAAACAAACAGATATATATACACACACATATATATATATAGTTAAAACACCTATCCAAATTAAAAGGAAGTGTACTGCTAATAACAATGCTGACACTATTATATTCATAGGGTTTATAGAATTGTAATATTAAAATTATTCTAAGTGTACATCAAAGAAATATCTTAGTTTGACGACAGAACAAATTGAAGTTTCCATTAGAAATCCAAAATTTTCCAATAAATTTCATCTTTCCCTTTCTGAAAGTGTATGGGTTCTCTGATCAATGATTCTCAACATATGTTCTGCATTGTGTGAGAAAGAACATCTCTGGAGGGGAGTCTAAAAGAGACACCTCTGGTCTCCTGAGTGAGGCATATCAGATCAGTTCTCCGAGAGGGCAGTGGATTTCCACCTTAACATGATGCCTCCAGTGAACATAAAAGTCAGACATCCCCTCTTCACAGAGTTTGGAACTCTTTGAGTTCATCGGCATTAACTAAAAGTGAACGCAGCCTCTCAAATTAGGATGACGTCAGTGTGTGAGAAAATTCACACTGTTTACTGTGTATTTAGTACGTGGACAGGTTGTCTCACACCCAGAAGTATTTATCAGTCAAGTCATGTGAAAAGTATTCTCTTTCTCATGTGCCATTCCCCAGAGAGGAAAGGAATCAGGTGGATTAAATGCTATTTACGTGGGTTCCCAGGGGTACCAGAGAACAGGTGCAAGAATGAGGTGAGATTGCGTGAATGCACTGGAAATGGTGGACTTCAACATCAGCACCACAATCTGCAAGAGAAGAAGGCAGCAATACCCGTGACCTGCACGAGCGACACATCCACGTGCTGGTGCCTTCTTCACACAAGAGGTCTGACTTTTCATGTCAAGCAGAGGTGATATTTCCCTGGTGAACAAGGTCTTCATCTGTCATGGACACGGTTGTGTCTCTGTGATGTGCAAATCACCTTCTGCATGGATGTGCTGGGCTAAGCAGTGAAATCCTTTGAGAACTTTGTTTCTCCTTGTCCTTTCTGTCTGCAGTATTTGTCGTCTCTTTTTGTGTGAAAAATAAAATAATAATAATGCAATGTGTGTAATGAGTATGCTCAATCATGGCAACCCTCACAGTAATCTCTGAGGTGCAAGGAAGCTGAGGTACATGGGGATGAGGCTGATCTCTTCTAAAGCCAGTGACAAATTCAAATC
This sequence comes from Mesocricetus auratus, assembly GCF_017639785.1. NCBI lineage: Eukaryota > Metazoa > Chordata > Mammalia > Rodentia > Cricetidae > Mesocricetus > Mesocricetus auratus. Next base: position 11,083,236 of record NW_024429211.1, read on the forward strand.
CCACTGATGCTGTCCATGCTCAAGTGTTTGATAGGTAACTCTTTCCTCTACTGGTAAGCCAGCTGAATGAGATTAAATTGAACTTGCGTCATTTTATCATCCTGCCTTCTTCCCCTAAAATGCAAGAATTAAAATAATTAAATGGGGTGGGAGGGGCTGGAGAGATGGCTCAGTGTTTAGGAGCGCTGACTGCTCTTCCAGAGGTCCTGAGTTCAATTCCCAGCAACCACATGACAGCTCACAACCATCTGTAATGAGATCTGGTGCCCTCTTCTGGCTTGCATGGGTACATGCCGGCAGAAAGCTGTATACATAACAAATAAATAAATCTTAAAAAAATAAAATGGGTGGAGGGTGTACCTAATGAAGAAATAAAAATATGAAATTTCCTTTGAGATATTTTCTAGCATGTCTACTGAAATTAGCAGATGTTTCTTTCCATGATGTTTCTTTCACTCTATTTCTACTGCAAAAGGAAATCGACATATATGAGGAAAGAATCACCTTTTCACGTGTGGCCGGTTTTGCAAAACTTCCAATAATTGTATTGTCCCTTTCTGCGGGTGCAGACACTGCCATAGTATTAACTATGGGGCTTGAAGAGGCCTCTACAAACTGAGTTGTCACTCCAATGTCTCCAGCTCCTGAGTCCTGTTTATGTGATTCTGGAAAGTGCTGAGATTCAAGCAGGATTTCTTAAAACAGTGAACAACAGCAGTTAGAGTGGTTTTTTGTTGTTTTGTTGTTTTTCCCTGTGTAATAATTTTCCAGTGAAATTCTCTGGAGTTCCTGCATTTAATGCCTCTTCAATGTCTCGTGCAGTCCCAATCTTTATAGATTAAGATATTAAAGATCAGAGAAAATAATAAATTTAAGGTCTCAGAATTAATAAAGAATTGCAATATGAACCCATGATTTAATGGGCATAAGCAGCCAGGTTGGAGTGCTGAGACAATAATGGTTACCAGTAAAACTTGCTGCATTCAGGCTCATGGGAAGTAAATCAGAAACAAAAGGGCTGATGGGAAATGTACACTGAGTGGTGGGAATAGGTTCCAGTGCCAACCCTCTGGCAGACACTTGCTCAAACAGGGATCAGAGTGACATCTAGTAAGATCCTTCCCCTTCTATTCACACATGTGAAAAGTGACAGATTTGTTTTTAGCTCATCTGAGTTTGAGCCTGACCATGTTGCCTAAAACAACAGCGTTAGTATTAACCCTCCCCACTGCTGCTAAGATACATAGGAAGCCTAAGAACTTAGAAGTTGCACTTCTGCTCCTGGCCAGGAGATGGCAGTGGGAAGCAGTCTAGTCCTCTCTGCCAGACTTCACCCATTAAAGACTTTACACATTAATCCCAAAGTTGATATGAGTGATATTAATATCAAATAAAAATCATTGTCATGGAGACAAACACTGTATATAGTCATATAATAAATGCAGTTGTTTGTTGCTTTTATGTTTGCTTAGGAGCCACACCTGAAGCTACTGATATTGTTTTTAATTTTTATTTTTAAATTTAAATTAGGTTAAATAAATAAGGTTGTTTCACATGTCAATCCCAGGTCCCTCTCCCTTTCTCTCCTCTCCTCCCATTCCTGCCCACCAACCCCCATACCCCTCATTTCCCCAGGGAAGGTGAGGCCCTCCATGGGGTTGTCCATAGTCTATAATTTAATCCAGGGCAGGACCTAGACCCTCCCCCAAGAATCCAGGGTGAGAGTGCATCTCTCATTATGAGACAGGCACCCAAAGTCCATTTGTATGCTAGGGATAAATACTGATTTACTACCCAAGGCACAATAGATTGCCTAGGCCTCCTCACTGACACCCACATTCAGGTTTGTCTTGATCAGTCCCATGCTGGATTCCCAGCCATCAGTCTGGAAGTCAAGAGCTAAACCTTGTCAGATCAGCTGTTTCTGGGGGTTAAACCAGCCCAGTCTTAACCCCTTTGCTCATCAGTCCTCCCTCTCTGTCACTGGGATCCTTGAGCTCAGCTCAGGATTTAGCTGTGGGAGTCTGCCTCTGCTTCCACCAGTCATTGGATGAAGGTTCTGTTCCCCAGACTCTCTGGCCATGCAATAGTGAGCTGACACTACCCAGATCTATGTCTAAAATCCATATATGAGAGAGTACATACCATGTTTGTCTTTTTTGTGACTGGGTTACCTCACTCAGGATGGATTCTTCTAGTGCCATCCATTGGCTTGCAAATTTTAGGATTTCATTGTTTTTTCCTGCTGAATAGTACTCCGTAGTGTAAATGTAGCACATTTTCTCTATCCATTCTTCGCTTTAGGGGCATCAAGGTTGCTTCCAGATTCTGGCTATTACAAATAATGATGCTAAGAACACAGAGGAACAGACGTCCATGTTATATGAATGTGCATCTTTTGGGTATATGCCTAAGAGTGGAATTTCTGAGTCTTGAGGTAGTTTGATTGAAGCTACTGATATTTTAACTATCACGGCCCCATGGCCTGCAGTCACACCCCACTGCTCAGACCAGGGCTTGACATTATTTTCATGTCACTGGCAACAGCTCAGCTGTGGCCACGGCAGCCAAATGTTGATTTTATCTAAGCTGTTCTATTTACCAATGAAGACTCAGGAGTCAGATATTGGAGTGAAAACCTGCCATATCAGAGAAGCCAAGAATCAACCAGCTGACCTTCCTTTTCTGCCAGAGAAACAGCATGAAAAGGCCATAAATCTATAAGTCCTTTCCTACTCCTTCCTGTGTCTAATTATTTATATTTCTGAGTCTTCCATAGTCTTATTCTTGTTAACTAGTCTATGCCTCTTTCCCCATCCAAGGTTAATTTTATTAATAAAGTTTCAGAGTTACTTGTGTGGGAATGATTATTGGTACAGAATTTTCAAAGTCCTGGATTGTATCCCTGGTAACAACCCCCAAAGAAAATAATATAGTATGAAATGTATATTATACACAGGCGAGACTAGGTTTAGGAATCCCTGATATACAACATGATGGTTGACAGCTCAGAGAGTTAGGGGTTTATCTATCTATCTATCTATCTATCTATCTATCTATCTATCTATCTACATATCTATATATTTATTTTGACAATAAAATGCTCACTAGTGTTCTGCAGAATTCTACCAGAAATTCAAAGAACAGCTTATACCAATTCTTCTCAAAGTATTCCATGCAATAAAAGCAGAAGGGTTTTTGCCAAACTCTTTCTATGAGGCTTCAATAACCCTTATTCCCAAGCCACACAAAAACACAACTAAAAAGAGAACTTCAGACCAATATCCCTCATGAACATTGATGCAAAAATACTCCAGGCAGAGAGCTCAAGAGCATAAGAGAAAGTGGCCAGTGTCCACTGCCTTTGTGTTCCCATCGAAGTGACAAGTCGGATAGAGGTGCTTGTCTTGGGCATGGGATTTTGTTTTATGCTCTGTGGTCTTACATATGCATTCTTCTAACTGACTGGACATGGGATGATATGGTAGTTTGAATAAGATGACCTCACATATCTTACATATTTGAAGTCTTAGACACCAGGAAGGATTAGAAGGATTGGGAAGTCTGCCACTGGGGGTGGACTTTGAGGTTTCAAAAGCCCATGCCAGGCTTGGGCCCAGTCATTGTCTTTTTAGTGTGTGTGTGTGTGTGTGTGTGTGTGTGTGTGTGTGTGTGTGTGTGTGTGCGCTGCGCACGTGCGTGCGTGCTTGCAGGTTCCCGAAGACAGAGTCAGATTGTTGCCTGGAACTGGAACTCCAGCTCTCTAAAACAGGAACTCTTGATCCCTGAGCTATGTCTCCAGCCCTATATTTGAAGATATTTTAATATTTGACTGTATTATTGATCAATTCTCAGTATATTACATAATACTGAATCAGAATGTTTGTATTTTTTGTCTATGTGGCTTTCTCTTCTTAAGACAGCCTGCATGATGTACTGTTTCTCCCACACTTCAATTTGTTGGTATGTTCTACAAAGTTCTCTGTGTTCTTGGACTCTCTCTGCTCTATAGTTCTGTCTTCCTTCCCACGCACAAATGCACCCAATCTGCACTTAACCCAGCCTTGAGAAAAACAGTCCTTATCCAGCACGTCCCTCTTTCCTTACGAATTGGGTCACTTGGCAGCTCTGCTTTTCGGTCATGGCCTCATTTCAGCCACAAACTCTTCATCTCCCTGAAAGTTCTACATTTTTCCCAGAGAACAGTCTTAAAAACTTCCAAAAGTAAATTTTGGAGCTGAATAGAGAACAGTTTATAACTGATCAGCCATAGAGGATTTGGCTTTTGTCTATAGAGATCTGCAGCAGAATTTCACAGATTGACACCACTGGGCTTCCCTTCCTGGCTGCAGGTCTTTGCCGAGGTCTAGTTGACTGCTATTGAGACAATGTCTACACCTAATAAGTGCAGGAGTTTTGCTTTCACTGACAAAATAGTAAAGCTTCCTTTTATAGACCCTCAAGGACAATTGAAAATGGAAAAAAAAACCTATGTACAGTCAAAACCAGTTTCTCAGTTTCTTTCATCTGGGTACTACTAGCTTCAGAAGACAGGAATGGTCACTAAAGGAGTGAAGTAATTCCCGTGGGAGACCACTGGCTTGTGAGATACGTGGATGTCTTTATATCAGATGAACTGTATGGACAGGATTTTCTAGAAAAGAATGAATAATTGGAAATTACCAAGTTGGCTTAGCCAGTATAGAAGATGTGATGAAGAACATGACTCTCTAAACCATGCTTTATAAACCCTAGTGAACTGCACATATTTAAGTGGCGAGTATAACGAAAGGAAACATCTCTTCACTGAGCCATGCAATGACCTGCTTGGGGACAAACCCACTCCTCATTAATCCTCATTAGAATATCGCACCTAATTGTCTCTACCACAGCTGCTTTCCTTCAAGTTGTCTACTGCCAGGCAGCTCGGACCATCTACCTCCTGGAAAGATAATCTAAAGCACACTGAAATTTTCACTCACAGTTCACACCCCAACATAGACCAAGATGTCACACAGCCTTTCTGCTCATATTGTCATAGATGTATTAAAACTGTCAGCAACTGTGAGGGTCATGAGGACATGAGCTGAACACCTTTTCTGTAAGAAGTGCATCTTGTACATGCTGAGGTTTATCTTGCTATGGCTTTGATCTGGGTTCTCTTGAAGGTCCCTATGTTCAGAGGAGCTTCCCTAGGATTGAATGAATTGGAGGCTGGGGAACCTATAAAGCTTGTATCCTTCAGTCTGTGGCAGGCTTACCCTTGGAGGACACAGTGGGACCAGGCCCCTACCTCCCATTCCTCTCCTCTGCTTCCTGCTGTGAGCTGAGTGCATTTGCTTCTCCCTGATTTTTTTTGTTTGTTTGTTTGTTTGTTTTTTTACGAGACAGGTTTTCTCAGTATTGTTTTGGAGGCTATTGGTCCAGCCCAGCCTCCAACTCACAGAGTTCCACCTGCCTCTGCCTCCCGAGGGCTGGGATTAAAGGCGTGCGTCACCACCGCACAGCTCTCCCTGAGCTTTTAGAATCCCCGCTTCACCCAAAGTCACAGGAACACCTGTTTCCAGGCTGAGACCTCTGAAACTCAGAACCAAACATCCCCTCTCTTCCATAAGTCATTCAGCTATTTGTTCAGTAACAGAAAGAGGATGCACAGTTATCTGCAGTAGGGAGTGATTGCTAGAACACTGCTTGTTCCAGTTAACCTGCAAATATACTCAACAGTCTAGAATTAACATAAATCTATTTTTCTCCCTGACCACATTTTCAGAGATTTCTGTGTCTGCCCTGCTTATTGGAAAACAGCATGGCATGTTCATTAGGCACCATGGGTTACACTCTCATCTCTAGTTGTTTGCTTGTTGGTATAATTTTGTGTTTTGCTATCTCTTCTAGACATGTAGTTGGTTTCTTCATTATGTGTTTATTCATGAAAGCTCGCAAGGTAACAGGCACACTATAGCTAGCCAATAATTAGAACCACAGAATGAATGCAACCATCAGGCTCTGTCTCCATTTGGATTCTTAGTTTGGGGTTCAAATTACCGATCTCAGTAATGCATCTTTGAACTCATCTTGTATTTGCTTCCCAAGGGGCTGATCTGCGGCTGCTAATCACAGTCATACTGAAAGTGATCAGGACTGAATTCATTGTCAGGCAGCAATAAAAAACAAAAACTGTGGTAGTGGTTTATTTTTTTATTTTTATTTTTATTTTTGGTTTTACGAGACAGGGTTTCTCTGTATTGTTTTGGAGGCTGTCGGTCCAGCCCGGCCTCGAAATCACAGAAATCTGCCTGCCTCTGCCTCCCGAGTGCTGGGATTAAAGGTGTGCGCCACCACCGCCCGGCCTGTGGTAGTTGTTTCTAAGTAGCAGTCAGATTACATTATGAGCACATACAATTATTATTCACCATTGTGAAGATATACTACTTCTGACTACTGTCTGCTCCCTTCAACAAGATTAATGCATATTCATCTAAAGTCACCAGTCAGTGGGGACAAGGATGAAACTACCCAGTACTAAATTATATGCAAAAACATCATTGCATTTCTCAAAACTCACTAGTGTTTGTCTGACAGCTTCCACTCATTCTATAAATAAAGTTACGGAGCAAAACAAGTTATTGAATTTATCTATGGAAACTATCAATCTATATATATCAAATCTCCAAAGCCTCAAAAATACCTGACACTTCATATTCTTTTTGAAAATCAATAGTATTAGCTTGCATATGCATATATTGTGCTGTTGCAGGCAGGCAGTGAGCATCTCTACTTTGCTATAATAGTGAATACATTTAAACTTAGGTAAAAGAACCAAAGTCCAAGGGTCAACTTTTTGGCAACAAATAGAAACAATAAATGGTTTGTATGTAGAGTTTCATCTTATGGTGCATTAATTGAAAAATATTACAAAATTTAGATTTTTGTATAATTTATTATTTTCTACCCATTCCACATTCTGATTTTAAACTTTATTTTAAATTTTATTATCCCATTCATTTAATTAAATCAAAAGCACTCTGGCTCTAATATGGAGACATTACAAAATTCAAGTGCAATATACATGTTGCTAACTCACTGAGCAGGACTTCACCCCTTTGGAAATATACAAGTTGAACATATTAGCATATGTGACCTTTCTTTTCTTGATACTTGTAGCAGTTTTCTGGTAAAACTGCGACTTGGATTTGATTAAATTACCACTAATATGGTAAATATAGCCTTCCTCATTTTATAATAATCTGTCTATATGTATGTACAAATATACATTTATGTACCTTCATAAATATGTATCTGTATATGCATTACAGATTTGAAATGAAAGACCATTGCATTTGAAGTACAAGCATAGTATTTTGGGACATAAAAATGCTGTTTGGGTCTTAGATTTTTCTGGCTTCAGCTGAACTAAATAATACTTTGTGGGACACATATGGAAGGAAGTCTCTGTGTTTGGCTTCCTACCACTTTCCCATTCCCTGCTGAGGTTTAACAAGCCTATTTGAAAATCAATACTTCTGCAGAAGAAATAGATAAACTACTGAGTTTTAATTAAGGTGGTTGAACACTGTACTCAACAAGTATTGTTTGATGGGCTGTCCAATGCATTGAGCTGTGTGGACATGCTGACTCTCTGTCATAATGTCCTAGGTCAGAGGTAGCCATAAACATTGAAGTCTAGAGTGTGAAGAGATGTAGTCCTGAACCAATGTGCATCTTAGAGCCCTAGTCTAAGCACACGCCCCTATAAAGACAGTAGATATCTCTAGTAGCATAGTGGTGAGAACTTCAGCTCTCTCTAATGGATATAGATGCTCAGGCATTAAACACACACATTTAAGAGACGGATGTAGAAAAGTCACTATTATTTAACCTCAGCCTGGGCTACACAGGGAGTTTCAGGCCAGCCTAGGCCTCATACTGATACCAAACCTTACTTTAAAGAATCCAAAAAGAAATAAGGAGGAGACAGGGGAGGAAAGGACTGGGTAGGGGAGAGGGAGGATGATAAAAAGTTTACTCGTCCTTGCTTGAAGTCGGCAATTGTTAAGGTGTTCTAATGTGTGTTTAAATAGCATCTCTTTTCATTATGCATTTACTTTATCAATGATTTGATTAGGCACCACAAGTAATTATGTTAGTACTTGGAGAGTGACATATTATTTTACGTGCCAGCTCCTAATGTGTTACTTTTAAGAAGTTTCCAGATTTTCCTGTTGGGGAACATTCGGTGACTGGCCCGAAATTGTACATGTGAACTCACACACACGCTTGAGGTGTAAGAGTCTTCTCTTTGCAAAACAGCAGTGGCTGATGCCTCTGTACTATGAATACTTGAAATAATGTTGTTCCATTTTGCGTATATTAGAGCAATTCATATCCAAACCATCAATACAGGGCAAAAGTGCTTCCCTGTAGTCCAGACTCTTTCAAGCAACATTGGTCACAACAAATTTCCAGTCTTTCAGCAAACTGTTACACGTTATATGGATGTCATGTGATCTTGTATATCTATCTAATGAGACAATGTATACATGTATCTAATGAGAGGATTTACCTCAGATACTCATTATGTGAATTTATAATGATATTAAGATTTAATATCTTCTATTTCATTTTGAAGGAAGGTAATATTAATTACTTTTAGGCTTCATAAAATTTAACTATGATTCTCTTCTGCTATTTTTGAACTAGAGCCTAGATTTTTTCTACACCTTGAAAATGTTAGACAGGTAGCTGTCACATGTATTTGTTTTAGATTTGAATGTGCTCTGGTTTTATTCTCTTCAATAGTGCAATGAAAAATCATGGTTCTCAGAATTTGCTTTCTCTCTCTCTCTCAGTGTGTGTGTGTGTGTGTGTGGTGTGTGTGTGTGTGTGTGTGTGTGTGTGTGTGTGTGGTGTGTGTTGTGTTTATAATAGTACAGTGGGTACATACTCTGGGGTTTGGGAGAATCTCAGATTTCATTTATGGGAAAGAATCCACCCATCCAACTTATTTTACTTTTATGGTTTGAATTTTTTGTTGTCTTGTGTGAGAGAGACAGGGTCTGCCACTGAGACTTGGGTCACTGATATTAGATTAGATTGTCTTGAAAGTTCACTCCATTGACTCAGAGACAGGAGTTAATCTTACGCCACCACACTCCCCTTGTCATTAGTGAGCCTGCTCTCAAATATGAGAGGCACTGGCTGTCATTTCATTCTCATTGGCTAAGAAAATTCCTGCCCTGACAGCCCCATGACAAATATGGCCATAGTCTAGCAAGATCAGCCAAAGCAATAGTAAGTTTGGGCCAGGAACAACTGAATTATGACATAAAAAGATCCACATTCTTAGACTCTTCCTGGAGTATGATGATACACTTAAAGAAATGGAACATATTTTAGTTATTAAGACAGCCCATTATTTAATAACAGGGTCATTTCCTATACTTTGCAAATATATTTGAAATAAAGTAGCAAACCATGCCACCATTTGGGGTGCCAGAAGATCTGGTCTACACTTAGGTATTGTGTTTATAATAATGCAAATTTGGTTGATTTCATATGTTTTGATGTCTGACAACAATTACACATGTGATATCAGAAGATATTTTTAATTAAATAATAAATATATCTGTCAAATGACATCAAACAATGAATCTTAAAACCCAGGCAGCCATAAATTGTCTTTGTGGGGACATGTATTTTTTGCTTGCAATGATGTTATGCTGTCAATATGTAGGGTCTTTATGGAACATATCCTTTTTTGTTTTAATTTTTATATTTTGAAGCTGAATTTCTATTTAATTTTTTTTCATTTTACATACCAACTCCAATTCCTCCTCCCTTTATCCTGCACCCAGAACTCTCCACCATCCTAGCCCCAATATTAATAACCAGATGAGTTAAGTCTTTCCATATTAGATCAATGCACATGGAAGCTAGGACGAAAAGCCCGTGGATAGCCTGTCTTCTTCCTCTATCCTTTGCAGTTAGTGCATTACAAATGGTTGTCTTTATTTCAGTCTAAAGACTTATATATTTAACTCAAAAAATGTTTTTTAATGATAGATTTTGATCACAGATTTTTCATCTTGCCCAACTCCTGGATTGTTTGGTGTGAATTGTTGGGGTTTTTTTTGTTTGTTTGTTTCTGTTTTTATCTTCTTGGAGGTTTACTTTTGTACTCGTTGCTTCCATAGGGAAGGAAATATACCTATTAGGAGGGAAAAACCACTGCTGAGAGACCCAGGGATTATAGCACAAGGTCTTCACCTCCAGGAGAGATAAAGGAGAGTAAAACCCATGGGGTATTTGGAGAAACCCCTGTGCTCACTAAGATTTTTGCTGCTGTTACTGTGAGAGCTGATTATTTCCTTCCTTTTCTTAAAGAACACATTTTTTATTTCAATCTGAAGAGGTAGAAAATGTTGAGCTCTATAGTTCTGCATGTGAGCTTTGATCATATTATCACCAAGAGAAATTACCAAATACCCCAGTTTAAAATAAAATAATTTCTTGAAGTAAAAGAAGGGAAGCAAAGGGAGGAGTGTCATGACTTCTTTGTAACAGTTAGATAGAGCTCCTCTAGAAGGACAGCACATTATTTACAACACCTGGAGGAAATACCCTTTAAGTGTTTTTAGCTAATTTAAGTTTATTCACTAAAAGGATTAGTAAGCATACCATTCACTTAATCATATAATAATAAAATGCATAACTCAATACTTACCTGCTAAAAATTCATTATTATAATTCATTATGGAACCAGTTTTATCAAATAAAAGAAAACAGGATTTATATTTATGTAACTAGCCAAGAATAGAAAATTAATAATAATTTCCATGTTGCTGATCACAAATTGTTTACATATGTATGCATACTATCCTGAAAACTTGGAAATGTGTTGTGTTATTACAGAAAACAATGCCTCAGTTATAGCACCATTAATTATTTCAAAAGAATCATGAGATTTTTTACTTCCTTTGGTAAGCTCATTAAAATTCAAAATATTCTATTAATGATACAATACCTGACTTATTAAAACACCCTAAAATTTAAATGCATCTTTAAAAACATATTTTGCTAACAAATTATTGCATAAAGTATTTAGCCATATCTCAAGATTTAATAACTTAGTAAAATTACGTTTCTTCATTTTCTGTCAATAATATGCTTGCTAAAGAAAATCCACAGTGGAAATCCAGGTTTTTAAAAACATTCAAAAGTTTAAATATTTTTTCTGAAATATTAAGGAATCATAGTATTGACTATATACCTAAATATAACTATAATACACATAAATACTTATATGTAGCTACAGTGACTTTTTTCACAGGGTTTGCAATGCTCCCTCCAAGAGTCATAGTCCATTTAACAAAAACCACCAAAACCAGATATGACAATCCCTCCTTTCAGTTAGCAAGCATTTTTTAGACTCACGAACTATTCAGTTACTCCCCAGAGGTAAAAGTCAAGTCCCTATTGTTGAAGACACCATGGAATTCAGAAACAGGGTGTTTGTCTGAGGTAGAACTGGCATGAATTCCCCCTCCCTGAATAGTATCTTTCACAATACCTGAAGGTACCAGAGTAGCTTCCAAAGGACATAAACAGCTAACAGTCCTACCCAGTTATTACTCTTTTGTAGAATATTAATTTAAGATGTGTTACCTTCTTCCTGCTGTGTAATATTTGTTTAATGATACAAAGATGTGCTGCATTCTTTTATGTTGTATTTGTTTAACTGCGTAAAGCTGTGTTACTTTGCCTGTCTAAAACACCTGACTGGTCTCATGAAGAGCTGAATGGACAATAAAGAGGTAGAAGAAAGGATAGGTGAAGTTGACAAGCAGGGAGAATAAATAGGAAGAAAAATCTAGAAAAGAGGGAGGAGTGAGAAAAGGTGAAGGAGAGGAGGATGCCATGGACTAGCCACCCAGCCACACAGTCAGCCACAGAGTAATAACAATACAAAGAAACCCAAACAGAATAAAGAAAGGTAAAAAGCCCAGAGTCAAAACATAGTTAAAGAGAAATGGGATAATTTAAATTATTATAGCTGATTTATGACCTGTTCAACAAGAAATAAATAATGCCTCCTGGCATAGAAAACCTCGCCAACCATGCAGAATTACTGAAATCATGAACCTCAGAGGAGAACACACAAGTGCCTGTTTACCAAACTGCATAAAACCCTAACTGCATTATAAATATTTGTCCTTAATCCCACTGGTAAGTGTAGTCTCCTATCCTCATCAAGGAAATATCTCTTTAAAACAACAGAGACTATCACAACCAATCAAAATGTGGAGTCCAGTCCCAGTCATCCCAGTCCCAGAAAAGCAACTCAGAAATTATTATGGAATAGGAGGTGGAAAGATTGTACAAGCTATAAATCCAGGGGCTTTGCTGCAAAATTGTGTGTCCTAGTAAATCCAGAAGCAACACCTAGAAATTGTGACCAGCATGTCTGCTCAAGCATGATCTGAACAAGGACAACACCAATAGACAACTAATGTGAAACAGGGAAAGCTCATGGATCCAAACCCACAAATGAGGAATTTTGAGAGCAGAAGAAATAGTCTTCAACAGAGAGGACCACACCAACTGGTTATTCCAATGTTTGGAAATCTACCTGTCAGTGGAAATCTCATTCAACATGACAGAAGCTCACACAAACACCATGGTCATGAGCCACTAGATCTGTGAGCTAAAGTAATAATCTTTACCTTATTAAATGAACCTTCCTGGGGTATTTCGTTTCAACAACGAAAGCATTCTAATGCAACCTAAAATAGTTGCAAATCCCTCCTCTCTGTTAGAAAGGCATTGAGAAAACTGATAACTTTTTAGCATATTACTACTTATGAGTTTTAGGTATTTGATCTCCTAGACATATCCCTATCTTGGTTCCCTATTGGCCAACAGTACATTATGGACATATACACAGGACTTCCCCCAACAGGGGCATACATGTCCCAGCTCATATTTGGAGGTTAGAAAATAATTCTGAATTTTTGCTTCCCTTCTACTTCTATGGCAGTTCCAAAGATTGAACTTGGATTGCCAGACTTGTGCAGAAAGTGTCTTTAACTGCTTGCTGAACCAACCTGCTGTCCCCAATGCCTGTGTATTTTTAGTCTCCAAAATCGTTGCATGACTGCCCCTCTCATAGTTCGGTCTTCAATCCAAGTCATGTTTCCTTAATAAAGCCCCTCAAATGCCACTTTTTCGCTCACTTTAAACTTTCTTCATTGCAGTATTTTTTTCAGCACCCGGATTTGCTTTCTGGTGATGGACCTGACTCTCGATCACTAAAACATCCTTCTGATAACAACACTAGGAATGTGTGAAATGTCTAAGGATCCACTAGCATTTTTTACATAAATGTTTAAACATATGACTCTGGGTTTGAAACATATTTGATAGATCCCATATTCAAACCAGAAGATAGCTTATTTTATAAGTGTTTTTCTACACATTGCACATTTGGAAGGATTCTAGGGTCTGTAATCTTGCTTTTCTTATTGTTTTGCTATGTGTCATGGTAACATTTATCCAAATCTACAGTATCACATATGTTCACATGTGTTCATCACCCAGTCTTTCATCATCTGATAATCACTAAATTTTGAAACCTAGTGGAACCTTGACAGTAACAGAATTTAAAACTATACTCAGTAATAGGTGATAAGCCTGGGAATTTATTGTAATTGCTCTGCACCAGTCACTTAATTCAATTTTCTTTACCTTAGAAAAATACAACATATTGAAGAGAATCAAAATAATCAGAAAAGGAGAGGCATCGACAAAGCATTTATTTTTCATTAGAGCAGCTAGTATACTTCCTTGGTATTTCCTGGACATATGTTGATAACAACAGGTACACCCATTGATTCTTTCTTCTCTTTGCTTCCCAAATGTGTTTGTGTCTTCCCTCCAAAACTCAATGCTCAAATTTAATTTCCATTGTAACACTGTGAAGACAAGGGAACTCCATGAGATCATGAGGTTCTGAGATAGTCTTTCCTATGACTGAATTCAGTCTGCTGTTATTGGAGAAAGCCTGCTTTTGCAGGGTGGAGACATCATTCTCTGTCCCAAGGATATTTCCCTGCCACATGACTCTCCATTAGTCAAGCTATCACATAGCAGGAAAGCCTTTAACAGTTGTTGACACTATCCTCCTTGACTTTTACCCTCAATACTGTAAGAAATGAGCATCTGATCTTTATAAATTGATCAGTCTCAAGCATTTTCTGTTTCTACAACAAAGAAGTAAGTTATACCCTAATGATTTAAAAACTTAACTCCTAAAACTAAAAACAAAAGTAGGAAAATATGCTCATATAATTGACTATGGTAATATCAAAATGCAAGGTTTATCAAAAACTTTTTTATTTATACTTATTGTTTATTAATTTTTACTTAAAATACATTTTATACACGATATATTCTGATTATGGTTTTCCTCCCTCAACTTTTCCCAGATTCTCCTCCACCCAAATCTATTCTCTCTCTCTCTCTCTCTCTCTCTCTCTCTCTCTCTCTCTCTCTCTCTCTCTCTCTCTCTCTCTCTCTCTCTCTCTCTCTCTCTCTCACACACACACACACACACACAAGCACACACACTGTCATACAAATAGGCATTTAAAGTAATGGGAGAAGATAAAATAAAAACAAACAGAGAAAAGAGACAAAGAAAAAGCACAAGAAATATACAAATGATGAGACAAATCATTTATACCCCCTCGATCACACACATACATCAAAATTGGAAGCTCATCCTTTCTCTCAGGGCTCAGGAAATTCTGTGGCAGATTGTAAGAGCCCAAGAGGATGGAAGACACCAAGAAAACAAGGCCTTCAAGGCACAACATGACTAACACATATATGAACTCACATAGACTGTGGCAGAATGCTCAGAGTATTCACATGTCTAAGCCAGATGTGTTCACAGGACTGAGACAGTGAAGTGAAGACAAGCCCACATCCCTAACTCAGAAGCTATCTCCAACTGATAAGGTCTCAGAATGGAGGAATTAATTTTCTTCAATCGAGTCTCACTGGTTATACTGACCCCATTTAAGAGTAGACCCATGCCCAGAACTCAAGAAAGCCAGTAACAGAGAGGGAGGACTGATGATCAAAGGGATTAAGACTGGGCTGGTTTAACCCCCAGAAACAGCTGACCAGACAAAGGCATCAGCCTGGGAATCCAGCATGGGACTGATCAAGACCCTCTGAATCTGGGTGTCAGTGAGGAGGCCTAGGGAATCTATTGAGCCTTGGGCAGCAGATCAGTACCCATCCCAAGTATACACACGGACTTTGGACTCCCATAGAACAATGTGAGGTGCACTCTCACCCTGAACTCTTGGGGAAGGGCCTAGGCCCTGCCCTATATGAAATGACAGACTATGCACACCCCCATGGAGGGCCTCACCCTCCCTGGGGAAATGAGGGGATAACAGGGGGGGTTGGGGGGAGGGCACGGGAGGAGGGGAGGGAATGGGAGAGGGACCTGGAACTGACTTGTGAAGCAACCTTGTTTCTTATCTAAATTTAAACTGGAAAATAAAATTAAAAAAAAGAAAAATAGCATGTAGAGACACTGACCAAAGTGTCATAAGTATTAGCTAAATGGCTTTAAAGCTGTTGTCTCTGAGAAGGAGAAAGTGTAAAGGAGAAAAATCAATGTACTTTCAACAAGTTACAAGTGTGTATGTTTGTGTGTATTCATACCAAAAATATCCTCTGTATATGAAAAAACTATATGAGGAAAAGCAGAGATTATCACTGAGTGGAAAAAAGAAAAGGGAAGACAACAAGAGTTTTATATTCTTAGTGCACAACACCACTCAACACTACTAAGTTTCCATTTTCTCTACATTTTATGAAATATTTGGAAAACTCCAACAATTTCATAAACATTAGCTAAATTATTTCCAATTTTATCTAGATGGGAAGTGATAAAATAATAGGTAAGCAAAACCTCCAAAAAAACTAACTTTAAATGTAACATTTTATTTAGTGTAAACTTATATGTTTCTTGGCAATACAGATCAAGAAGAATATATCACCACTCAGACACATTTTTTTCTCTTCCATTATAGAATGATCTCTTCTTGTACAATCTGTTAAATTCTTAAGATACATTACTATTGCTATTAAATATACCAAAATTGCAATTTCCAGAGATTCAGCATTGTGGCTATTACATACCTAACCCCATGAACATTTCAGGAGGGATTTGCACATATATAACTGATTAATGTCACCCTTTGGAGAAATGTGGGTCATTAGATGAAAACACAAACTACAACCAACATCCAGTTCCACAGAGATGACAGAACTGAAGACATGAAAACAAGTAAATAGCTTCCTCCCTGAATGTTTGATATTCTGGGAAGTCTTATGACCTCTTGCTGCAATACTTATTAGCAACAAGATTTAGTGATTAAAAGCTTTTGGCATTGGGAGAGATGTGTAGACTGCTATGCTTCTGTTGTGCTGACTCACTTAACAAGAGACAATATTTATCTAAATTATTTTTTTCTTAAAAGGAGATAAAAACCATCTGTCATAGAAGGTATCTAATGTGCTGTAATTGGCTGATGTCATCATTTTTGAGGACTAAATCCAATTGTCCACACAAACCTTAAGAATCTTCCTGACTGAGGGGCCTGGATTCATTAGAATTATCTGTAAAATCATGTCACAGTGCCAAAATAACTAAAATAAAGGCCAAACCTAGAATGACCAATTACTCTCCAAAGGCTCTAATCTAAGACAAGCAATCTCAAACATGGTGCCCATCCTTGCTGCACTTGCTTCATCCTTCATTGCTTTACCGACATACTCCTCACTATCACCCTCTGTCTGCATCAAATAGACAGCTCTTCACTTCCATTCTCCTCAGCTGCTGTTCCTTCTTCTGGCTGTTATTCACCATCTTCCAGCTTACACGGTTTGTTACATCAGCTTGTGTCTCCAGCAAAATATTCACAGGCCTCTTCTTGTAACACACAATTTCACGCAAATAATCTGAATATTTCTTTCTGGCTGGGCTCTTTTTGTTTCTACTACTCTCCTCAGGCTCCAGCCCAGGGTCCCTTAGAACAGGGAATGATTGTGATGCCCTTAATATACCCACCATGTAGTAGCTATACATCCTTCTTCTTTAGGGAAGTCAACACATTCAGTTTTTTTCTTTTGATTAAAGGGTTGGGGATACAAAATAACCTGCAACCCCAAGGCTTGAATGGATTTTCTTCTAAAATAAACTCAGGTAGCAAACCCTAGTGTTGCTTCTGTAGCTCCAGTACCTGTTTGTTGATGTTATCTCCCAGCATTTCTTGTGTTGCACTTTGTTCCTTTCTACCTGAATTCACTGTTAAAATAACTTAGCAGCCAGTGGGCCTACCTCATGCGTGCTTATGGTGTGTTATTTCTTCACAACTTTGAGACAAATTCCTGTACTGTTGTTTTGTGTTCCTGGCTTGTCGCAGTATCTGAATTTAAACTGTCTATGAATAAATACACCTGACTAGGGAGAAGTCCTTTCCCAGTGTTAAGATCATGCATGTTGATGTTAAAAGTCAGTTTCTGTCTCCCTTTCAACTGTTTCCTAAGCCCAGCTCCATTCTGAACTATGCTTTGAAAGAACATTTGGACTTGCAAATGTCCCCTCATGGTTATTACATACTCATATTTCTTTTTCTATTGTTAATTTCCCTTCCTTAGTAATTGGCACCACATTACCGGATGGAAAGTACCCATCCTGATTTTTCCCAGTCAGTAGGGAGAGGACTCTGAAATCCCTAAGTTGCCACATTCCTGAAAATACCTGAATTGCACAATCTGGGAAAAGCAGATCTGTGCAAAGAGAAATCTTTATGTTCTGAAAGCTAATTTATGGCCAAGTGGATTATGAAAGATCAAACAGGAGGTTGCTCCACTAGTTGAGTGACAGTATATATACATCTGTCACTCAGCCCCACCCACATCTCCTCAAAAAGTCACAGAAGCCACTCACCTGGGGACTCAGCAGGAACTAACAGCCCAAGGTGAGTTCTCAGAACTTTCCAACATTTGCTCTTTGCAGATTCTTTTCCCCACCAGCATTAATTTGTTGTGTTTCGTGCTCTGTCTCTTTCCTGAATCTACTAGATGGATTAGAATTCACTGGAGGCTGTATTTTAGCATGGAGATTTGTTGTATGTTTCTGTGTGAATTCAGGGAATCATGGAGCCAGCCTTATACAGATGGACTGTGGAGAGATATGATGGTTATAAAACCCCCACATGACTCTCTGGAAACTTCCTATATAGTTGTGGTTCAGCTGGCATCACTGGAGTGCAATGTGCTTTATACTAATGGTTCATTTGCAAAGTCTCAAACAGTGGGATTCTAATGAAATGTGGAAATGGGGATCTAGATAACTCCCTGGAATCTACTGTATCACCTGTCTCTTCATGTGTGGGATTATGTATAAAATCCAGTGGGATTTGTTACTAGAATGCAGCTCAACATTACTGAAGCAAATTTCACCCCAAGAAATGGCATATTCACCCTGTGTTTTCCTGGCCATACAGCAGAATGAAGCCTTTCACTGCCATCATTTTTTGCTTCTTGGTCCTGGGAGTTGACAGCCAAAGGTGGTTCCAGTTCATGAAAGAAACTGGCCAAGGTAAGGACAAAGGATGGGGCAGGAGGTTATACATGTCAGTTTCAAGTACTTACCGGAGAAGGGACCACATAATAAAAGACAAACTTCCTTGTGAAGTCCCCATGGACAGAGAAGTACTGTCTCTCTTCCTGTGTAGTTCTGAACTTTTCTGGTCAGTGTTGACCTTTATCCATGAGGATCACAAGCCTGAGCGTTTCTGTGGGCTTATAAAAGACTGAATCATTAGTAGGAAGTTTTAATGCTTTGTTTGTAATGTTTGTACAGCAGCTTTCCCACAGTAATGTATGTACATTCTGTACTTCTTAGCAGCAGATTTTCAAGCTGAAGAGTGGGCCTTCTTCCCCCTTGGTGGCTGTAAAAAGAAATGTATCTCAATTGTAGAATGTTCCAGACCAGGCACAGGAGAACCCGTGCAGTCCCCAATCCACAGGGACAGGAGCCAAGGCTAATAGAGCAGTGAAAAGACATTGTCCAAGGAGCATTATGTGTGGGAAAAATTAATTTTTAAATTAATTTTGTGGTGTAGGTGCCACATCTGCTCTTTCAGAAAACCGAGGCACAAAGCATACGTAAGCTACCTAACAAAATCCATGGAAGAGCAGAGGTTAGCCCAAGTTGTCAAGCTCCTCATAATCCACTACACAGCTCCCAGAAGAGAGAGAGGATTTGATGGGCACATGCTCACTGTTTAGCTGAGAAGCAGCAGGTCATGGTTTAGGTTGGGCAGCACCTGTGAAGGAAGCTCCAGATCCTCCACAACCCACAAAAGGACTGACTTACCTGGAATACAGGCTGCTGCGGCAGAGACATGAACTAGGATCTGTCACCAAGGGCAATACATGCCACCAGTCATAGCAGGATAAAAATTAAATGAACCTAGGTAGTGGGCTTTCCCTCTCCCCTAACTCATTACTTTTGAAGACAGTTCCCATTTAATGTTATCTGGACATGATTATTTCACTGCACAGCAAACCGCTGCTTCCTTTGTTTAGAACTTTTGCTGTCTGTGGCACTGTCCTGAGGAGCAGAGAAGTGAGATGACGATACATTGAGTATCCTCCATGACCATCCCATATGCATTTTCTCGGTTTTCTGTATAATCTCCAAGGTGTCTAATACTCTTCCCTGCTCTGGAGAGGATGTAGAAGTTGTAAACCCATTGTGTCCTTTGTCACCTAGAGTCTCTGACCATCCAGCTGTCTCAGTTGGTATCTGAGAACTCACTGTTGTCCTCTGCTGAGGGAGTGCTGAGAACTGCTCAGGCTGACATAGACCCTGGACATTCCATGGACGAAGGACAGAACTGCACTCAGTCTGCCTGGAGAGCAGTTGCTCCCATTGCCTGTGCAGAGGAGAGCTGTGGCTGCAGTGGAGATTGTAGCATGTGGGAGGTTGATGCAAAAGGATTGTGAGTTTCAGGCCTTACAGGGTTATACAGAGATGCACAAAGTCTCTAAAGGAAGAGAAAGTAAGAGAAAGGAAAGGAATGGAACAAGAAGGAAGGGGAGAGGAGGAAGGGAAAAGGCCTCATGTTCATATACGTTAAAAGTTTCCCTGGACTATTTTAAAGAGAGTTTCACCATCATATGTGGAAACATCCCTTAGAGATCTTCTCTCCTCAATATGAGCAGCCAAGATGAACAGCAACAGAGCTAAGACAGGAATCCATCAGAATAAAACTTGCTTTAAATGCACTTCTCCTGCATAGCTACGGGCAAGTAAGAACTATGCATTGAAAGTCAGCAGCGTTTCTGTGGGCTTATAAAAGGCTGAATCATTAGTAGGATGTTTTAATGCTTTGTTTTGTCTAAATATAATCTTCCCCACCATTCTCTTTCCTCTCCAGGGAGTAGAGACATGTGGAGAGCTTAACGCTGACATGAGAGAGGCCAACTGGAAAAAGTCAGATAAATACTTGCATGCCAGGGGGAACTATGATGCTGCCCAAAGGGGTCCAGGAGGAGCCTGGGCTGCAAAAGTGATGAGGTAACAGGTCTCAGTGAGCAGAGCTTGACTGCTTTAGACAGTCAGGAGGCAGGTGTCCTCTACATCCTGTGCACACTGCCCATTAACCTTCCTCTTTACTGTGCACAGTACTGGGGATGGTTGGCAATGATACATGACCCCAGACTCTCTCCTCTTTTGCTGCTCCTCCAGCATGAGGGTGACATCCTGCACAGAACAGGGGCTCACTCAGGCAGCATCAGCACCAGCCTTTCCTTCCCTGACTTTCCTTGGCTACTCTTAAAGTCATCTCTGGGAGACAGGAGTTCAGAGAGTGTGGCTACTGCCTTCAGCGTTGTTATGTAACTTCTTCTTGTCTGTCTTGATTACAGTGATGCCAGAGAGGGTTTTAAGAGGATCACAGGACGTGGAATAGAGGACTCAAGAGCTGACCAGTTTGCCAATGAATGGGGCCGGAGTGGTAAAGACCACAACTTCTTCCGACTTCCTGGCCTACCTAGTAAATACTGACTTTTATCTTCATGTTGTTCCCAGCCATGTAGTCCCCAAGGACAGAGCCACTTACAGAGTTAGTTCCCAAACTCTGTATGTGTAAACACCCCACAATGTAGAATAAATACTTGTGAAATGCCACATGCCACTGTTATTTTTGAAAGAGCACAGAGCAGTTGTAATGGGGATTGTGGGCCATGGGAATGACCAAGAAACACCATTGTTTTGCTTTTTTTAAGAAAGAAAAATGAAAAAGTAGGAATTGGAATATAACAGTAAATGTCTGTACATGGGGCAAAACATGTGTTGTGTATTCCATCAAAAATAGACAGATAACAAGGAAACCTTGTGTATGATTTCAGTTACGAAGTTGAGAAGTAAATAAAATCCACCACATTCCTGGTTGAGAATGAAGCCTAATAAAAGAGTGATTTCCTAGCATGCATGTGTGTTAGCTTCCATCCCCATTCCCTCCCCATGAAGTATCAATAAATTCTTACTTAGTAAATTATAACTAAAAACAATGAAGACAAAATCAAAACCATTCTGCAATGGCTTTAAAAGGCTGATACTTTCCACAAAGAAAGCCTCAATCTAAATTCCCTATAGATAATTTTAATGTTTCAGGCATGTCCCACCCATTTTGTAAAGATAGTTCTGGAGAGAAGACAAAATATTCTGCCACCATTTTCTCTGGGATTGAAAACTCTGGCACCTCCCTCCCCGCAACCTGAAAGAAATTATCAAAAAGCAAAAGTACCAGTCTTGAGGTATGGCCTCGGGAAGCTGCCTTTACACAATTGAATCTTGAAAATTGAGGTTCTGTTATTCCATGCTGTTTCTTTACCAAACCACACCCTTCCCTGGGTCCTGTTGGCTCAGTTGGTTTCTTTCTGTCTGGGCAGCTATATCCTGTGTCATTAGCTGGCTCTTCAAATTCTGGTCTCCTGTTGGTTCCTTCATTTATTCAGTGATCTAGTCCCGTGAGTTCTTGCATGTCTCACCCTTTCCTTCCCTGAAGCATGAAGTAATTTGTATCCCTGACAGACAGACAGACATAAATTCTTGCTTGCTGAGACCAGGTCATGGGGATTGACATAGCTAGAAGACACAGAGGCTGCAGCAGAGGGGTCCAGTTTCTCCTTGCCTGGCATACTCCTTTCGAAGGCAGCAGGGGAGACAGTTTCTTGATCAGCCATGGTGTGCATCTCCCACGTGCAGATGTAGGAGGCCTCCACAATATTGATAAGCAGGGAACAGAAAGACTCCACTTCCCAGCATGTGAAAGGCATGATTGTGGTCCCACCAGGAGAACAGACATTATCCTTGAGTTGTAAAGGATGCTTTTCTGAGACTAGTATTATCTTGGCTGCCCCCAGGAGGGTCTGGATCCCAAAGCAGAATACAAGTAGCCTTGCAAGTCCCATATTCATACCATCATCAGTCAGAGAAGCCAGGGCTTAAAAACATAGACAGGGTCTTCTCCCCCTGAGCCCTGTGACAAATAAGCCCTGTGAGAGCATTTTGTCCACTTCTAGAGGAAGTGAGCCATTCCACAAGCCTGCCATCCTCCATCTGAGCATGACTGTATGTGACACACACAGTGAGCCCCTTCCTCACCATGACTGGGGGTTGGTCATACAGTGGATGACTTTGGAAGCTGTCATTGGCTTTTCAGTGGCTGACCTCATGTTAGCACCAGTCTCATCCAGGAGGTTGTGTGGCTTCACAGAGAGGAATAGTACATTGCTGAGGCACACTGTCTCTTTGTTGTATGGTGTCAGGTTTACTGCTGTCCTCCAGAGGGACCATCCTCAGGTGAGATGGGCATTGTCTTATGAGCAGACAGAACAAGGTCTCTGATTTTTTTCTGTAATACCATATCCCTCTCTCTCTCTCTCTCTCTCTCTCTCTCTCTCTCTCTCTCTCTCTCTCTCTCTCTCTCTCTCTTTCTCTTTCTCTCTCTCTCTCTCTCAAAGCAGGGCTTTGGTATATAATCCAGACAGCTTTCAAGTATTAATCTTCCATTCTAGCTTCTCAAGTGCTGACATTATGAGTGAGTGTCAAACATACTGTCTCCATGCTTTTAAAGATAGTGCCTTGTCATGTTATCCAGACAGACTTTAACTTCTGGGCTCAGGACATGCTTCCCTGTCAACCTCTTCAAATGTACACCAGCAGGCTGACTAGGTTCTTCACTTTCTTCCCTCCTTGCGTGAAGTTTCACTGTGGGACTTTTCTAGCTCAAAAAACACACAGAAATTTGCACAGCAGGTCTTTCCTACAAATGCTAAGATTAAAGTTCAGCCAGGAAAGTGAACATCATTTAAAACTGGCGACCTAAATTTATCCTCAGACACCAGGCCAAAATATGGTGGATTCTCAGACCTCTATCCTTCATCTTCCCCTGGAGCTGAGGCCTGTGGTGCCCTCTCTCTCCCTTGTCCAAGGTCAGCTGGCTTAGCCATGGCCTCCTTCCTGTCATCCACTCACATGTGGTTGCCTGACCTTTCTGTTGGGACCAATGAGTCCCAGACATCCTGTGACTCCTTCCAGACACTTAATCCTCCACCATTGAACACACTTGGAATCTAGGGAAAGGATTTCTCAGGTAGCTGACAACACTCCAGCTTCTTTCTGAGCTGGCTCACAATCCATTGGTAGTACTTGTCCTTTCCCTTCAGTTTAACAAAAAAAATCTTCCTCTGTTCAAAAACTATTTCAAAGCTACATCTCCTTGCTCTCTAATCATTCTCTGTGTGGACGAGGAGGGAACCTCATCTGAGGCACAGTAGATCCACAACTTAAATCCCATATCCCCATAGCACTCTGCCCTGGCCTTCTTGACAATCAGTTTGTCTATATCAGAGTTTGGAATGAGTGTATCTGAACCTCTGCTCTAACACTAGGTTACAGCTGAATGACTTGACTGGCAGCTCTGCTTCATGTCTAGGTGACCAGGGGTCACTATGTAAGCACTGTTCCTATTCTTATTTTCCTCTTCCATTAGATCCTTACATTTTGATTACATCACCCCTTGGCAACTTGGGGTACAGAGAGCTTAAATCACACATCCAAGTCACAAAGCTAGATTGAAAATAGACTCAACATTCTTAAGAATTTGCTATAACTAACAATTTTATTTACTGACATTTTGTGAACCACTTTCATAGGCTGGCAATATATCTCAGCAGGTACCATTGACTACCATGCCCAAGGATTAATTTTTAGCAACTTCAGGGGACAGAAGCAGCAAAACACATGCACAGGCAAAGCAGACATATAAAGAAAACTAAAATGAACAAAACAAAGCTACTTGGAAAGTACATAAAACTTTGTTTCCTAAGAGCACTAGGTCAATCAAGTAGAAGTTTGTGTGATAATGGAAATATTATATGGCCCTGCCCCCTAGTCACTAGCCACATGTGATCACCAAGTTTTAATTACAAAACTGACTTTTAGGGACTGGAGAGATGACTCAGTGATTAAGAACACTTGCTGATCTTACAAAGGATCTAGGTTCAATTCCTATGCATATAGATAATATAATTATTGTTCGCTGGTGTCTGATTCCTTCTTCTGGGTTTTGGGCTCTCCAGGCTTATAGAATATGCACAAATGTATATATATATATATATATACATTTATTCACATAATATAATAAATCTTAGGCTGAGTCGTGGTGATACACACCTTTATTCCTAGCACTTGGGAGGTAGAGACTGGCTGCTCTTTGTGAGTTGGTGGTCAGTCTGTTCTACAAAGTGAGTTCCAAAACACACAGGACTATACAGAAAAACCCTAACTTGCAAACTAAACAAAGCAATGAGTAAATGCATACATACATACATAAGTAAATCTCAGGAGTAGGAAGATGGTTCACAGGTTAAGAGTACTTTTTAGAGGACCCAGGTTCAATTCCCAGCACTCACAAGGCAACTCCAGTTCCAGGGGATCCAGTACCCACTTCTGCACTCCTTGGGTAATGTTTACACATGTGATATACAGACATATATGTATGCAAAAATACCCATGCACATAAAAATTTTGAAGTTTTTTAAAATATATAAATCTTTTAAAAAAGACTTAACACCCAGATGGTTGTGGTGCATGCCGTTAACACCAAAAGTCAAGAGAGAGACAGGCAGATCTCTGGGTTTGAGGCCACCTTAGTCTACAGAGCAACTTTCAGAACAACCAGTCCTATACAGTAAACCCCTATCTCAACACAAACAAAAAGATTATTTGAACAACAATAATTTACTTTGAGTTTTAATGAACACATGTGGCTAATATGGGCAGTACGGTTCATAGACATTCACTGCACCTACTCTTTTTTATTAGCTTTGTTCTCTGTATGTTTCTGAGCTTGTTACCTTGTACTCTGACTGGAGCTGGAGAGAGAAGCTGATGGAAGGTGACGAAGGTATGCAAGTCCCACCTGGTAACTTCTTATTGTGGTGTTCTGGAAGTCTCTCCTCAATTCCCAGTAAACAAATCTGAACATTGTAGTGGTTGTCCACATAATTCTAGAAAGCTATTAAAATTTTGGGGACTTTGCATCAGTGTTAGTACATTATGACATCTTTTCTATCTAGCAACTGCTTACTATTTTAAGCACTACACTCCATGTGTTCATATGATGGTGTAAATGAGATAACACTTGGGATAGATAGTCTCATAACTGGAAATCTGGCTTTCATTTATGCCAGCTTTAAACCTCTTTCTGTTTCAGCAGTCAAAATGAATCTTAAGAAAAAAAAGCAACAGAAAAAGAGGGTTGGCAACATGGCTAAGAACACGTGGTGTTCTTGCAGAAGTCCAGAGTTTGGTTCCCATCACCTGCAATTGGGTTGATTATACTTGCTTATAATCCAAGTTCCAGGAAATTTAACAACCTTTTCTGGATTCTGTGGACACTACACATGATCTCACATAGACACACACACACACACACACACACACACACACACACACACACCAATAAATTAAATCTCGAAAACAGTTGAGTGATGTAGCTTCCTCGCTGACAGTCCTTGCACTGAACTCATACAATTTATACAGGTAAGTGTTACCCAGGACAGGAGATCACAGAGAAGGCAAGTGGAAGGAAGTTGGCCTGAGGTCAGGCCAATCCTCACCACTACCCTCTGCACTGAGTGGGGGCGGGAATAGACAGAGAAGGGGAATGGGACAGCATCTCCTGAGTGAACTGAGAGCATAGGGGAAGTGGACAGGGAGCTGGGGAAAAGTGAGGGGGAGAAGAGAAGGGGAGAGGAGGACATGGGGGAGCAAGAAGATTGAGTCAGGGGAAGAATAGAGGAGAGCAGGATGAGAGATACCAAAATAGAGGGAATCATTATATGTTTGGGGAGAGATCTGGCACTAATGAGATTTCTAGAGATCTACAAGGATGTCACCAACTGGCAATCTAAACAATAATGGGGAGGCTACCTTAAATGCCCTTCCCAGATAATGAGATTGATGACTACCTGGTATGCCATCCTAGAGCCTTCATCCAGTTGCTGATAGAAGCAGAGGCAGACACCCACAGGTGAAAACTGAACTGAACTCCTGGAGCCCAGGTGGAGAGAGGGAGGAATGATGAGCACAGGAGTCAAGACCAGGATGGTGAAACCCACAGAAGTAGGTTATCTGAACAAGTGGGTGCTCATGGACCCCAGACTGATGGCTAAGAGGCCAACATGGGACTGATCCAGACCACAGAATTTGTTTGAACATAGGTGTTAGTGAGGAGGAGTCAGCAATCTTTGGGGCCTCTGGTACTAGATCAGTATTTTTCCCTGGCTTCTGAATGGACTTTGGGAGCCCATTTCACATGAAGGTATGCTCTCTCAGCCTGGACACATTGAGGAGAGCCTGGGCCCTGCCCCTGATGTTATGACAGACTTTGGAGAACCCCCATGAAGGACCTTACCCTCTCTGGAGAGTAGAGTGGGAATTTGATGGGGGTTGATGAGGATGTGGGCAAAGAGTGGAGGGAGAGGGAGCTGTAACCTACATGTGAAATATGCTTGTTTCTAACTTAAGTAAAAATAAAAAGTGAATATAAAGAGATAAAAAATACAAAAGTTTTCCATGAGCACATTAAAATTGACATGGCATTTCATGGTAATTTAGGTATTTTTAAATTGAAATATATCAGGTG
>NW_024429211.1:11328078-11413740 GCF_017639785.1 Mesocricetus auratus
GGTATGTCTCCCATAGTGTAACGTATAGTGACCACACTCCTGCTGTTAGCACACTTCCTCTCAATCCAGCCCTTAAATCGTTAGGAGTCTGGACAGAGCTCTTCCTGCAATCTCATGAAATGGAATGCAGGATTCCAGGTGTACACAATCTATCAACAAGCTTGAAGTGAACATACCCATGATAGACTCACTTTCTGAGATGGATTTAATTTGATTACTATGTTTATCTCAAGTTGTACCCATTTTTGAGAGTATCCATTTAAAATTTTAATTCATTGTGTGTGTGTGTGTGTGTGTGTGTGTGTGTGTGTGTGTGTGTGTGGATCCGCATGAATTCATGAATTCCTGTCTGGAGTACCCAAGGAGGACTGAAGAGGGCACCTTCAGATACTCTTCCTGCTCTGAGCCAGGGGCTCCATCATCACACCTATAACTGGCCAGCTGGAAGGACATCGAGGCAGAGGGCCACCTCTTCCCTTCTCAAAAGCATAAATTTAGCCTTGGAAG
The DNA here is from genome assembly GCF_017639785.1 of Mesocricetus auratus. NCBI lineage: Eukaryota > Metazoa > Chordata > Mammalia > Rodentia > Cricetidae > Mesocricetus > Mesocricetus auratus. The sequence continues at coordinate 11,328,586 of NW_024429211.1, forward strand.
GGTTCTACCAGGGAAGAAATTGAAGTTGAAGGAGGGGAGTGTACTTGACCTTGGTCACATTGTCATCGGGGAACCTAGGACTTAGAGGCAGTCTCAAGTACTCCCTCAAGCTCATTCTCAGCCTGGAGTCCAGATCTGTTTTGTTGAACACTGGAAATCCCAAGTTCATGATTCTGACTTTCTACCTGTTTCTGACTTCATGACAGATACAGTCTCTTCCTTCCTTCCAACTAAGGTACCCTGTGCTTGCCTGGCAGGTATCAAGTCTGGGTTTCTTTCCTCAGCGTCTTATCAAACTGGCAATATTCTGATCCTAGCACTTGGGAGGCAGACTCTGCAGGTCCAGAAGTTCAGGGCTATCCTCAGATCCATGGTGAGTGTGAGGCCTATCTGGGTTCCATGAAACCACACCTTGAAAATGTTAATTGAAGGCTTAGAGATTTGGAAGCTGTGGATATTGGAGTATTAAGGATGGAAGGAGGGACCATGAAAACTCACAGGTCTGTTCCTGAGACTTGGTGTGTGTGCCGGTTCTGAATGTGAGATGAAGGGAACCTGGCAGAGGAATGAAAGCAATGCAGTTATTTGGGAGAAAGTGAATGAAGTATAAAACCTGGTCTATGGTAATTTGGCTGCTTGGCTTTGAAGTTAGATTTTTGGTGCCTATAAGTTCTTAGAAATCCTAGCCATTTCGTTTTGCCTTCAACCTTTCTCTCTGTTTACCACGAGGCATTGATAATAGGTGGACAGAGCCAGGAGTTGTCCTCAATGAGAAATGAGGCAGGAGTTGGCAGCACCACTGATGTCCATGGCTTGAAATGATAATGAGCTAGAAGCTAAAGTCAGTGTGATGTGTCCAGGGAGGGTTCCTGTATGAGGATTGTAGGATGCAGTGTGGGGGTAAAGTTGTTTGAGCATCAGGCATTTGAGACATCTGTGGGAGATCCTTAACCTTCCAGAAGATTTCAGACACCAGCTTGCTATTCTCCTCTTCATTCACTCTCTATATTCTACTTTCCAGAGCTTAGAATTGGATCTGAATAACTCCAATGAGTGTAATATGATAATTTATAAATAGACGATTTTCATTTACCATACTCTTTACAGGTCTGGCCATGCTAGCACATGCCCACACTTCCTTCCCTGTGAGGACAAATAATACCTATGTGTTGCAATACAATATGCTGATCTATTTACCCTCTGATGGGTATTTAGACCTTCCCAGCTCTTAGCTTACAGTGATCAGTGAGTGTTAGTATACAATAAAAAGTTTTACTCAACAAGTAAACTTGTGAGTCTTCATTCTCCTACCAGACATTGAGAGATACACAATAGTGATGATCTAGAATATAAAGGATTCCACTTTGGTCTCTGACAGAAGTCTGAAGGCCTTTTGTATAGCATGAAAGAATCACCTTTGGGTCCCAGTCAACTTTTAATTTCCAGAATATTTAACTGTATTAATTCATTTGACCATTCTAAGATTTTTGAGTATTTAAGTTCGAGTCTTTTAAAAACTCTGGAATGTTCATTTATTTAATGTAATTTTGAGCATGCAATTTTTCCTTTGGGAATGAATTCTAGGTGATGACATTGTCAAAGGCAGGATTCCCTTTCTGTTTTGGTGAAAGGATCCTGCCATGTTTGCACCCAAAACTCAGTTCCAACATTTATCTTTATTCAACTGCATTGCACACCTATCAAGTTATGTGATCTATATATTTTATATGCTGTATATATATATATATTGTGTGTGTGTGTGTGTGTGTGTGTGTGAATGGAAAATGAGATCCTTTCAGTATTTTGCTGTATATAACAACTCTCAATTTCTTTCATGTCTATATTAACTTCTAAGTAAATTCAGATTTTCTTTGGAGTGATATTAAAATGTATGCTGAAATTTTAACTACTTGGAAAACAGGGGATGTGGACCTCTGTGAGTTTGAATCAAGCCTCCTCTACCTAGCGAGATCCAGACCAGCCAGTGCTGTGTAGTGAAAACCTGTGACCTCTTCGGATGTTTGTCTTCATTTTGTAACATGGTATGTACTCACTCGTAAGCGAATATTAGATATAGAGCAAAGGATAACCAGCCTACAATCCACAACCTCAGAGAAGCTAGGAAACAAGAAGGACTCTAAGTGAGACCTACAGTTTGGGGAAAGAACACAGAAGGAGAGCAGGAAAATAGATACCCCAATAGAGGGAGCCATTATAGGTTTAAAGAGAAATCTGACACTAGGGAAATCTCAAAGGATCCACAAGGATGGAAAGAAAGTCCTCAGGATAGGATGTAGACTAATGATTAATAGGGAATGGGTCTTATTAGCTGATAGAATTTCAGTTTTAGAAGATTAAAAATGATTATGGAGACAGAAATATTAATGATAGGAATCGTGCATTTAAATATGGCATTTTCTTAGGACAGAGTTGCCATGGAGTGAAGGGAACATGATTTCGGTGTCTGTCTTGGTCTGCTTGTAGTTACACTGGATTTGTTTTAAATCCAATTAACCAAGTTCATTTTACCTATGTATGCATGAAACCTCACAATTATGTGTTAAATAGGAGCTGTTCTAATCAATCTGCGTTCTGTGTGAACCTTTTGAAATTTTTTGTTATGTCTGAATACATCTGCTAGTGCGGTGGTAGATGGTAGAGTTAATGTTAAGATTTTTATTTCTGGGTGGCCGGACTTCATAGTTCATATTGACTAACAAAGTAGTAATATTAGGAGGTGTTTGTGGTGGTGGTCTATCAATGGATTTCAGTGGGAAAGTCTTACAAAAAATCCCTCTAGGAGAAAAGTCACTTAGAATACATCTGTTTCTCGAGGGCAGATTTTCTTCTGATTATAGCATTGGGTAAAAATTCAACTTTGATAAATGTTGAAAAAGTAGTTTTAAGACACAAAGTTTCCTTGCCAATTCTATAACCTGCCACTCTCTCACTTGCTTTCAGTTGTTTCCACATGGAGATGAGACTGGAGAAATAGCTCAGAGCAGGAGTATTCAAACAAGATTGTTTTTAATTTAAATAATCATTTTAAAAACAATGAGTATTCATTGTTCTTGCAGGGAACCTCATGGCCTCTCCTAATAAAATGCAAGTGTGGTTCCCTGGGATCTTATGCCCTCCTGAGCTCCAAGGGCTTCTGTACACACATGGTACACATACACACGGTGGTATACAAATATCTATAAGTAAATATTTTCTTAAAAGTAAAACTAATTATACAGTGGTTCTCTACTTCCTTAATGCTGCAACTCTTTAGAGCAGTTCATGTTTTGGTGACCCAAAACTATAAAATTCCGTTGCTACTTCATAATTTTCCTATAGCTATGAATTGTAATGTATTTATCTGATAGGTAGGGTGTATGATACGTGATCTCTTTGGGGTTGCTACACACAAGTTAAGAGCTATTCCTTTAGATTACATTTTACAATATTGTTTTAAAGGACCAACTTCTTTATTGTTATTTATAGCAAATGGATAGTGACTAACAGTGTATAAAATATTCAGGTTTAGTGGTTTATTATTTCTGTATGTTTATGTGGATCTGTGTTCTTGGATGAAGGCGTCTGTGGGAGCCTGGGGAGCACATCAGATACCACAGAGCTGGAGTCAGTCAGTTTTGAGCAAAAATGTAGGTACTGTGGTTTGAACTCTAGCCTTCTGGAAATGGGGGAGCATTTTAACTATCTAGTTACCTTTACAGCTTGTCTTTGAAGAAAAAAAGTGCAAAGCTTGGGTCTTATTCCTGGAACATGGGAAAACATTTATATCATGCTTTAACTTGAGATTCTAGATATGATCCTCATGGTTCCCACCTTCTGCACTGTGATGTTTTGTCTTTTAGGATCATGGAATGAATTACAGTTCATTTGGATGTCAGCTGCACTGAGAATGACACCAAGTATAGACACGTCATAAACTTCGCTCTCATCCAGAAGTGTAAGAGGATCAGGATCTCTTCAGTTTTAAACTCTAGCACTCTAAGACAGCCATCAAAGAAGCATTAATGTTTTCAAACATGCTTAGATTTTATTAAGTGCATTTAATCTAAATATTGCAGAGTGGTGAGAATAAAGATGGATGAGGGCAGGACACTGTGCACAACCCTGAAATGAGCTCCCAGTATCAAGTGTGCACCATGGGACAAGGTATATAGGAGGATTATGATGAAGAGAAAAAAGTTTTCAGATCAATTCTTGCTGTTCCACACCAGACAAACACCCCTCTTCTTTCTTTCCTCTTTGATCCAGGGATAATGCAATATATTCAGCTTAGTTTTCTTTTGTACGGCTGCCAGTAGCATCTGTGATTCCTTAGAAAATGCAGATTTGTCCAGTCTGGAATGAATAAGAGATCTTTTAATTTTTATTGCACTTACTTATTGGTATGTGTTTATACAGACACATTGAGTGTACACATACCAAGATCAGAGGACAATTCAGAAGTCCATCCTCCCCCTTCTAGCATGTGAATACCAAGTTGTCAGGCTCGGCAGCCAGTGACTTCACCCACTGTGTCCTGTCACCATCCCAAGTTTGGTTGCCAATCATTTGCCTCTCTTTACCCCTATGACTACCTCTTTGTCACTCTTCCTTGGGAATGAATTAGGTGTAAAGAGAAGGCCTGATTCTCTCCTACAGAGTAGGGCTCCTCTCATGTGTATAGATATGTAATATAGACATCCATATAAATCTTCTCTTAAAATGTTAGGATTAAAGTTAAAAAACATTGTAGTGTGACTGACTGATTTCACCCATTCATTGTTTAAATGCTTAACCACAATAATTATTATTCTTTATTCTGCATTATAACATAATATTGTGGTGACTTTACTCAAATGTGTATAATTAATGTCACCCATCATCAGTCTACTAATTATGTATGTTAAGGGTGTCCCTCTGGCATCCCTAGACACTTCTATGAGACACTTGAAGTTCATGCTACACCTTAGCTCACCCATGTATATCTGATGCTCTTCTATTCTCACTGCCTATTCTCCAATTCCATTATTAGTAACCTTACAAAACAATTACCAAAAGCTTATCCTTATACCTATATTTAAAACACTGTTTTTTCAGATTTTCATATGTATAAAATATTGATCATATCCTTTCCCTCATTTACCTCTGACCCCTCCACATTCCTTTCCAAATTACATGTTCTTTTCTTCCCCAATAGCTCCCTGAGTCCACTAATGATGGCCATGTATGTTTGGATGATGGCACATGCTCTAGAGCATATGTAACCTACCAGAGCACACATACCTAAAGAAAACTTAACTCTCCTTCCTCTTGAAGCCATCAAACGCCCCTAGCTCCTCAGCTAAGGGTAGGAGTCACCAACTCCTTCTCTATTCCTGCTGGAATAGTGAATGGCTAGATGTTGTGCAGGTCTTGTGCAGGCAGCCACTGCTACTGTCAGTTCAAGAGTAGACCTTCTTTGTCAAGTCTAGAAGAGGCTATTGTGTAGGAGTCCTTCCAACACTTACAATCTTTCTATCTCCTTTTCTTCAATGGTCCATGAACCTTGGAAGTGTGGGCTAGTTTGTGATACCCCTCCATTTTAAAAATAATGTCTTAAGCAGTCAACACTCAACACATTATTTTTTCACGAAAACTTACCCTTAGATTTTTGGGCATTAGGTTCCCCTGAATTTCACAAATAGTGATTGGTATATATGTCTCTCTCAAAGACTACAACTAGCTTCCTGTCTGCTTTTTATTCACTAGTATTAACCACTCTGTGCCCCTCCCCAGCTCTGCTACCATCTCATCCTAACCTGTACATTAATCTTTATAGCCCCTTATAGGACCCAAGTCTATAGGGCAGAGGCCTGAAACACTTTTTTCCCTTACAGAATAAACATCCAGACATCTCCACAAGAACTCATCTAATCAAACTTTACATATGGAATTAGTTTTCTAAGCTGGGTCTGAACATTTATGGGTAATGTAGGTGGGAAGCAGTGTCTGTAAGTAGAATGGTAGTCATTGGTTAGGTGAGTGTGTCTCCCAGAAGCCATGAAAATGCCCGATCAAGTTGTGCCCATTGGTATAATACTTGCATGATAGTTGTAGGAGTAGCCAATTGCTTTTTGATTGGATTATGATGCCTCCTCCATAGGAGTGATTTAAGGTCTGCCACTATAAACAATGCCAAAATCACATGGCTTAGGAGATCACAGGCCCCAGAGGAAAACCTACTGTTGATCACTTAAATGGGCACATTGTCAAATTTCCTTCTAAAAATTTACATTTATACCCATAGATGTGTGATTCTCACTGTCTTGGTCAAAGAAGCTGTTTTTCTCCCTCTGGATAGTGGTTAATGCAGATTCACAACTGGTGGAACATGCTTAGAGCAAGTGACCATGAATGCTGAACCACAGATGTGCATTCCCCAATCCAAGGTTCAGGGATTATGAAAGAAGAGGCAGATAGACCTTATGTGCTGAGGATGTGCTGGGAAGAAGCACTACAAAATGCTGTCCTTTAGAGATGATGTGACCATCCTATGCATCAACTCACAGTTGATGCTGAGGTTGCCAGCACAAAACCTGCATTCAAAATCCCAACATGGACTGGGGAGGGACTCTGAGACCCACCCCTAACAGTGGAACTATTAGTATCTAAAGGCTGCTGAGTGACAATGCCTTTTAAGATTTGGCTGTTGGTAGGCTGCCCATGCCCCCGTGGATGACTCCATACCCATAGGCACATGGTCAAAAGGACTTAGACTCAGGGGGTTATAATTGAGATTGGAGGGTCCCTGGGGGGTGGAGTTTGTTAGTGGGGTGTGGACTATGATCAAATCATGTTGAATATATGTATGAAAATTTCAAAGCATACGTGAATTATTATAATTAACTTCTGGGTTGGAGATTTGGCTCATTGGTGAAGGACTACTGGATATTCTTCTAGTGACTAGGGTTCAATTCCCAGCACTTACATGTGGGCTCACAAATATTGTAACTCTGTTGCAAGGGATTTCTTGTCCTCTTCTGGCCTTTGCAGGCAACAGGCAGGCATGTGGTGCATAGAATTGCATGAGAGGAAAAAAATCACACCTAAAATCTATTAAGATGAATTTGGTGTTGAAAAAGTGTTTTTCCTTGACAGACCACTGAAGTGACTCACACAAAGTCGGCTATATGTGATCTCATGCTTCTAAATATCATTTATTACCTTTACTCTTTTTCTAAATGTTACACACACAGACACACACACACACGATACACACGTGTGTGTGTGTGTGTGTGTGTGTGTGTGTGTACTCATGAAAGGACACAAACCCACAGATGATCCCAATGTCCTAGAGGACAAAGGTGTCCTTAGCATCAGAACTCTCCAGCCCAGTGTAAGCAGGACTGAGTCTCAGCAAACCAACAGGGGAGACCTTGCTCTGATGTCACTCCTGACCCTGGGAGGCTGCTAGTATTCACCCCAGCACCTTCAATGACATCACCTCTGACCCTGGAGACAGTGAGTACTCACCCCAGCACCTTCAAGGTACAGCCTTTGTGATTCAAAGCCTCACACAGCAGCTCTAGTCCATCAGGGTCAAAGGTCATCCAGTCCAGGTTCAGGCTGGTCAGTGTTTGGCATTTGGTGAGAGCCATGGCAAGGTCTGCACAAGAGCTAGTGGTAAACTCACACATGTCTAACCTGTGACAAGGAAAATTCCAGAAAAGGAAAGTGGTATTGGGTGACAGTTCCAGGCTTCTGAGCAAAGAAATAACCAGCCCCACATGTTCACAGTATGCAAAAGCAATAAGCAAATCCATGTCTCATGGAACAGTATATTTTATTATTTGAGATTATCCCCCATGTATACAATATGTCTTGATTACATCTGTCTACATTCTACACTCTCAACTCCTCCCAGATCTCCTTATTCCTTACCTCAAGCAGCTTCATAGTTTTAAACCCACTAGGTAAGTGGTCTTAACCTGTGTGTCATGACCTCTATGGGGTCAAGTGACCCTTTCACAGGGGTCACATATCCCACATCCTGCACATCAGAAAATGGCAATGTGTTTCACACATGTGTTGCTCTGAAGGAGCAACAAATGATCTTATGGTGGAGTCAGCACAACATGAGGAGCTGTATTTAAAGGGTCGAAGCTTCAGGAAAGTTGAGAAGCACTGCACTAGGCTCAGTTATCATTGCCTTAGGGCTTGGGTTTAGGACTGCCCACTGGAGCACAATAACTAGGCTTAATCTCTGAAGAAAACTGGCTTTCCTTCCATCACCAGCCATCAGCTGCCCATAGCTCCTTGGCTAGGGCTGGGCTTCTTGAGACGCTCTGCTCTTCCTTCTGGGATTTTGACTGGCTTCACTCATGCCAAGTTCTGTAAATTGGCGAAGACTCTGTGTTTGGGCAATTCATAGTCCCTAAGGGAGAACTCATTACTATTGCTTTGTTAAGGGGACATAATAAAATTACCTTCTAAATCAGTGGTTCTCAACCATCCTAATGCTGTGACAGTTTAATACAGGTCCTCATATTGTGGTGACACCCCCATCACAAAAGTATTTTCATTGCTACTTCTGTAATATTGCTACTTTTATGATTCATAATGTAAATATCTCTGCTTTCTGATGGTCTTAGGTGACCCCTGTAAATGGATATTTGACCCCTCTAAAGGTCATGACCCACAGGAGGAGAACCACTTTTCTAAATGCTTGGTATTGTTATGTTAGTTCATCCCTCAAGCCTCCTCAGAGAAGCTTCCTTTTGCAATGGACTGGTTAATACAGACTCACAGGGGTCAACATTCTGAGAGACTCCAGAATACTTAGCCTCTAATGGACCATCTATATCACCCCTTCCCCAAAGGCTCAGAAACATCACAGAAGAGGGCCCAGCAATAAAGAACCAAATATTTTCATGATAAAAACATGACAGGGCAATTATGCTGAAACCAACAGCACCCATGGTTGTCTGTACAAGACCTGTGTAATAATACTTTTCTCAAAAATTGAGACTAGGCTATGTGGCATTCTTTGTAATCCTATTGTCTTAGGGTTTCTATTGCTGTGAAAAGACATCACGACACAGCAACTCTTATACAGGAAAACATTGAGTTGGCTCTCTTTCAGTTCATAGATTCAGTCTGTTATGGTGTTGTGTAAGCAGACATAGTGATGGAGAAGTAGCTGACAGTTTTTACATCTTGACCCACAGGCAACAGGACATGGTCTGACACACTATGTGTGGCTTTTGCTAATAAGAGACCTCAGGCCCATCTCCAAAATGACACTTCCTCCAACAAGACCAACCTATAACAAAGTCAAATCTCCTAATAGTGCCACTCCCTTTGGGGACATACCTTTTTTTTTCTTTGGTTTTTCGAGACAGGGTTTCTCTGTGGCTTTGGAGGCTGTCCTGGAACTCGCTTGGTACTCCAGGCTGGTCTCGAACTTACAGAGATCCGCCTGCCTCTGCCTCCCAAGTGCTGGGATTAAAGGTGTGCGCATACCTATTAACCCTCTAGCTTTTTCTCATTGAGTTGGGAACCCTTCCCATGATTCACAGTTAGTAAAGACTCACCCAAGGCACTGTAATTTACATTCAGGATTCCTCAGAGCTTTACATAGCTGTTGGACGCCTGTGTCTTGTATGTTATTGTTGCCCAGTTTCAGGGTTTTTAGATTTTTCTGGCAAGAAAGGACAGCAGAGATCCTCTCACAACAGGCTGAAGTGAGACTGCAACCAGTCAACCTGGGAAAACACACATGCAAGCAGACTGATTATGAGGCGCATTCCTTTTGTTTTGAATTCTTCTCAACTTTATTTTTTAGAACTTCATATGAGCTCTGCTTCTACATCCCTCCACCTTACCTCCGATTCCTCCCAATTTCCCCAAATTAATAATCTCTTTAGTGTTGTTACTTTTATATACATATGTGTATATATGTATGTATGTGTTCATGCATGCACACATGTACTTGAATATGTAACCTAATAGTCCATTTAGCTTTGCTTGTACATATGATGTGCCCAGTGATTGTTTAACCCTATAGAGATTGCCGCTTGGTGTGACATATTCTCCCTTCTCAACAGCCATTCCTTACCTCTCTTTTCTTTTTGAGAAAGTGTCTCATGTGCTAATCTCACCTCAGACTCATTACATAGCTGAGCATGACCTGCAACTTCTGACCCTCCCCCTCTACCTACTAACTCTAAGATAGGTTTGTAACTATCACCTTTTTTAAAGGCCTTCAGTAGCGTCAAACACAGGGCCCTAAATGCTAAATAGGCATTCTACCAACTCAGCTACATCCCTAGGCCATGATATTCCATCTTATCTGCTTCACATATGCCCACTTATCTGTAGGAAACAAAATGTCCAATCCCTTCTGAAATATTGAGGATGCTTTTCCATCCTGGGCACTCTGCTCCACTCTGACTCACTGCAATTCTTCTGCCTTGCAATTTCCCTGATGAAATTACAGATGCCCTGAAAATAAGTGAGGCTAACTTATCCTTGATTTCATATATCTGTGCAGATGACAACATGCAGTGTACTTCTGCCAGTATTTAACATAATACCTCCTAAAATGTTCCCTTAGCCTCAAATCATGGTTCCCCATGGCACTTACAATAATGGCTAAGAGAGACATTGGGGGACAGAAGGAAGATAATAAGTATAAGATACATGAAGATGGAGAAGAATGAAAATGAATGCATAGATCTTCAATATAGACATCAGGGACAAACATTAGATCTGTAGGGAACACATAGTAAGTAGTACATGATGTTTAGATTGATAATGGATAGGTGTTAGGCAGATTATAGGAAGAGATGTATAATATGTACATAAAGACAATAAATTTGTAAATGGGAAAAAGGGAAGGATGCTAAATTCATTGATGACAGATAATAGGTGGGTAGATATATGATAGGCATAATAAATATGGATACATAAACATATGCATAGAATCATGATTGGTGGAGGTATATATAGATATGATTTATGCAGGTCTAATAGATGTGTGTATTAATGCTTCTGAAGCAGGGATGAATTTTACACTCCAGGGCATTCCTGTAGCCTTTGGGGCTTCTTTCATCAGGGCAGTAATCCCACTCCTGGCGACTCACTTTCATGACCCAATCACCAAGAGCTCCATAACTGGTAGGCTTCACCAGAGTCTGAGGAGACACTGACATTCACACAAGTCTACCCTCCCACTTCCTTCTGAAGGCCAGAATCAGAAACTGCATTCCCTGAAAGGAATAACAACATATCCCTACCATAACTCCTGCAGGGTGCACACTGGTTTTTTCAAAGCTTCACACAGAATGTTCACTCCAGCATCTTCCAGGAAATTTGAGCCCAGGTCAAGGAGTGAGAGGAACTTGTTGCACAAAAGGGCTTCATAGAGATGGCCACAGGCAATGAAGGTGAGACAGCAATGTGACAGCCTGCAAAGAGCATTCCCCATCAGCAGCTCGCTTATCTTCACAAAATTACATGTCCCTGCAAAGAATGGCATGTTCTTCCCATACTGAATTTCCAGTTTCATGAAAACATAGTGAAATAGGCTGCTCCATAGATAAAGGAGCATGCCACCAAGTCTGAGGACCCAAGTTCAATCCCACATGGTGGAAGGAAATAACCAACCCCATGAGGTGTCTTGTCTTCCATATGTGAGTACACACACACACACACACACACACACACACACACACACACACACAGAGAGAGAGAGAGAGAGAGAGAGAGAGAGAGAGAGAGAGAATGTGGATGGAAATCTTTTTGAAAAAAGGTTTTGAAATCCTGAGGTTATACATAGATGTTTCCCAATTTGATTGATTTGTCTACTTGTTTACAAAGCAATCAACTAATTCTTCCAAATATCAGAAATTTACCATGTTGCAGATGCCTGCCCTAGTGGGATATCTTCTTTTTGTCTGTGTGAGTGTGTGTCTGTGTGTCTGTGCAGGTGCACATGCAGGTGGAGGTCAGAGGACAAGCTCATGTTTCACATGCTGCAACACTGCACACTCCCTATGTGACAGAGTCTCTCAGTGGACTGGAACTCATTAGATGAGGCTGTTGCCCGGGGAGCCACGGGGATCCTGCTGTCTTCATGTCTTCAGTGTTTAACTGCACTTGGCTTTTTCCTATGGTTCTGGGGATAAAACATGTCATCATGCTAGACTGACAAGGGTTTTACCCACGTAGCTATTATTGCAGCCCAATACTGTTACTTCATTTGAGATATATTTCCTAATGCTTTAATTGTATGGGTGAATGCAAGTAATTTAAAGACTAGATAAAATTTGAAATAACTCATGCCTAATGTTACTCTTTGAAATTACTAGACATACAGGGTTGACTTCAAATGTACTCTTTAATAACTAGCAATTAAATTACAGAATGATTTTGTCATAGGATGTTATTTAGTCCTACCTCTTAAGAAACATCCATCATTTTCTATAGTGTGTGTTTCTCCTTTTCTTTTACACATCTCATTTCAGAACTGGAGATATCAAACAGCATTTTAAGATCACTGATAAGTATACAGAGAACCTGGGTTTCAGGGCAAAGAACACACATAACACCTGTAGCTCCAGGAGACTATTGACCTCTGGCCTCTGCATGCTCATGCACTCACGTGGTACACAGAATATTACACAAGTGCTTTCATGGATCCATCCCAGGTCAACACACAAAGGAACTCAGATAATACATCAAACTATCTACGAGCTATGTGCACAAATTTTATATACCATGCAAATAAACTTCATGTCTGAACTTAGGGAGCATCACCAAGACTCACGATATGAAAATATTCCACATATATAAATGGAATATGAAACATTTCCGGTCTAGTCATGAGTGGTTCATGTAAGAGGTACTTAATGTGCAATTTTTCTTCTGTGAACAGATGTCTCCCTAGTGATGAACATTCAAAGCTCTTATATTTTATATGAATCTTCATGTCTGTAAGCTGCACATATACATACTGCTGCATGAGTAGTGGACTCAGGACACAATTTTGTGTCTGTATACTCTTTTCCACAAACTCAGGTATCTTTGAGCACAATCCCCAAGTTATCTGGTATGGCTTCCCTGAGACAATAGTCTTGCAGAATGCTACCATGAGGAATCAACCTCAAGCTCAGGGCAGGAGACAGCTCATGATGACTTAGGTAAGAAGTAGGAAGGCCTGTCTCAGAAAGGAATGTTTTTTTATTTATATTCTCCTTTGGCCTTGTAGCCAGTCTCTTTCCAAAACCATCATCCTTCCTCATAATAATGATATTAAGATGAAATCATGTATCAGGAATTTCAGAGCTACCCTTGCCTTTTTCTTAAGCTAATCTCAAGGTATTTCTGTTTATATTCACTCCACTTACTGATATGGTACTGAGGCAGGGACTAGTGACATAGTTTAATGACACATTTCATGGACTCCTGCATCCCTCAGTGGGCATTTGACAACCTTTACCACAGTTGCACCCATATGCAGGGTTCTGTAAAGTCTCCAGAGCATGCTTCCCAAGGCAAACTCACATCAGTGTTTCCAGGACACAGTTTGGATGTTTCAGGATTTGGCACAGTAGCATCACTCCTTTGTTCTTCAAGGGATTTTCAACCAATGATAGATGTTTTACCTTGCATTTGGTTAGGGAAGTAGCAATTACACCACAATCCTCACTGGAGATGTCACATTTCCCCAACCTATATGTGAGATCCATGTCACAGATTAGCAATAACATCTTTAGGTAATCTATGTAAGGCTACCTATTGTTCAAACAAATGTCCCAGATTCTAATCCTGTGCATCCTAGTCTACATCTAATCATAGGCTTATTTAATTCATGAGTATAATTATGTGCCTATAATAGTGAATGATAGAGTTCTACTGATTGGGAAAAAGCCAAAGTCACTGTTTTTCAGATATGGATAACTTTTACAGTGATCCATTTAGAAATACTTGGTAATGTTATCGTTGCTCAAAAAACCAACAGAGAGAGAGAGAGAGAGGGTGTTATGGGAATGTACTGGGTAGAAGTCATGGCATTTAGTGCATAGAGAGACCCCTTCACTAAAATATGGTCTGTAACACAGTATGTCTGATTATCAATATCAGTGAACATAGGAATACACAGACACACACTAAACACCCACAGGCATATTTAACAAAGAGAAAAATAACTATCATAATGAAATTCATTTTATACTACATGTACAATGCAAAGAAAAACGTTCACAGTTAAACCTAAAAAGTGATTTTTTAAAATAATCTTAGAGAGGCACTCAACTGTAGACACTGCCCTGACTTACAGCAACTCCTCCACTCTGCATGTTGGGCATGTCAGCAGCACAGAGCACATCTTCCCAACCACATCACTGGAAAGTCTAGTGCCATAGAGATTCAGGGATTTCAGGTGAGGTAGACGAAGAAGTGTGGGAAATAAGGCACCGTCTCCAAAGTTCGTCATGAAGGAACAGCTGTGGAACAAGGCCAAATAACACATTATACCAGGCCGTGTGGGTCCATGGCAAAGCAAATTGTACATATGCTCTTAACACTTTGACTCACACACCATGGGTGTTTGGGCATTCTGGCTACCCCACAAGTTCTGGCTGGTTATCTCCAAGTGGCAGACAAACACAGAGGCCCAAGATTCTCTCTCCCTTTCTTCTGTTTCCCCCTCCTCTGTGTAACATATAGAACCTTCTAAGAAGACTGGCATGTACTCTCACACTAAACATTGGCTGTCATGGCTAATCAAGGCTTCCAACTCAACATTATCTAAGTAAGGAACATGAATTGAAGAATTGCCTCCTTCAGAGTGTTATGTCTGTGGGGAATTTTCTTGATAGGCAATTGTCATAGAAATGCCAGTTTGAGTATCATTATTCTTGGGCAGCTAGGGCTGATGTGAATAAGAAAGATTGTTGATCAGGCCAGTGGGAGACAAGCCAGGAAGCAGCGTTCCTCCATGGTCCCTGCTTCAGTTGCTATCTTCAGGTTCCTGCCTTGACTTCCCTTGGTGATAGATTAGGACCTAGGATTGGTAAAATAGAATAAACCATTTCATTAATGGGCTTGACATATGGCTCAGTGTTAAGAGCACACACTGTCTACACTTCAGAACACCGGAATTCTGTTCCTAGCACTCATATTTGGCAGCTCACTGCTTTTTGTGACTCTGACTCCACAAGACCCAATTCAGATGCAGACATATATATACACAATAAAATTAGCCTTTAAAATTGAATTTTTCATTAACATTCATTGCAGTCTCTAGAAATTATTCAGTTCCTGTTGGCTGTGTCCATAAACATGAATATGTATGCACGTGCACGCATGCACACACACACACACACACACACACACACACACACAATGCATAGATGTAAACAAACCACCTAGAAATCTTATGTATGGGTGTGTGACATAGAAAACTTCAAATATGTGACTCCTGTAATATCACATGTTACTTTGGATTTAGTTCTGCATTGCTATGAATTAGTCATCTTCAACTAGAGAAGGAATTTCGCCAGTCTATTTAAAGGATGGGTGACTGGATGAAGGTTTTATGATGGCATATAAGGTAGTCGTCAATCTCATTATCCAGGAAGGGCATTTAAGGTAGCCTTTCCACTATTGCTTAGTTTACCAGTTGGTGTCATCCTTGTAGATCTCTGGAGCTCTCACTAGTGGCAAAGTCAAACCTATAATGACTCTATTATGGTATCTCTAAGCCTTCTCTCTTCTATTCTTCCCCAGACTCAACCTTCCTGCTTTCCCATGTCCCTCCCCCTCTCTATTTCCCTGATCCCTCTCCCCCCATGTTCCCAATCCTCCCAGGAGATGCTGTTCTATTCCCCTTCTCTGGGGGTACTGTGCATATCTCTCTTGGGGTTCTCCCTGTTTCCCAGACTCATTGGCAGTAGGATTGTAGGATGGCACTCCTCTGATCCACGTCTAAAATCCATATATGAGTGAGTACATAGTATGTATTTTTGTGACTAGGTTACCTCACTCAGGCTGATTTCCTCTAGTACCATCCATTTGGAAGCAGAGGCAAATACCCACAGCTAAACACTGAATTGAACTCGTGGAACCCAGTTGCAGAGAGGGAGGAGTGATGAGCAGAGGAGTCAAGACCAGCTGGTGTATCCCACAGAAACTGGTGATGTGAACAAGGGGGAGCTCATGGACTCCAGACTGATGGCCGAGAGGCCAGCATGGGACTGATCCAGGCCCCCTAAATTTGGGTGCTAGTGAGGAGGCCTTGACAATCTGTGGGGCTTGGTGTAGTAGATCAGTATTTATCCCTGTCATACAAATGGACTTTGGGATCCCATTCCACATCAAGGGATGCTGTCTCAACCTGGACCCATGGGTGAGGGTCTAGGCCCTGCCATGGATGATATGACAGACTTTGGAGATCCCTCACGGAGGGCCTCACCCTCCCTGAGGGACAGAGTGGGGGTTGGGTGGGGGCTGGGGGATTAATGGGGGCAGAGGAGGAGGGGAAGGTGGGGGAGCAGGGATTGACAAGTGAAGCAAGTTTGTTTCTAATTAAAATTAAAAAGAGAAAAAGTGTTTTCCAGACTGAAGTTATACACACACACAAAAATAAAAACACAAAATGAAGGATGGGTGACTATCAAACTTACGACATGCTTTCGAGCTTAAACGCATTCAGAGGCATCTTAGGATCAGATATGGATAGACAAAGATTCTGAATCGCAGTTTCATTGAAATTACAGCTGTCCAGATCCAACACCTTCAAGTTCTGGAAAATACTGCATATTTCCCTCCATTCATTGTTTACTCGGCTGCAATTAGACAACACATTTTTCTTAGTAGCTCAATGCAATGCAAGAAATTCCTAAGAAGGGAAGATCACTCCCAACCCCCTGAGGGTACACAGGGTACTTAGACATACATGCAGGCAAGACATAACTACACAAACTAAAAAATAAATCTTTAAAAAAGAAAGTAGCACACAAGAGACAGAGACAGCAGAGAGAGCGAGCACCGTGGGCTACAAACTGATTATCTTCTGGGCATGGAACCACCACTGCAGTATTAATCCCACAAGAGCTATGGATGCCTCCACTGCTTGCAAAAGACCTGGTCTATTACCACTCAGTCATAAGATGGAGAGAGACTTGCTGAACCCTACCCATACCAGCTAAAATGATGATTCTTTGTGGACTCTGAGGGAGGAGTAGCCATCTCCAGTTTTGTGCACATAAGTAAGCCACCCAGGGTCTAATGCAGAGTTCCAAACACATGGACACACTGACAGCCCTAGTTAAGCTCAATCGCTGACAAAGAAAAAGATTTGAATGTGAGAAAGGAGCTAATGAAGTCAGTGTGATGAGTTGGAAGAACAGCAGTGACTAGATGGTGAGAGTAGCCACAGTGCAGGACACATATGCATGAAATTGCAAATGAATGCACTGAATAAAAATTGTGATGAAGAAGCATGTTTGAGGTGAGATGAACTAAACTGTGTTTGGGGAGACTCACTCTTAATGACTGCATAACTGAGGATATCCACACTTACTCTTTTCTCGAATGTCTCCTTTTTCAGTGAGAAAACAAATTCTATGTGAATTCAGTGAGACATTTGCAGGTCCTTAGTAAATAATAACTTGTATCCATTAGTATTATCATAAAAGTTGCAGCATATTTGAAAGATCAAGTATGAGCTAGCAGCCTAAAGCCAATGCAAGGCAAGCCAACCAGAGCAATATAGTAAGAACACAGCCTTAACTAAGACTTGAGTTCCTAGAATACTCTTCAGTGTAGTTAGCAGAGACATAAACATGGCTGTTGATAAAGGAAAACAGCCATACACTGCAGCAAAGCTGCTCACACTTCCACCTTGTAACATCTTTGTTCTTTGTATAAATGGAAAAAATCAAGACATGGCTGTTTAGTGTCACATAGACCCAATTGGCCATGGCAACACTCAGCCAAAATCCTGAATATGCCATCTAAACACTCAAGCATAGATTATAAGAATTTAGAAAACACCATGCTGTAGAGAGAAACCAGTGGGTAGGAGTTTAATGTACAAGAATCAGGAACTGAGTTCAGATGCACAGACTGACATAAAAGGTTGGGCCTGGATGCATGAGTCTGTTCTCCAGCATGAGAAAGGGGAAATGGGTAGATCCTGATACCTTACTGGGCTGTCAGCCTGGTCAAGGTGGAGAACTTCAAGGTTGGGGAGAGACTGTCTCAAGGGATTAAGATAGAAGACAATAGATAAGGAACCCACATCTTCCTCTGACCTCATGAATTCTTAAGGATACAATGTACACACAAGCACACCTATAAAATAGTGCGCTGGACACTAAGGCAACATTGAAAGAACTGAAGACAAGGTTCAGAGTTGTACTCACATCTTCCCTTGTATGAAGTCTTCCAAGTCACTGTCTTCCGGCTTATAGACATCTGAAAAAATTCTGTGTTCTATATGCATATGAAGTTTCTTTAATTTTTTAGATTTTGGCAGATAAATTGTAGCAGTTGACAATTCATTATGACTACCAATATGAACAGTCATTTCTTCAAATAGATCCAATACTTGTGTTTCAAATCGTTCATCCTGGTTTTCAAGAAGGCCATCAAACAACCTCAGGAGAATCAGTTTCTCCCTGCCTTCTCCTTGACTCAAACTTCTAAAGCATTTGAAGATTTCCTGTCTCATCGCTTTTGATGGTATAAGACCAAAGTGTGGATTCAGCATGGCAGCAACATTCTCAGTTGCAATTCCTAACACAAACATTCCAGGCATGAACAATTGGGTTTCACTATGAGCATAACTTTCACTTAGAAGTTGGGGTAGGCTTCCAATGATGGGGTTATGTTTCTCTTTGCCTTCTCTGAGGAAATAGAACAGGGCACCGAAATACCACTGTAGTGTAGGACTGTAAAACACAAAGCAGTCACCTCGAGTATTGAGAAAATTCATTTGTAGCCACACTGTCAACTCAGATTCACATATCCCGTTCCTCCTGAGATCCTCAGAGTTAAACACAAATACCCGTTTCCACATTCCCTCCACAGCCAAAGTACACAGGGTCTTTAATCGGGCTCTATTCTCTTTAGGTAGACATTTGTCATACTTTGATCTGAATGAACTCAATATAAAGCTTGCATACAAAGCTGAATCTGTGTCAAAAGGTAAGATTGCTTCCTCTCTCCTGGCACACTTCCACTTTATAGTACTACAGACCACCCAGCATAGATGAGGATTTTTGCATATACAGAACAATGGTTCATTGGCTGCTATATAATTAAAGACTTGTACGCCTTCATTAACTTCGAAGAACAACAAACAATATAACCTTATAGCTGAGTCAAGCAATCCCCCCAAAATTATTTTCCTTGGATACCGCAGCAATGGATAGATTTTTGGTTCACTTTGGGGTCCCAATTCAAGAATCAGAGAGGATTCTGGGAGCATTACTTTCTGTAGCAAACTACGCAAGACAATTTGTGTTGGCATACTCTTCTTCCAATCACTGCACAAGTCTGTCTGGAGTTCCAAGTCGAAGTTCAGGTAGTCAAATCCCTCTAGGATAAACAAGATTCTCCTAGGGTTGGATAAGACATCATCTAGTGCCTCTGAAGACTCAGACAACTTACTTAAGAGGAGCTGAGCTAAGCTTAACTCTGTGGTGTTGTTAAGTGAGATGAGAGAGAAGAAGAAAACATAGTGAAATCTGTTATTCCATAAGTCTCCTGATGCCCAATCCAACATTGCTCTTCTTAAGAAAGTGCTTTTTCCTATTCCGCTTTCGCCCAAGACAACTAAAGTGACTGGTTTTAACTGATCATCAAATACCTCTTTCAATGCACTGTACTGCCTTTTTATTGACACTTTGAAGTCTGAACTTTTCAAATAAATGTTATTCTCCTTGGTCCATATGTAGTTAAATATAGTCTTCATAATCTCTCTGTATGGACGTTGTTTACCTGAGTTTGATGAAATCAGAACACAAGGCAGTTAGGAATAGGATGCCCTTGAAAATGAATCACAGATTTTCTTAAATACATATCTAGAGTTTTCTACACATCTGGATGACCATTGAGGCAATGGGTCCCAAGGAAACGACCAAAGGAGAAGAGCCAAACCACCCCTTCCCCTGTAACAAGTTTCCATTTCCCTTCAACTGATATAGAGTTTTCTTACCATTGCATGTCAAACAATGTTTAGGTCTGGCCCTAAACCAACCAACAAACAGGTTCTTTCTACACCCAAACCTCTAGATACAGACTTCTACTGTATGCCAGTGTTTCCATGCTTGTGAACATGTGTGCTAACTTACTCAAATTGCTGTCATAAAGGGGGTATATGAATACTTTAGTACCAATAGAAGAGAAGGGATGACTCCAGATGGCAATGGTACTTAAAAGTTAAACCTCTGACCCCTCTAGAGAAAATAGTCTCCATATGTAGGGCCCCCTTCTCTACTTACAAAATACTACAATGGAAATAAAGTCTACTTTCACTTTCCCTGGGCAAGGGAAAAATAAACTCTTCTTTCCCTTACATTCTTTAATTCATAGATAAGAACTCACTAGCCTACCAGCTGCATCGTAGTACACACCTGTGGCCTAAACCCCAGACCCTCAGTTGTTTATTTTATCCCATCCAGGATGATAATGTATTTGATATATTGCCTATGAAACTATTATAAACAAACTGCAAACTCACTTCTGAGTGACAGCTACTATAAAACATGACTTTTGGGTAATGCATTAAAAATTTGCAAAGGGTAGCGTATCTCCCCAGGACCAAATCCATGACTATTTCATTTGTACTAATTTCATGGGGGGTTCTCAGAATAGTGTAACTCAAGTGTAAAACTTTCATGCCTTCAGTAACTCATTTCCAAGTGATTCTGTTTGTTAAGTTCTTAGTTTGATTTACTGTTCATAATTTCATGTTTAGTCAAAGCAAGATTTGATATTATAAAATGTTGAAGCTGGAAACATGACTCAATGGATGGGGACACATAACCAGCTCCAACATTTTGTCCTGTGATCTCCACAAGTGCCCAATGGTAAACTCACAGAAATAAGGAAACACATCAGTATGGGTTGGAGTAGTAGCTAAGAGTAAGAGTGAATATCGCTTTTGCAGAGGACCTGAATTCAGCACCCACATCAAGTGGTTCACAAATGCCTGCCACTCCACCTCCAGTGAATCGTATGCCTCTCACATCCAGGAACCTGCATTCTTCAACATATTCTCATGTGGTCACACCCACATAAGCCTAATAATAAACCTAAAAATAATAAATACAAAACGACATGCTAATGGTTTATGTGATAAAAATAAATACCAGGATGAGATGAACTTTCTCTGCTCCTTTATTTCAACCTATAAGGTCTAGATTGTTTGTATTATACAAATATTGTGACTAATTTCATAGATTTCTCTTTTTGTACCCTATGTCTGTTGCCCCTACTCCATGTTGCTGACAACAAATAAGTTATTTTTCAATTTCATCACGAATAGGGTAAATCCTATCATCTGGTGAGGAAAAACAACAAATAATGTCTCTCAACAGTCAAGGCAAGTCCAAGTAAAAACTTGCACCGCCCCAAACTTTGATATCCCTAGGCCTGGGAAACCATTTTATCAGAAGAGGAGAAAAGGTTTTACATTTCCACAGAGGACAGCCACTTAATTCAGTCACCCTAAGTCATCTACTATCTGTCACATGCTGTTGCAGCCTCTGGGATGTATGTGGTCCTGAAACCTGCTTGTAAATGAGGGGAACGTGTGGTGGCTTGAATTAGAAATTTCCCCCCATTGACTCATATGTGCCATCCTGAGTGAGGTAACCCAGCCACGAAAAGACAAGCGTGGTATGTACTCACTCATATGGATTTTAGGCATGAAGCAGGGAACTGCCAGCCTACAATCCTACAGCCAGAGAGTCTGGGAAACAGGGAGAACCCTAAGAGAAATATGCATGGTAACCCAGAGAAGGGGAACAGGACAGAATCTTCTGAGGGGCCTGGGAGCAAGTGGGGAGGGGAGAGGAAGCTGGGAGAAAGAGGGTGGTGAAGAGAAGGGGAGAGGAGGACATGGGGGAGCAGGAAGGTTTAGTCAGGGCAGGAATAGAGGAGAGAAGATGAGAGACACCATAACAGAAGGAGCCATTATAGGTTTGAAGAGAGATCTGGCACTAGTGAGTTGTCCAGAGTCCTACAAGGATGACACCAACTGGCAAACTAACCAATAGTGGAGAGGCTACCTTAAATGCCCTTCCCTTGATGACTTCCTTGTATGCCATCATAGAACCTTCATCCAGTGTGTGAAGGAAGCAGAGGCAGACACCCATAGCTAAACACTGAACTGAACTCCTGGAACCCAGTTGCAGAGAGGGTGGAGTGATGACCAAAGGGGTTAAGACTTGGCCAGTGAAACCCACAGAAACAGCTGACCTGAACAAGGAGGAGCTCATAGACCCCAGACTAATGATTAAGAGGCCAGCATGGGACTAATCCAGACCTCCTGATTGCAGGTGTCAGTGAGGAAGCCTCACCATTCTTTGGGACCTCAGGCAATATATCAGCATTTAGCCCTGTCATCCAGATGGACTTTGGGAGAGCCCATTCCACGTGGAGGGATGCCTAGGCTCTGCCCCAGATCACATAACAGCCTTTCAAGATTCCCTCATGAAGGGCTTCACCTTCCTTGGAGAGTGGAGTGGAAATTGGTGGAGGGGTTGGGCAAGGGGTTGGGCAAGGGTTGAAAGGAGGGGGGCGGTAGAGGAAGGGAGGAAGAGGGAACTGGAATTGATATGAGAAGCAAACTTGTTTCTAATTTTAATTAAATTTTAAAAAAAGGAAAAAAGTTTCCCCACTTAATGGTCTTGTCTGGAAGGTTTAAGAGGTGTGGCCTTGCTAGAGAAGGGTGTCGCTTAGGACAGGCACTGAGATTTTATAGCCTCAGCCTACTTCAGTTCATGCTTTCAGCTTCATGCTTGTAGCTGGCTTCCAGCCCGTATAACCATGCCTGTGTATTTTCTTACCTCTCTCCATGAGGCTCATCGTTTTGGGGCAGTACGCCAAAATAGTGTCCTTTTACAGGAGTTGGTTTTGTTCATGGTGCTTAATCAAAGAAACCAAAACGTAACTGATAAAACAACCACAGCCTGTTATACTCCATGTCTTGCATACATGTGTCTGCCTGGCCCTTCCCAAATTCCTGGCTCTTTATCCACGTGAGGAAACAGATGTAGTGACATTGATCACCTTGCTAAAGCTGACTAGACAATGAAGGACATGACTACGGGCCAGCTAAATGATGCACATGACTCCATATGCATCGTCATTTTTAGCTGACACTACCTACAACGAATGCATCTGTTACATATTAGTTCTGTCAAAGAATCATGAACAACAAATAGGAACATAATGCTAGTTAATATGAATCTGATGTGGGATGATGTAGTGGTAAATTATTCCCCCTGAAAGGACTGTGACATGCTCGCCCTACCTGGAGATCATCCAGGCATAATAATTTGAGATCTCCCTCTGCTGTCTCAAGAAATTCATAAGAAATAAAGGTGAGGTCTCTGGGAAAGGAGATGAAGGCCTATTCTTAGCATTAAATATCTTGCAAAAAGTATAAGTGCTAAAATAGAACTCCATCTCAGCTCAATGTGGCACATTTGTACCTGAAACACCAGAACTCAGGAATCTGAGGCAGGAAATCATGAGTTCAAGACTAGTATGGTCTATAGAGTAACTTTGAAGCCAGCCTTGGCTACGCAGTGACACATGTTCAAAGACAGAAAGAACGAACAAAAGAGAGGGGGGGAATGGAGGGAGAGAGGGGGGAAGAATTCTGTGATGAAACTCATTGTTTTGTATTTAATTTTTAAAAGCACAAGGAAAATAATCATTTTCTTCATGAATCATGAAAGCAACATTAATGTTAGGATCTGCCTTACTTGTTTCAATGAGTCCTACCTTTCCTTTTACTGGTAATGGTCATTAGGATACCCTTCTGACCTTAGTTAAAGGATGATGTATGTAACAACCCTTGGTTTCTTCAGTGCAACCTTCCTCAACTCTTAGGACACGAGTGCCATGACCTTCACATTATGGCTCTTAGCTCGGTGTTTTTGTGGGAATCCTAAAAGTGGAAGAGGGGTGTCTTTGTCTCTTTCATCTGTTTTTTTTTTTTTTTACCCATTTGCTACTATGGGGATGCCTAGCCCAGCCTTGATGTGTGTTTGTGCCTAGTCTTATTGTACTGTGTCATGCCATTTTTAGTTAATATTCCTGTCTGGCCTGTTCTTTTCTGAAGGAAAATGCAGGAGCCGTGGGTCTGGCGGAGAGGGAGGTGGAGAGGAATGGACAGAGGGGAAACTGGTCAGGATGTATCATATGAGAGACTAAATGTTTAAAAAGCAGGTCCTATGTGGCTAAATTTCCCCTTGTGCCCCCCCCCTTCTCCATGCTCCCTTACCTCTCATCAGTTTCTCAGTCATTCTGAAGAGGTCTTGCCTATTGATACAATCAAACAGTCTGGCTGCAAAGGCCCATGCCAGTCCTGGATAGTGTGTGTGCAACAGTGTTTCCATGTCTTTCCTTGAAGACTTCTCAATCGTAGTCCAAGGGATCATAGGCTTCAGTTTAAATTGCTCTTGCACTTCCTTGTACAGCGATTTAAATCTCAGGAACTCTGCATTGCTGAGCATTTGCAGGCAAAGATTCAAGCCATAACCTGTTGTTTCCTCCATCGGGGATGATGAACAGAGACTTCAGTGGTTAATGAATCTCCAAAACCAGGAAGTAAGTGACACCTGGACAAGAATGGCATGAGAAGTCTCAACTTAAAAAAGCTCAGATTTATTGATGTCACGTATCCGTTCCTTCAGATATGGGAGGGTAACTTGGAATGGTATGCAAAATTAAAATTAAATTTTTAAATATTATATCAATGAAAATTAAATTTTAACCTGTTCTTTCTCAATACTTTAGCACTATACATGATTAGTGGCTAATCTTTCTTCATGTCCAGACTTTGAAACCTTAAAGTAGCTTTTACAGACAAGAAAAAAGGCACTCAAGTGTCAATTGTCAAATCTCACATTACAAGTTGAACATTGCATATTATGCTTCCAAAGAGGTTGGGAATCGGGTCTACAAAATTGTCATGAAAATGCTTAATATAAGTTGACAGTTGAGAAAAATTGTCTTTAAATACTTTATGAAAAAAGTGTTTATAACTATTTATGATTTAATAAAGCCACTGAGTGTCAAAAGACAAGTTTGCAACAACCACAGAGCCAGGCAGTGCTGTTGTAAAATTTTAGCCCCAGGACTTGCTAGACAGAGGCAGAGGTATCTCTTACTTCAAGGCCATACTAGGCTACACAAGATTTATCCAGTCTAAAGAGAAAATGGCTCGCACAAATGTGATCTCAGCATTTGGAATTATTCACCTTTAATTCCAGTACTAGAGAGGTGGAGATAGTGATATTGCAGGGCAGAGAGGGAATATAAGGCAGAAGGAGATAGAGGATTGCAGTATGATGTTTGATGGAGAACAGTGCAGTCTGCAGTGTACTGAGGATTCCTGGTGGCTGGATGACCTATTTCTGTCTTGGTAGAGGTAAGAGACAGTGACTGGCTGCTTTGCTTTTCTGATCTTCAACTTGAAGTCCAATATCTGTCTCTGAGGTTTTAGTATTCATGCCAAACCTAGGCTTAGATGCCATATGGTAACTTCCATTCAAGAACAAGGGGGAAGCCCACTAAGATATGAAAATAACAGTACATAATTCCTGGTTTGAGTCCAAGCACTTTGCAGGAGACGGACAGAGAAGTAAGACACAGGGATGTTTGCAAGGGAGGGAGGATGGACAGAGGAAGGAGGGAGGGAGGAAAGACAGAAGACGGAGAAGGGGGGATTGAAGACCGAGAAGGGGGGATTGAAGACCGAGAAGGGGGGATTGAAGACCGAGAAGGGGGAGGGAAGAAGAAGGAAGGGAAGATGGAAAGGGGAGGGAAGACAGAAGAGAAAGAGAAAAACTCTTAACATTAACTCTACCATCTGCCACTGCACTAGAAGATATATTCAGACATAGCAACAAAAAAACTACAAAAGGTTCACATGGAACTCACAACTGATTAGAACAGCTCCTATTTAACAAATAATTGTGAGGTTTCATGAAGACACTGGGAAAATGAACTTAATTGAATATAAAACAAATCCAGTATTGAATAGAAACCAAATCCAGTATAACTACAAACATACGAAGACAGACACTGAATTCTTGTTCCCTTCACTCCATGGCAATGCTGCCCTAAGAAACTGCCATGTTTAATTGCATGATTCACATCACTGGCACTACTAGCTCCACAATCATTTATAGTCTTCTATCAGTTAAAGAAGAAGACCCATCCCCTGTTAAACACTAATCTACATTCTATCCCGTGGACTCTGTCTTCATCCCGATCTTTGTGTTTTATTTATTTATTTATTTAGAGACAGGGTCTCACCATGTAGGCCTGGCTGGTTTGGAAATTGCTATATACACCAGGCAGAACTCAACCTGGGATTTCAATCTTGACTTGTAATCTCTGCTGGGGTTAAAGGTGTGTGATACAACAGCCCAGTGACGACATTCTTTAAAAATGTTACCTAATCCTTGCATGTAATAATGAGACATCACGAATGTTTTCATAGAAGAGTACATTGTACTTACCCTGATCCACATCGCTCTACATAGTTTTGCTCTGTTACCTCTACTGTTACTCCCTTACTGTCCCCTAGACTATTTCCTCCTTTGATAACAGATAGTTAAACGGTCATAAAGATACGTATTTTCTATATAAATATAAACTATAATACATGCATGCATATATGTAGCATTTTAAATATCTAAAAAGACCCTATGACTCATATTGTTAGAGAAAACACAACACATTGTCTTTCTTGGCATGACCCCCACATGGTTCCTATCAATCCGCAGGCCCATCCAGTTTCTTACAATGACACAGCTTTGAATTTGTGGCTAAATAAAATTTGACTGTGTGGAAAAGTATTTTCTACTTTAGTTGATACATAGAAATGACTCTCATCACAAGGCAACTTTGCAAAGTTTTAATACATTTCTATTCTGGGTAATGTCTACATCACAGAAACACACCTGTCTCTTCAAACACAGATAATTACAGTGAAAACATCAAAAATCCTTCCAAAATTATTGAAACATATACATACTATTGATATCTATAGTCAGCAAACTACAGTGTAGAACACCAGACATGTTGGTAGTTTAAATTTGTTAGTCTAACTTCTCATTAAATAAATATTGACATAATTCACATATGAAGTAATACTGTAATAGAATGACTGGATACAGTGTTTTAATGAATTATTAGTTTAACTTTACTGCTTCCTTTTACTGTATGGGTATTGTGGGTTTTTGAATGCATATGTATGTGTAATCCACAGGAGCTGGAGTTACAGGCAATTGTGAGCTGCCTTGTGGGTGCTGGGAAATGAAACCAGATCCTTAGGAAGAAGAGGCAGTGCTCTTCTGCATTGAGTCAACTCCCCAGCACTCGACTTGATATAGTGGTAAACGGCATGAACAAGGGGAAATTTTAAGGTCCAGAAAGCCCTCCCATGGAGTACTTTTATTTAAAGACACTTTCTAAGTGGATCAGTGCAAGCAATGTCTGCAGTATCAGTCATGTAAATTTCCTGTTACTCTAAAGGCCAATGACATTCAAAAGAGCCTGGCCTTGACAATATCGACATCAGAAGTGCACATAAACATTGTGAGAAAAAGAAATAATGATATATTTATTTTCATTTTACACACATTGGTGTTTTGCCTGCATGTATGTCTGTGTGAGGATGCCACAACCGCTGGAAATGGAGAGGCAGATAGTTGTGTCTTGCCATGTGGGTGCAGAGAATTGATCCTGGGTCTGTTGGAAGAGCAGCCAGTGCTCTTAAGCACTGAGGTATCTCTTAAGAACTGAGTAAAAAAGAAAAAGAAAAAATCCTGAACCTGGAGAGATTGCTCAGCACTAAAAAGCACTGGTTGATTTTGCAAAGGACCCAGATTCAAATCCCAGCACCCATATAGCATCTCACAGGTGCATGGAAACTTCTGTTTCAAGGGACTTGATAGCCTCTTCCGGCCTCAACAAGGACCAGGCACACAGATGCCAGAATGATATTATGTAAGGCAAAATCTTCATACAGTAAAAATAAATAAAGAGAAGAATGTGAAAAAAACCTTGCCTGTGGCCCGATCATCCTGAATGGGCCTGATCTTGTCTCATCTCAGCAGCTATGCAGGGTGGGACTTGGGTGGTCCTTGGATGGGAGACTGCTTGAGAATATGGGTGCTGTTGACTTGAAATGGACAGACACTTCATATCCTCTTTCATTAATCCTGTGTCTCAATGCCTGCATTCAACCTTCCTCATTCAACACTTAATACTGTCCTCTTGGTCTTTGGTCTCTGAGCTATGGCCATACTCACATCTCTTTACACATAACATCGGAAATGAACAGGAAATGCCTTGTCTTTTCTATCAAAGGGTTACATGCCACAAAACTTCACTTAAGAACCAATTAAAAGACACTGGTTGGCAGAAATTTGAGTTCCTCCAGGGTCTGCACTTCTCAAATGAACATATGTGATCAACATTACACAGGATGTTCAAACTTTCCTCCTGTTTGTCATTGCCCTGCTTTAAGTTAGCCAATCATATGAGGGTCATCAGTGGGCCCAAAATGAGGTATATGACCTCTCCTTTTAGAAATAAAATCCCAAAGGGACCCCCACAGGGTGTACTAGATTTGATGTGACTCTGTTCCACTTTGCAGATGCAAAAGTTTTTAAACTTGGGTTTTAATGATGTGTCCACATGCATGTCTATGTAACCTCATGTACTTGATGCCCTCAGAGGCAGGAAGAGGGCATTAAATACCCTGGAATTAGAGCTAAATATGGTCTTGTGCAACCATGTGTGTGTCTGGAACAAAACTCGGACCCTGTGAAGGAGCCTTTCAGATTTTCATTAAGTAGATCTTAGATGACAATTCACATGGCATTTGCCTTCTCTGATAGATTACCCCTCAAAGAGGAGCTGGATATGGTCATATATATTGTAAAGAAATGTCAACTTGGCTACAAGACACACCCAAATTTCAGCAACCAAGAGAATCAACTAGATGCAGAATATGTGAATGTATGCTCAGTGAAGTCATGTAAAGTTCTTTGTCATCACTAATCAAACTTCAAATGGACACCCTCTCCCATCCATGAGCAGGGTAACCATCACAGCATCAGAAAAAATTCAAATATCACTTTCTCAATCAGGAATAATAGTATCCCATTAAAAAATCAATACACACTGGCATAGGTGACTGCTTCCTAAATGTAACACCAGAAGCATAGACACTGAGCAACAATTAATAAATGAGACCTCCTAAAACTGAAAAGCTTCTGTAAGGCAAAGGACACTGTCAATAACACAAAATCACAGTATACAAAATGGGAAAAAAACTTCCCAACTCCACATCTGTCAGAAGACTGATGTCAAAAATAGAAAGAACTCAAGGTACTAGACATCAAGAATTCCAAACACACGGATCTCAATTAGCCAAAAGACATCTTAGGAAGTACTTAACATCCTCATTATAGAAATGCAAATCAAAACAATTTTGAGACACCATCTGGCTTGAGCTTATGTTGAAGAAGATGTGTAGCCAAGGAAACACTCTTCCACTGCTGGTGAGAGAGCAAACTTGTATATCCAGTTTGGAAAACAGCATGGTGGCTTCTAAGAATCAGCCTACCCCAAGACCCAGCAAAACCACTCTTGGGAAACACCTAAAGGACACTATCATACCACAATGACACTTGATTGGCAGTGTCCATAGCAGCATAATTTGTAACAGGCAAACATGGAAACAGCTTACATGCCCCTCAACTGAAGAATGGACAAGGAAAATGTGGTACATTTACACTGTGGAATACTATTCAGCTCCAAAAATATGATGGCCTCATGAAATTTGCAGGCAAATAATGGATCTAGAACAAAACCATCCTGAATGAGGATACCCAGATTCACAAAGAAAAGCACAGTATATATTCACTAATAAGTGGATATTAGATGTAAAGGATAGCTAAACTACAATCCACAGCTCCAGACAAGCTGAGTTAACAAGGAAGACCAAAAGAGCAACACATGGATGAACCTGGGGAGGGCAATAGATGAGATCTACTGGCTATACTGGGTGGGGGTCAGTAAGGAGAAGGGGAGGAGGAGTGAGGACATGGGATGGTTAAGGGGAGTATGTAGTTGAAGAGCAATGAAAGATATATCATAATAGAGAGAGCCTCTATGGGCTTAGGGAGAAACCTGGTGCTAGGGTAATGCCTGAGAATCCACAAGGATGACCCCTGCTAAGACTCCTAGCAATAGTAGAGAGGATACATGAGCTGTCCTACCTCTGTAAGCAGATTGGGGAGTACCCCAACTATCATAGACCCTTAACCGGTGATTGATGGTACCAGACATAGAGATCCATAAATAAGCAGCAGCCTGAGCACCAGAAATACAGTCAAAGAGAGGGAGAAGGGAATATATGAGCAAGGGAGATCAAAATCATGATGAAGAAATCTATAGAAAAAGCTATACCAAACATGTGGAAACTTATGAACTCTAGAGAATAGCTGGGGAGACTGCAGTAGACCCAACTAGGTCCTCTATATGAGGGAGACACCTGTGAAGCATGGACTATCAGATGGACCCATGGCAGTAGGATCATGATACAAACATGGTACATGACCTAGCTTGTTGAGTACATTCACTATGGTAGGCTGCCATGCTCAACTTCAATGCACTGGAGAAAGGCTTGTCCCTGCCCCAACCTATTGTGACTCTGTTGACTTCACGTGTGAGCCTTTAGTCTTGAGGAAGAGTGGACAGGAGGTAGGCTGGGGAGTAAGAGGAGATCTGGAGGATGGGGGGCAGAGAACTGTGGTCGCAGTGTCAACTGAAATCAAAATAAAGTTTAAAAATAGAAAAAAAAACAGAAAAGGAACCCTGCCTTTGTCCTACATTTTCATCACCTAGAATCCATTCCCCAGTAACAAATGCGTGCATGCTTGAAGACGTATATTTTAATAAGTAAACATTACCAACTTTATTTAAATGCCCAAAACTATGAAAATAGTCAAATAATGCTTCACTGAATTAGTGCAAATAAATACTCTGAATTAAAATTTGACTGGATCCCAAATGGAACTATTTTCTGCTACACAAAAGGAGTTCACACTCCTGGCAGAGAGCACAGGGTAGCCCTCAATGTAACTGATAATCAGCTTTGCCCATCTCACCGCCTCTGGAAATAGAGTTGATGCTGCACTTGTTGAGTAAAATTTTCATTGCACTCCAACATTTACAACATTTAAGAGCTGACAGTGCATAATTACCCATTAGAGGATAAGCAAATCAGCACATTGTATCCTCACATGGTGGTATTATTTGTCTTCCCTAGGGAAGGAAATATGGGCATGGACTATTGCATGCCCTTACCTATAAAGGGGATGGTAAATGAAAATCATTTATCTGTAAATTATCACATTACACTCTTTGGAGTTACATGGATCCAATTCTTAGGTCTGGAAGGTAGAGTCTACAGAGTGGAGGAAGAGAAGGAGAACAAGAAGCTGGTTTCTGCGTAGCATGTTGGCCACTTTCTGGAGATCTATGGGGGTGATGGAGAGCCAAAAAGCAAGTATATTAAAACTCTGAACAATGGTTCCAAACTACTAACAATGCTTAATGTAATGGGTGTCATTCCATTGTATTTTACTATACACTCTTTAAAACCTCACATGCCCCAGATCTCTCTCCAGTCATCTTTCCCTATTGCGATTGAGATCTTCCTGGAAGGTTCAGGATCTCCCACAGATGACTCAAATGCTTGATGCTTGTTCACATTTACCCTCTCAATGCATCCCACAGTCCGCATGGAGGCTCTTAAAAAACTCTATGGACCCATCATGCTACTTTTAGGGTAACACAAGTGCCCTTAATGGACCCATCACACTGACTTTAGGATCTCGCTAATTATCATTTCAAACCATGGACCACAGTGGTCCTGGCAACACCTGCCTCACTTCTCATTGAGGACAACACCTGGCTCAGTCCACCTATTACCACTGCCTTGTGGTCAACAGGGAGGAAGCTTGCAGGAAAAATGAAAGTTCTGTCAGTTGACATGAAGTTAGGATTTTCAAGAACTACTGGGCACCAAAATTTTAACTACAAAGCCTACCAGCCAAATAATAGCAACAGGTTTTATACTTCATTCAATTTCTCCCAAATATTTTCATTGCTTTCATTCCTCTGCCAGGTTCCCTTCACCTCACAATCATACATGGCTTAGTCAACAAGTCTGAGAAACAGACCTTTCACTTTTCCTGATCTGCCCTTCTACGCTTAATTCTCCAAATATCCACAGCTTCCAAATCTCTATGCCTTCAGTTAGTACTTGCAAGGCATGGTCTCCAGAAATCCAGACAGTCCTCAGACCAAACATGGATCTGAGCATAGGCCTGAAGTTCTGGAAATACAGTGTCCACCTCCCAAGTGCTGAGATCATACTTTTGCCCAGTTTGATACAATGTTGAAGGAATCCCAGACTTCATGCCCTCCAGGCAAGCACCTCCAATGTTACGTTCCCTGCCTTGAATAATTTAATAAAAATCTTATGAGCCCTGACTCCTTTGGGAGGAATTATTTTCTTTCATTCAAGTTAGATTTCAAAAATATAGAAGTTAATGTTTACCTACATGTATTTTGAGGCCAGGTCTCACTACGTAGACCTAGCTGGCCCGAACTCTGTATGTACACAAGGGTTGCCTCAAACTCTCAGAGGTCTGCCTGGCTCTGCCATTAAAGGTGTGCGCCACCATGCCCAGCCTACTGCAGCTATATTTGGGGGTTGGGGCATGCATGTGTTATGGTGCACATGTGAAGGCCAGAACCTTTTGGGAGTCTTGTCTCTTTTTCTACCAACTGCATTCCAGAGAGGGAACTCAGGTATCCAGGCTTTGTAGCAAACACCTTCACTCACACTGCTATCTCACCTGCCCAAGGGAAAGCTGGGCATTTAAAGGGAAAAAATGCTGGGGGAACAATCTCTATAAATCCACATACTTCCCTTTGAGTACTTCCACATAACAACACAAGGAAAGAGGTTATCAGTTCTGGAGCCCCCCACTTCTGACCAGTCCTCCACAGAAATAAGAGTACCAATGAAAAACAATACAGTGAAGGTGCAATTATCTGTACGGACTTACATAAACCACGAGACAGATCACAGTCAATAGTGAATGAGGGTCGAAGGAACTCCCCGGTGGTTCTGTAAACCATCTGTAAAGCACTGAGTGGAGAAAGCAGCAGAGAGTAAAACCATTGCACTAGAGGAAACGAGTTCCTTACCCAGTCTGCAAAGCGTCCTATGGGCTGCTTCTCATCACAGACCACCTTGGAAACTAACAATAAGAAGTCAGTCTAGCTTGTTGATTGGTGGTCGACTCTCTCCCCTTCATTGGCTGCTAGGGCTCTATCATGGCCCGCAGGCTTTGTAAAAAGGTTTTGCCTGTGCTCTCAGGTCCCAGGTGTAAATGATCACCCCCAGGTTGCCATCTGGAAACTTCCATGATCTTAGTAATATGATAACTGTAACTATAACATCACACCGTGTTGTTAGTATAAACCTAGGACTTCTCTGGACAACCTTCTGCTCCTGAAGAGGGAGAAAATTCATGGGCTCCATCCTGTATGTAATCTGTATATCTGCCTTCCTTTTTGTGATTCTCCAAGGCAAAGTCCTTATTGATCTGAACTTCTATGTTTCTGAAATATAACTTGAAAGAAAATAATTCCTCCCAAAGGAGTCAGGGCTCATAAGATTTTTATTAAATTATTCAAGGCAGAGAATGTAGCATTGGAGGTGCCTGCCTGGAGGGCATGAAGTCTGGGATTCCTTCTTCAACATTGTATGAAACTTAGCAACAGTATGATCCCAGCACTTAGGAGGTGGAAAATTCAGTTCCAGAATTTGAGGGCTATGTTCAGATCCATGTTGAGTCTCAGGCCTGTCTGGGTTCCTGGAGACCATGCCTTGCAAATACTAATTGAAGGATATTTGGATAATTAAGGGTAGAAGGACATACCATGTAAACTGAAAGGTCTGTTTCTTAGACTTGTTGGCTAAGCCAGGTCTGATTGTGAGATGAAGGGAACCTGGCAGAGGAATGAAAGCAATGCAGTTATTTGCGATACAGTGAATGAAGCATAAAACCTATTGCTATGGTGATTTGGCTGGTAGGCTTTGTAGTTAAATTTGGTGCTCAGAAGTTCTTGGAAATCCAAGCTTCATGTGAAATGACAGAAATTTCATTTTGCCCTCAAACTTTCTCCCAGTTGACCACAAGGCAGTGATAAAAAGTGGACTGAGCCAGGTGTTGCCCTGAGAAGTGAGGCAGGTGTGTTCAGGACCACTGAGGTCCATGGCTTGAAGTGATAATGAGCAACAGCCTAAAGTTAGTGTGATGGGTCCAATGAGGGCGCTTGTGTGACCCTAAAAATAGCATGATGGGTCCAAAGAGTTTTAAGAACCACCATAAGGACTGTGGGATGCATTGAGAGAGTAAAGCTTAACAAGCATCAGGTATTTGAGTCATCTATGGGAGATCCTGAACCTTCCAGGAAGATCTCAAGCCCAATAGGAAAAGATGACTGGAGAGAGATCTGGGGCATGTGAGGTTTTAAAGAGTGTATAGTAAAATACACTGGAATGACACCCATTACATTAAGCATTGTTAGTAGTTTGGAACCATTGGTCAGTGTTTTTATATACTTACTTTTTTGGCTCTCCATCACCCCCATCCATCTCCAGAAAGTGGTCAACATTCTACAAGAAACCAGCTTGTGTTTCCCCTTCTCTTCCTCCACTCTGTAGATTCTATCTTCCAGACCTAAGAATTGGATCCACATAACTCCAAAGAGTGTAATGTGATAATTTACAGATAAATGATTTTCATTTACCATCCCCTTATAGGTAAGGGCGTGCAATAGCACATGCCCATATTTCCTTCCCTGGGGAGGACAAATAATACCCCCATGTGAAGATACAATGTGCTGATTTACTCATCCTCTGATAGGTACCTAGCCACTGTCAGCTCTTAACTGTTGTGAATGTTGGCATGCAATAAAAAATTTTACTCAACAAGTGAACTCGTGAAGTATCAACTCTATTCCCAGAGGTTGTGAGATGCATAAAGATGATTTTCTAATACATTGAAAGCTCCCCTGTGCTCTCTGCCAGGAGTGGGAAATCTTTTGTGTAGCAGAAAAGAGCCCATTTGGGATCCAGTCAAATTTTAATTCCCAGTGTTGTTTAATTGCACAAATTCAATGAAGCATTATTGACTAGTCTCATAGTTTTGGGTATTTAAGTTTGGATATTTAAAAACATTATTTCAATGAAGTTGATAAGATTCATTTATTAAAATGTACATCTTTGAGCATGCATGTACTTTTTACTTGGGAATGGGTTCTAAGTGATGAAAAGGCAGGGTTCCTTTGCTGATGTTTTTTCAATTTTTAAACTTTATATTAGATTTCATTTGGCATTGCAACCACAGCTCTCTGCCCCCCCATCCTCCAGACGCCCTCTTCCTCCCCAGTCTGCCTCCTATCCACTCTTACTCAAGACTAAGGGCTCACACATGGAGTCAATAGAGTCTGTCACAAAAGGTTGGGGCAAGGCCAAATACTTCTCCCATACATTAAAGTTGAACATGGCAGCCCACCATAGGGAATGTGCTCCAAAAAGCTGGGTCATGTACCAGGTTTTTTCATGACCCTTCTTCCATGGGTCCCTCTGAGTGTTCAAGCTTCACACGTGTCCACCTTATATAGAGGGCCTAGTTGGGTCTACTGCAGTCTCCCCAGCAATTGGTCTAGAGTTCATGAGTTTCCACATGTTTCGTAAAGCTGTTTCTATAGATTTCTCCATCCTGATCTTGACTTCCCTTGCTCATATATTCCCTCCTCCCTCTATTCTACTGGATTACTGGAGCTCAGGCTACTGCTTGTTTATGAATCTCTATGTCTGGTCCCATCAATTACTGGTTGAAAGATGTATGATGATATTTGTGGTACTCCCCAATCTGTTTACAGGGATAGACCAGTTCATGTGTCCTCTCCATTGTTGCTAGGAGTCTTAGCAGGGCTCATCCTTATGGATTCTAGGGCATTACCCTAGCACCAGGTTTCTCCCTAAGCCCATAGAGGCTCTCTCTATTATGATAAACCTTTCCTTGCTCTTCTACTGCCATGCTCTTCTACTGCAAACCCCCTCAACCTTCCCATCCTCCCATGTCCTCATCCCCTCTCTCCTTCCTACTGGCCCCCACACAGTTTAGCCTGTAGATCTCATCAATTGCCCTTCCCTGGCTCATCCATGTGTTGCTTTTTGGGTCCTCCTTTTACGTAGCTTCTCTGGAGCTGTGGATTGTAGTCTAATTATCCTTTACTCTACATCTAATATCCACTTATTAGTGAATACATTCTGTGTTTGTCTTAGTGAGTCAGGGTAGCCCCAGTCAGGATAGTTTTGTTCTAGATCCATCATTTGCCTGCAAATTTCATCAGGTCATCATTTTTGGAGTGGAATTGTAAGTATTTCATTGTGTAAATGTACCATTTTTTTCTTGTCCATTCCTTGTTTGACAGGCATCTATGCTGTTTCCGTATTCTTCCTTTACTAATTATGCTGCTATGAACACTGTCAAGCAAGTATCATTGTGGTATGATAGTTTCCTTTAGGTGCTTCCCAAGAGTGTTGTTGCTGGATTTTGATTCCCAATTTTCTTAGAAGGCACCATACTGTTTTCCAAACTGGATATACAAGTTTTCTCTCTCACCAGCAGTGGAGTAGCGTTCCCTTGACACCATATCCATTAAGCTGTCCTCATTATTTTTGACCTTAGTCATTCTGACAGAAGCACGATGGTCTCTCATAACTGTTTTGATTTAAATATCTCTGATGAGATTGTTAAGCACTTCCTAAGATATATTTTGGTTATTTGATATCCTTGTTTTGAGAATTCTTTAGCTCTCTTTCCCATTTTTCACTTGGTTTATTGTGTATTTTGCTGTATAGTTCTTTGAGTTCTTTCTATTTTTGACATAAGTCTTTCATCAGATGTGGGGGTGGAATGATATTTTCCATTCTGTAGACTGTCATTTTGACTTATTGACAGTGTCCTTTGCCTTACAGAAGGTTTTCAGTTTCAGGAGGTCTCATTTATTAATTGATGCTCGCAGTGTCTATGCTACTGGTATTATATTTAGGAAGCAGTCTCCTATGTCAATGTTTTTTATTGACTTTTATGGGATACTATGATTCCTGATTGAGAAAATGATATTTGAATTTTTTCTAATGATATGATGGCTTCCCTGCTCATGGATGGGAGAGGGTACTCATTTGAAGTTTGATTAGTGATGAGGAGGAACTTTGCATGACTTCAAGGAACATACATTCACCTATTTTGAATCTAGTTGCTTCACTTGGTTGTTGAGATTTGGGAATGTCTTTTAGCCCAGTTGTATTTCTTTGCAATATATATGACCATATCCAGCTGCTCTTTATGGGGTAATCTATCGGAGAAGGCATCTAAGAGCCACATAATGAAAATCAGAAAGGCAGTGAATTGATCTCAAATAGCAGAGAGAAGCATGGTTAGCACTCTGGGGAGAGGATAGCAGGGATTGAAAAAGACTACCCAATGAGCACTATGCTAGGTCATAAGAAAAATGAGTTCTAATAATGAGAATGTGATGTGTATATAAAAATGGAATATTACTTAGTTTTAATTAATGAAGAAATCATTTCATTCATAGGAAATCTATAGACATGGGCTGGAGAGATGGCTCAGCCGTTAAAGGCTAGGCTCACAACCAAAAATATAAGGAAATCTATAGACATGGAAAGTATATTAAGTGAGATAACCCAAACTTAAAACAGAAGCAAACAAAAGCAGCATGCTTTCCGTCATGAGGGCCCATTGCTATAATAGCCTAGGAGCAAGGTTTTGCTTCTGGGGCTGAAAACGAGGCTCAGCAGTTCAAAGTACTTGCTGCACCTTCACAGAGCCCAAGTTTTGTTCCGACACCCATATGGTTGCGTGAGATCAAATGTAGCTCCAGTTTCAGGGGATTCAATGCCCTATTACTGGCTCTGAGGGCTTCAAGCATATGAGGTTACACAGACATGCATGTGGGCACATCATTCAAACAAATACACCCATTTTTAAAAGGGCAATGACAAACAGGAGGAAAGTTTGAGCATCCTGTGTAATGTTGATCACATTTGTTCTTTTGAGAAGTGCAGACCCTGGAGGAACTCAAATTTCTGCCAACCAGTGTCTTTAAATTGTTCTTAAGTGAAGTTTTGTGGTATGTAACCCGTTAATAGAAAAGACAGGCATTTCCTTTTCATTTCCGATGTTATGTGTAAAGAGATGTGAGTGTGGCCATAGCTCTGAAACAGAAGACAAAGAGGACAGTATTAAGTGTTGAATGAGGAAGGTTGAATGCAGGCATTGAGACACAGGATTAATGAAAGAGGATATGAAGTGTCTGTCCATTTAAAGTAGACAGCACCCATATTCTCAAGCCGTCTCCCATCTAAGGACCACCCAAGTCCCACCTTCCTTAGCTGCTGAGATGAGACAAGATCAGGCCCATTCAGGATGATTGGGCCACAGGCAAGGTTTTTTTCACATTCATCTCTTTATTTATTTTTACTGTATGAAGATTTTTGCCTTACATAATATCATTCTGGCATCTGTGTGCCTGGTCCCTTTTGAGGTCAGAAGAGGGCATCAAGTCCCTTGAAAAGGAAGTTTCCATGCATCTGTGAAATGCTATATAGGTGCTGAGATTTGAACCTGGGCCCTTTGCAAGATCAACCAATGTTCTTCAGCGCTATGTCATCTCTCCAGGCCCATGATTTTTTCTTTTTATTTCTTTTTCACTCAGGCCTTGAGAGATACCTCAGTGGTTAAGAGCACTGGCTTCTCTTCCAACAGACCCAGGTTCAAGTCTCTGCACCCACATGGCAGGACACAACTCTCTGCCTCTCCATTTCCAGCAGTTGTGGCATCCTCACACAGACATACATGCAGGCAAAACACCAATGTGTGTAAAATGAAAATAAATATATCATCATATTTCTTTTTCTCAATGTTTATGTGAACTTCTGATGTCGATATTGTGAAGGCCAGGCTCTTTTGGATGTCATTGGCATTTAGTGTAATAGGAATTTGACATGGCTGGTACTGCATACATTGCTTGCACTGATCCACTTAGAAAGTGTCTTTAAATAAAAGTACTCCATGGGAGGGCTTTCTGGACCTGAAAATTTCCCCTTGTTTATGCCGTTTAACACTATATCGAGTCGAGTGCTGGGGAGTTGACTCAATGCAGAAGAGCACTGCCTCTTCTTCCTAAGGACCTGGTTTCATTTCCCAGCACCCACAAGGCAGCTCACAATTGCCTGTAACTCCAGCTCCTGTGGATCACACATATATGTGCATGCAAAACACCCCCAATATACATACAGTAAAAGTAAACAATTAAGTTAAAGTAATAACTCATTAAAACACTGTATCCTGTCATTGTATCACAGTATTGCTTCATGTGTGAATTATGTCACTATGCATAGTCTTTTATTTAATGAGAAGTTATACTAACACATTTAAACTACCAAAGTATCTTGTGTTCTACTCTGTAGTTGGCTGACTATAGATAGCAATAATGTGTATATGTTTCAATAATATTGGGAAGATTTTTGATGTTTTCACTATAAAAATCTGTGTTTGAAGAGACAGGTGTACTTCTGTGATGTGGGCATTACCCAGAATAGAAACTTATTAAAACTTTCAAAGCTGCCTTGTGATGAGAGTGATTTCTATGTGTCAATTAAAACAGAAAATAATTTCCCACACAGTCAAATTTTATTAGCCACAAAAACTATGCTGTGTCATTGTAAGAAACTGGATGTGACTGTGTGTTGATAGTAACCATATAGGGTCAGACCAAGAAAGGCAATGTGGCATGTTTTCTCTAACAATGTGAATCATAGGATATTTATAGATATTTAAAATGCTACATATACACAGGCATATTTTATAGGCTATATTTATATTGAAAATATATATCTTTATGAAAGTTTATCTAAGTATGTGTCATGAAAGGAGGGAATATTTTAGGCAAATGTATGGTACTAAGAGTTGAGTGAAGAACACAGTAAAATTGGGCAGAGCGATGTGGAAAAGGGCAAAGTACAATGTACTCTTCTATGAAAACATTCGTGAAGTCTCATTATTCCATTCAAGGATGTGCAAAAGTTTTAAAGAATGTCATCACTGTGTTGTTGTATCACAAAAATTTACCCCAGCAGAGGTTACAAGTCAAGTTTGAAATCCCAGGTTGAGGTCTGCCTGATGTATATAACAATTTCCCAACCAGCCAGGCCTACACGGTGAGACCTGTCTCTAAATAAATGAATAAACACAAAGATTGGGATGAAGACAGAGTGAGTCCACAGGATAGAATGTAGACTAATGATCAACAGGGGATGGGTCTTCTTATTTAACTGATAGAAGTTTAATTTTCGAAACTAAAGTTGTGGAGACAGTAGTGTCAATGATGTGAATCATGCAATTAAACATGGCAGTTTCTTAGGACGGCATTGCCATGGAGTGAAGGGAACATGATTTCAGTGTCTGTCTTGGTATGGTTGTCGTTACGCTGGATTTGTTTTAAATTCAATTAACCTGTGTCTTCATGAAACCTCACTATTACATGTTAAATAGGAGCTGTTCTAATCAGTTATGAGTTCCATGTGAGCCTTTTGAAGTTTTTTGTTGCTATGTCTGAACATATATTCTAGTGCAGTGTCAGATGTTACAGTAAAAATTTACAATTTTTTTTGGAAAAATAGTTTAGCAACACAAACTTTTGGTGCCAATTCTATAACCTGACACACATTCTCTTGTGGTTACCATGTTTTTCCACATAGTGATGGAACTGAGTTCCGATTATGAAAACTTCACCAGTTTTACTTTCAAAGTTTGAAAACTAGAATTTTCCATGTGACAATTTTTGTGCTCATAGCAACCAAACTGAAATCTTCTCAAGCCCTGTCCCTTTTGTGCTAATGCAATTTTGACAGTTGACAGTTGCTATGAAGTAGAAAGTTTAAGGAGGACTCAATTTTGTTTTTGCTAAAACAGCAACTGGATTGATGTGGTGAGAGTGTGACAGGCTTAGCTGCACATGTGTGTATTTTGCTCATTTTCCTGGTGCTTTTCCTCTGTGTGTGACAGGCATTTGTGGACACTGAAAGAGTCACTTCACTGTGACTTCAGTGAAGCCTTTGACACAGTCTATCAGGAGAAGATGTCAAGGCTATATCCTGGTTTCTTCCCCTGGTTGGAAAACTGTTGATTCCACTCCATCCCAGAGAGAGTTTCTCAGTGTAGCCCTGGCTGTCCTGGAACTCAATCTGTTGGCAGCCTGGTCTAGAACTCAGATCTGCCTGCCTCTGCCTCTCAGTGCTGGGAGTAAAGGTGGGCACCACCACTGCCCAGCTGTCTGGTTGGAAAACTAAGGATTTTAAGAACTCTCAGTGTTAGCTTCTGATACTTCAAAAATCTGTCCTTGTTTTTTGTGTTTTTTTTTTAATTTTGTCATCTGGAAGCAAATCAATCATCTAGGACCAAGAAATTACAATTGAGAAAAATGCCTCCATCAGATTGGCCTGTAGGAAGGCCCTCCCCACTCAAGGTGGTGCCATCCTTGGGGAAGTGACTCTGGAATATACAAAACAAGGAATCTGAATTCCAGGAGTATGGTTCAGTGCTTATCTGTGAGTGCCTGCATCTGTTTACATCAGCTAATGTATGAAGGCTCTAGGATGGCAATTAATGTAGTCCTTAATCTCATTATAGGGAAGGACATCAAAGGCAGCCTCTTCACTACTGTCTAGATCCTTAGTTGGGGTCATCTTTGTGGATCCCTGAATGTTTCCCCAGTGCCAGATTTCTCTTTAAACTTATACTGGCTCCATCTGTTAAGGTATCTCTTTTCTTGATCTCTTATTGTTCTCCCCTTTCTAAGTCTTCCTGATCCCTCTTCTTCTCCTCCCCCTCCTCTTCTCCCCTTCTCTTTTTTCTACCTCCTGCCCCCCCTTGTGCTCCTAATTTTCTCATGAGGAAACCTGCATTGGACTGAACCAAACCCTCTGATTGTGGGTGCCAGTTAAGAGGTCTGGGGGCAGTCTATGGGACCTCTAACAGTGGAACCAGTATTTACCCCTAGTGCACAAGTGGACTCTGGAAGCCCATTCCCAATGGAGGGATACTATTTCAGCCCAGATACACAGAGGAGGGCCTAGGCCCTCCCCTAAATAATTTGACAGTCTTTGATTCTCCTATGGAAGGCCTCACCATCCTTGGGGAGCAAGTGGTGGGTGGGTTAGGGGGGTTGGTAGAGGACATGGAAGGATGAGAGGGAGAGGCAACAGGGGTTATTGATATGTAAAAAGATTGTTTCTAAATAAAAAAATTTTAAAAGGAATCTGAGTAAGCCATGTGGAAAAAGCCACAGGAAGCAAGACTATAAGCATCTCCTCCAAGGTCTCTTCTTCAGTTCCTGCCTCAGCTTTCCATGATGAATGGGAAGAAGATGGGAGACTACACCCACACCAGGCCCTCCCAGCTGCCTTCATCTCCAGCTCCAAGGTGTCTAGTGCCCTCTATGGGCCTTTACAGGCAACATCACTCATGTGCACACATAGAAATAGCTTGGAGGAAAAATAGAGAGTAGGGATTCCATTAGGTT
The DNA here is from genome assembly GCF_017639785.1 of Mesocricetus auratus. Lineage (NCBI taxonomy): Eukaryota > Metazoa > Chordata > Mammalia > Rodentia > Cricetidae > Mesocricetus > Mesocricetus auratus. Next base: position 11,371,594 of record NW_024429211.1, read on the forward strand.
AAGGAAGGACTCTGCACTGCAATAATTGTATCCGTTAAGTTGAAGACAAATTATTAGGATGGAGGTAAGTCAGTTATTTCTATTAGGAAAGTTCAACTGAACTAGAAATAATTTTATTTCTAGTTCTTAAAAAATAATAGAAGGACAAGATAAATAGCTCAGATTAAGAGTATCCATTGCTCTTTCAGGGGACCCAGGTCATGTCAGCTCTTAATCATATATAACTATGGTTCCTAGGCATCTAGGCCCTCTTGACCTTCAAGGATTTCTGTATAAACATAGTTCATGTGCACAGAGTTGGTACACATATATCCATAAAGTAAATATTTTCTTAAGAGGAAAACATAATCTAATCATACAGTGGTTTTTTACTTCCTCATTGCTGCAACTCTTCAATACAGTTCATGTTTTTGTAACACAGAACAATAAAGTTATTTCATTGCTACTTCAAAGCTAGTTTTCCTACTGTTATGAATGGTAATGTAGGGATCTGATAAATAGGATATAAGATATGCACTTCCCATAGTGGTTGTGACCTACCAGTTGTGTACTATGCCTTTACATTATTTACACTGCTTTGTAAAAGGACTGACTTCTTTATTGTGAGTTACAAAAAATGGAATAGGGAAAAACAGGTAATGAATAAAATCTTAAGTTCTAGATGTTCATTATTTGTGTGTAAGTGTGTGTGTGTGTGTGTGTGTGTGTGTGTGTGTATGGCTATCCTTGTGTGCTTGCATGTAGGTGTCTGAGGAATAAAGGTCGAATCATAGGTCTGATTCCTGGAACTTAGGAAAAGTATTTTTTTAGATCACATTTCCAAAAGGTATGCATTCCTGATTTTAACTTTGGGGATTTTAGATATATTTTCATGGTTCCCACTTTCTGTACTGTGATGTTTGTCTTTTAGGATGATGGCATGAATTGCAGTTCATTTGGATGTTAGCTGCACTGAGAATGGCAGCAAGTATAGACACATCGCTCTCAACCAGAACTGTTAAGAGGATCAGGATCTCTTCAGTTTCAGAATCTAACACAGCCTCCACATAAGCATTCATGTTTTCAAACATGCTTATGTTTTATTAAAGTAGTGTTATCTAAATATTGCAGAGTGGTGAGGAGAAGAATAAAGATGGATGGGGGCAGGACACTGTGAAAGAATGACCCTGAAATGAGCTACCAGTACCAAGTGTGTACCATTGGGCAGGGTATATAGGAGGACTATGATGAAGGATAAAAACATTGTTTCCAGATCAATTCTTGCTGTTCCACACCAGACAACCCTCCCCTTCTTTTCCTCTTTGATCCAGGGAATGATGAAAAATAGTCACCTTAGTTTTCCTTTCCATACCCGACAGTAGCATCTGTGAATCCCCCAAAAATGCAGATTTTCCCAGTATGGAGTAAACAAAAGGAAGAGTTCTGTTCATTTTTATTGCAGTTACTAATCGGTATGTGTTTATACAGGCACATGAAGAGTGTGCATATCAAGGTCAGAGGATGTTCATAGGATCCATCCTCTCCCTTCTATGTGGGTCCCAGGTTGCCAGGCCAGGCAGCCAGTGCCTTCACCCACTCTGTCCTGTCACCACCCCATGTTTTGTCATCAATCATTTGCCTCTCTTTATCCCTATGACTACCTCTCTGTCACTCTTCCCTGGGATTTAATTAGACCAATGTACTGAGTGTAAAGACAAGGCCTGATTCTCTTACACAGAGTAGGGCCCCTCTCATGTGTATAGATATGTAATATAGACATCCATATAAATCATCTATTAAAATGTTAAGATTGGCCGGGCGGTGGTAGCACACACCTTTAATCCCAGCATTCAGGAGGCAGAGGCAGGTGGATCTCTGTGAGTTCGAGGGCGGGCCAAATGCAGCTACTGCAAGCAAAAAGTCTACAACCCATTCAGATATCACTGAAGGTAAGCTTTGTATTCTGGTAGTATATTAGCTGGTAAGAAGGTTAACTACTCTGTACCTATGGTGAATAATATAATGCAGGACATTAGGAATTTTCTTGTTTACCTGTATGGATGAGATATTGGAAGGGGTTGAGGACCTACCTGGAATATACTTTTTATCTGCTGTAGTGGTTATTACTTTGGTAATAAATATAATTTCATTAAAGAAATGGTTTGAGAATAGGGCAAAAAAAATGACAAACTTATAAAAATCACACGATCGTCACAGGATGGTTATCAAAACCCAGTGCAAAGAATTCAGACAATAGAAAATTCCTTACAGAATGTTAAGGTAGGTTTGATAAAAAAGATTCAGAATATTCAAAATGATGATGAAAGTCTGACAAACAGGTTGAAAAATACAGAACATAAAATTGAATTACTTTCAGGAAAAATGTGTTCCATCTATTGATTCAACAGAGAGAATAGAAAAAGTGGAACATAATGTTGAAATACTTAATAAAAAAACAATTTGGAAAACATGATATGTGTTAATTTGGGGAAGAGGTTTTGCCTTTGTTTCTTCAGAAGAAGAAAAGCTTTGGACTCCATCAAGATTCAATCTGAACAGGAGAAACCTCGGGAGGAGGAAAGATAACAGCTCATCCACGAAGTCAGATTGTACTATGCATAAGGAGACCTCATAAAGGGAAAGAATTGTTTTCTTTTTGTCTTCACGGTAAAACCCATCTCCAAACAGTGAAAAATACTGAACGTATGGATACCTGAAGAAGAGAGAATAGCTACCTAAAGGACCATCAAACAAATAAGAATCTAATGTTTCATATCAATGTCTGTTTCTCTTAACCTTGCATTTATAATATGTATTGCTCTAAACGTCGTAATGCTCTTTTGGTCCCAATTCACTTAAACAGAAGCTGGCTTTGGAGTTGGATTTGTCTCTTCCTCTAAATCCAAGCATGTTATTAAAATACAATTAAGAGTTTCTGTAGTATATCAAGGAGTCAATTGATGTAAGACACAGGAAAGCAAAATCTAGGGACTCTCATATGTTTATACTTAGTTCTTTCTGTGAAATTCTAATTTCCCTCACATTTACTATTTTTCTTATTGTTGCCTTTCCAGGTATGCATGCATACAAAAGCTGAAATTTCTTTGTTGACATTAATATCTGAATTTTCTACAGAGAACAGGGAATTGCCTAACAGCAATCTTCAAACACTTGGAATGAAAATGGGGCCCCACTTCATCGACTCCACCTGATCTGACTTGATACATCTGAACTGATAAGTGCCACCCTGAAACTGATTTGGGACTGCATCGCTATACACAACTCGACAATAATTAACTGATATGGTGCACCTTCTACACTCTGGCCAGAGCCTCAGACAAGAGCTTCAATCAAGATTAGAACTTCAGTCAAGAACTTCAATCAAGCATCTCCCACCAAACACAGACTGGGTACAAATGTTGTAGCCAGTCCCCTCCAGACTTTCACTACACTAACATTTTTCTTCCTACAGATTCCCTCGAGGTTGTCAATGTCCCATTTCATCAGGAAGTAGTTCTTTGAATACTATGCCCCCTTTCCCTACTCTTAACATTACATGATAATTTACACCTGTTTAGAATTTTCAATTTTTTAGGTTGAGATTGAAAGGAGGTGTTCAGACTTGGGCATCTCTTACAGATAAGTTTAGATTTAGATGCAATAAATATTCTTAGGATGGGATATAGGCAGCTTATATCTTCTGGTGATTTATAATTTGTTTATCACAATTTGTCATACTGTGTAAAGTCTTCTTTCCATGCATAAATATCCTTATCGACTTCTATGTATATGCTTTACATATGTTTGAGATATTTTGTATATTGACACAATTTATTTTTGTTTTAAGTTTAAATATCTTCTTTAGTCCAAAAGAGGAATTGTATGGAGAGATTTTAGATACTTGTGTCACTGACCACACCTACCTTGGGTGTGACTAGAGGCACATACAGACATGGGAATAAAAGGCTGTGCAGGAGAAATGCTCACTCTCTTTTTCGAGCTTCCAGTCTAATCTCAGAAAGCTGCTGACTCACCTGGATTGCCAGTTTCTCTTTTAAGTACCTTCCACAATAAATAGCTACCTATAACCTCATCAAGTGTGCAGTTTATTTTACACTTATTCTGCATTATATCTTAATATTGTGTTGATTTTTCTCAAATTTGTATAATGTCATCATCAATCTACTAATCAAATATGTTAAGGGTGTCCCTAGATACTTTCTATGAAACACTTGAAGTTTATACTACACTTTAGCTCACCCATGAGTGTATCTGCTACACCTCTATTCTCACTACCTGCTCCCCCATGCCATTATCAGTATGCTTACTTAAGAAATAAAAATCACCAAAAGCTTAATATCTTTATACCTATATTTAAAACACTATTCATTTACATCTAGAATCTTCATATGTATATTGATCATATATTTTCCTCATTCCCTTCTCTGACTCCTCCACATCCCTTTCCAAATTAAATGTCCTTTTCTTCTCCAATAGCTCCCTGGATCCAACTAGTGATGCCCATATATGTTTGGATACAGGTGCATGCTCTAGAGCACATGCAAACTACCAGGGCACACATGCCTAAAGAAAACCTACTGTACTTCCCCTTGAAGCCACCACTGTCCCTGCTGGAATACTGAATGGCTTGATGTTGTGAAGGTCTTGTGCAGGCAGCCCCTGCTACTGTCAGTTCATGAGTGGATCTTCCTTGTCAAGTCTAGAAGAGCTGTTTTATAGTTCTTCCAACACTTACAATATTTCTACTTCCTCTTCCAAATTTTCCCTGAACTTTGAAAATAAGGAACCATTGTGCAATGCCCCTCCATTTTAAAAATAAAGTCTTAAGCAGTCCACACTCAACATTGTTAGCTTTTCATGAAAAATTTCCCTTAGCATTTTGGGCATTAGTTTGCCCTTAAGTTCACAAATAAAAATTGGCATATACACACCTCTATGAAAGAGTACAGCTTGCTTCCTCAATTTCTTTTCACTTTAGTCCATTTTCTTTTTTTGTTTGATCAGCGTGAGCACAAGTCATTTCACCTTTAACTAAAGAATTAATACATTATCTGCCAGGATCTTTTACATCTGTTTCCCATTCAATCCCTAACTCTACAACCTCCCTTTCAGTCAAGTATTTACCACTCTGTGCCCCTCCCCAGCCCTTCTAATCTCATTCTAGCATGGACATTTCTCTCTATAGCCCCATTATGGGACCCGAGTCAATAGGGCAGAGGCAGGAACCTTTATTTTTTCTCACGGGATATACCTCCAAACAGCTTCATAGGCACTCATCTAATCAACCTGCCCATATGGGCAAAGTTCTCGAGGATGGGGCTGACCATTTATGGGTAATGTATGTGGGAGGCACGTAGAAAGGTAGCCATTGGTTAGGTGAGTGTGTCTCCCAGAAGGCATGAAAATGCCTGATCAAGTTGGGCTCAGGGGTATAATAGTGGCATGATAGTTGTGGGTAGCCAATTGCTTTTTGATTGATTGAATTATTATGCCTGCTCCAAAGGGGTGAGTTAAGGTCTGCTACTGTAAACACTGTCAAAATCACATGGCTGAGGAGATCACAGGCCCCAGAGGGAAACCTACTGTTGATCTCTTAAATGGGCATATCGTCAAATTTCCTTCTAAATATTTACAAGATGGGTGCTTCTCACTATCTTGGTCAAAGAAGCTGTTTTTCTCCCTCTGGTTAGTGGTTAATGCAGAGATTCACAACTGGTAGAACGTGCTTAGAGAAAGTGACCATGATTGCTGAACCACAGATGTGCCTTCATCAACCTTCCCTATCCAAGGCTCAGGGATTATGAAAGAAGAGGCAGATAGACCTTATGTGCTGGGGATGTGCTGGGAAGAAGCACTACAAAATGCTGTCCTTTAGAGATGATGTGACCATCTTATGCATCAACTCACAGTTGATGCTGAGGTTGCCAGCACAAAACCTGCATTCAAAATCCCAACATGGACTGGGGAGGGACTATGAGATCCATCCCTAACAGTGGAACTATTAATATCTAAAGGCTTCTGAGTGACAATGCCTTTTAAGATTTGGTTGTTGGTAGGCTGCCCATGCCCCTGTGGATGACTCCATACCCATAGGCACATGGTCAAAAGGACTTAGACTCAGGGAGGTTTAATTGAATTGGAGGGTCCCTCGGGGGGTGGAGTTTGTTCAGTGGGGTGTGGAATATGATCAAATCATGTTGTATATATGTATGAAAATTTCAAATCCTACATAAATTACTAAAATTAACTTCTGGGCTGGAGATTTGGCTCATTGGTGAAGAGCACTGGATGTTCTAGATGACTAGGGTTCAATTCCCAGCACTCACATGTGGGCTCACAACTATTACTCCATCCCAAGGCACCCCATGTCCTCTTCTGGCCTTTGCAGGCAACAGGCAGGCATGTGGTGCATAGAACTTCATGCAGATGAAAACAATCACACCTAAATTCCTATTAAAGATGAACTTGGTGTTGAAAATTTTTTGTCTTGACAGACCACTGAAGTGACTCAAACAAAGTCTGCTATATGTAATCTCATGGTTTTATCTTTTATTATCTTTACTCTTTTTCTAAAAGTTATGATCCTACATTGTGTGTGTGTGTGTTTGTGTGTGTGCACATATTATAGAATAGGATTCATATATTGGTGAGAACATGTGCTTTTTTCCCATTCTGAAGTTAGTGGACCCTTTTTGCTATACTTCTAAAACCACTCATTTTCTAAAAATATTGCAATTTTATTATTCTTTAGAGCTGAAAATTAAGTTAAAAATATTTTTACTTATTAAAAGACTATGTCCGATTGTGTTTCATGTAATCCCCACAGAGGGTGGTACTCATCAGAGGATACAAACCCACAGATGATCCCAATATCCTAGAGGACAAAGGTGTCCTTCACATAAGAAATCTCCAGCCCAGGGTTAGCAGGACTAAGCTTGAGCAAAGTAACAAGGGAGACTTTGCTCTGATGTCACTCCTAACCCTAGGAGACAGCTAGTATTCACCCTAGCTCCTTCAATGACATCACTCCTAACCCCCTAGACAGTGAGTACTCACCCCTGGTATTGGGCGACAGTTCCAGGCTTCGGAGCATAGAAATAAGCAGCCCCACATGTTTACAGTATGCAAAAACACTAAGCAAATCCATGTCTCATGGAACAGTATATTTTATTATTTGAGATTATCATATATGTATAGAATGTGTCTTGATTACATCTGTCTATTTTCCACACTCTCAACTCCTCCCAGGTCTCCCTATTCCTTACCCCAAGCAACTTCATAGATTTTTAAACCCACTAAGTAAGTGGTCTTAATCTGTGTGTCATGACCTCTTTGGGGTCAAGTGACACTTTCACAGGGGTCACATATCACACATCCTGCCCATCAGATAATGACATTGTGATTCACAAGAGTAGCAAAATTCAGGCTCTTATGGTGGGGTCAGCACAACATGAGGAGCTGTATTTTTTTTATTTTTTTATTTATTTTTAAATTTAAATTTAGATTAGAAACAAGGTTGCTTCACAGGTCAGTTCCAGCTCCCTCTCCGTTTCCCTCCCCTCCTCCTGTGCCCTCCCGCAACCCTGCCCAATATCCCCTCATTTCCCCAGGGAGGGTGAGGCCCTCCTTGGGGGTGTCCATAGTCTGTCATTTCCTCCAGAGCAGGGCCTAGACCCTCCCCCAAGAGTTCAGGCTGAGAGTGCATTTCACATTGTTGGATGGGAGTCCAAAGTCCATGTATTGATTTGTATACCCGGGATAAATATTGATCTACTGCCCAAGGCTCAATAGATTACCTAGGCCTCCTCACTGACACCCACATTCAGTTCTATGCTGGATTCCCAGGCATCAGTCTAGGATTCAAGAGTTAACCCTTGTCAGGTCAGCTGTTTCTGGGGGTTAAACCAGCCCAGTCTTAAACCCTTTGGTCATCAGACTTCCCTCTCTGTTACTGGCTTTCTTGAGTTCAGCTCAGTGCTTAGCCTTGGGAGTCTGCCTCTTCTTCCATCAGCCACTGAATGAAGGTTATGTTTCCCAGACTCTCTGGCCATGGTACTTCCCAGATCTATGTCTAAAATCCATATATGAGAGAATACATGCCGTGTTTCTCTTTTTGTGACTGCGTTACCTCACTCAGGATGGTTTCTTCTAGTGCCATCCATTTGCCTGCAAATCTCAGGATTCCATTGTTTTTTTCTGCTGAATAGTACTCCATTGTGTAAATGTACCACATTTTCTCTATCCACTCTTCGGTTGAGGGACATCTATCTATATCTATTTAGCTTTGCTTGTATATAAGCAGTGTCCAATGACTGTTTAACCATACAGGGCTTATCCCTGGACTGACACATTCTTCCTCTCAGCAGTCATTCATTAACTATCTTTTCTCTTTGAAACAGTGTCTCATGTCCTACTCTGGCTTCAGACTCATTACATAGTTGAGGATGATCTTGATCTTCTAACCCTCTACCTCCCAGCACTAAGACCATAGGTTTTTAGCTCTACACCTTTTAAAAAGGAGCTGCTGTATTATTTGTAATAGCCAGAACTTGGAAGCAACCTAGATGCGTCAGGAACCTTGAAACAGTTGTCTTCTCCCTGGGGAAACCCAGCACACAGCTTATATGGCCTAGGCATAGCCAACCCTAGCACACCACTTGGGGATAGCAGATAGGTCCACACACAGGGGAGCTAGCCATGGACCAGCGCCTTGACCAAATATGGAGTTGTTTACTCCGAGAGCGCTCACCTTCGGGAGGGTGGTAGGCGGAAGCCGGCACCATCTTTAAGGCACTGCATGTCGCAGCTCTCCACAGAGTAACATCTTATATGTAATGCAGATTCTGATATTTGTATTAATGTTCCCCACTGTGTATCCCAGGGGAAGGACCCTTATCACCTCAAGGACTAATGCTTTGTTGTTGTTTGAGACATGGTTTTTCTTTGCAACCCTGGGGGTTCTGTAGACCATGCTAGCCTCTGACTGAGAGCTCTGTCTGCCTCTGTCTCCCACGTGCTGGGATTAAAATCAAGTGCCAACACTTCCCAACTTTGTAAATACTAATGGTTTTTAAGGCATCACTATCTATAATGGTCTTAGAGTTTAAGAAAAGTAGATGTGACTTCTTTATGCTTTTTGTACTTATACATTTTCAAGGTTGGATTAATGTATGCAAACTTATGTCTGGTCATGTTGCTTCATGATAAGAAATAGATGTCAGCATGATGACTAAGAAATCATCTTTGTGTAATACATATGGGTCAGTGCTTAAGAGCACATACTACACTTGCAGATGACTGGAGTTCTTTTTCTAGCACCCATGTCATGCAGCTCACCTCTTATTATGACTCTGACTCCACAATACCCAATTCAGATGCATTCATACATATACTCATCATATTAACCTTGAAAATTGGACTTGCCACTAACATTCATTGTAGTCTCTAGAAATTAGTCTGTTCCTGTTGGCTGTGTACATGAATATATACACAGAAGCACAGGTGCATGCATACACTAGATGTATAGATATTTGCAAACCACTTATAAATCTTATGTATATGTATTGTGTGACATAGAAAACAGCAAATATGTGACTCATGCTAATATTGTATTAGTTACTTTAGATTAAGTTCTGCACTGCTATGAATTATTCTTCCTGTAGAGAAGGAATTTTGCCTATTTAAAGGATGGGTGACTATCAAACTTATGACCAGTGTTGGAACTTAAATGCATTCAGAAGCATCATAGGAGATTGATTTACAAAGATCTTTAATCACAGCTTCATTAAAATTACAGCTGTGCAGATCCAACACCTGCAAATTCTAGAAAATACTGCATAACTCACTCCATTCTTTGTTTACTTGGCTGCAGTGAGATAAGACGTTTTTCTCAATGCAAATCAAGACATTCATAAAAAGGGGAGATCACTCCTAGCCCGCTGAGGGAGTACACATGGCACATAGACATACATGCAGGCAAGACATAGCTACACATTAACTAAAAATTAATCAATGATTGAAAAAGAATGAAAGTAGCACACAACAGACAGAGATAGCAGAGAGAACAAGCACTGTGGGCTACAAAATGGCATCTTCTGGCCACAGAATCACCATTGCAGTCTTAATCCCACAAGAGCTATGGATGCCTCCACTGGCTGTGAAAGACCTGGTCTATTACCACTCAATCATAAGCTGGAGAGAGACTCGCTGAGCCCTACCCATCCTAGCAAAAACGGTGACTCTTTACGGACTCTGGGGGAGGACAGTCATCTCCAGTTTTTTACAAACAAGACAGCCACCAGGGTCTAATGCACAGTTCCAAACACATGGACACACTGATATTCCTAGTCAAACTCAGTCACTGACCAAAAAAAGGTGTGAATGTGAGAAAGGAGCTAATGAAGAAGTTGGGGTGATGAAGAGGAAGGAGAACAGCATCGACTAGATGGTGAGAGCAACCTTGATACCAGCTACAAGCTGGAACACACAGAGAATAACAACTTGGTCAAGAAGAAAGCCTCTGGATGATTATAGAGGCACACATACAATAAAAACTCAATAGCAATAAGTCCTCCCTTTATCATGTCCAAGCATGCAGCAGGTCCTGCACTACACTGGAGCTGTGAGCATAACACAGAATCTATTTGTCACAGTGCCACCTTGGGAAGTAGCAGCTTTACTTAAGATGTTCCTACTTCAAGATATCCATAGTAAGTTGCTGGATGTGGACGGAGTCACTACTGTATCGCTGAACCTCAAATTCTCACAGAATTTTCACAGAGTCATGCATGGAAAATACATGCAGATCCATGATGCAAACTTTACTGCTCATTGTGATGAAGAAGAAAAAATTAAGGTGTCAGTTTCATAAAATGGATCTTTTTTAAGTAAGTAAAATATTTCCTGACACATAATACCTTTCAATGTATTTGTTTCTTCTTCTCTATGTATATTTGGTGCTATTAACCATTTTTCTATAACTGACCTAAACATTGTGACTATCAAACCTGTCAGGGACACTACTATATCTGTTATATAAGAATCCCTCACCTCAGAACATTCTTTAATAATACAGATTCTGGGGGCTGGGGAGATGGCTAGGGGTTAAGAGCACTTGCTGCTCTTCCACAGCTCCCAGCACCCACATTGGATGACTCCAAACTACATGTAGCTCAGGATTCGATGGAATGCTATTCTGGCCTCTATGGTTATTAGCACACACACACACACACACACACTTTTTAAAATCTTTTTCTAAAAACATAGATTTGGGTTACTCATCTATGAGGTAATTCTCCTAAGAGATGCCTAGGAATAAGAAATTTTGAAACCTTCAATTTACTTTTCTAGACAGGGTCTTACTGTGTATCCTAAAACAGCCTCAAACTCTTTATTCTCCTAGCCCAGCTATCTGAGTGCTGGGTTTATAGATATGCAATCTATCGCCCATGTGATAAATATAATTTACCCAGTAAATCAGCACATACTTTATTTCCTCAGTCCATTCATATCAAATATTGTTCTGAGTACTTTGCTATCATAAATAATAATCACAAAAACTATAACAGATGTCTCTCTTCATGCACTGTTTTCTGAAGATGATAAAGTGGGGGTACCTCCTTCCTACAAGGCAAATATTATAGTAATCACTGTCTCTCTGGTGAGCCTGCCACCCTACTGAAATCTGAGAATCACAGGAAACAGTAACAGATACCCAAAGCTATGCTAGCTACTTGAAAAAGGGTTAATTAAGAGATCCCCAATAACTGGGCTAGAGAGATGGCTCAGCAGCTAAGAGCACCTGCTATACTTATTGGGGATCACAGCTCAAAACACATTGAACACATAAAGGCTTACAACCATCTGTGTAAGTCCAGTTCCAAAGAATCTGGTGCACTCTTCTGACCCCTTCAGGAAACAGCCACACACACAGTGCACACACCTACATGTACTCAAATCACTATAAAATGGAGTCATGCATGGTAGCACACACCTATAATCCCAGGACTGGGGAGACTGGCAGGATGATCTCTGTGAGGTTGAGACCTGCCTGGTCTACAAACTGAATTCCAGGAAAGCTAGTGGTGTTACACAGAGAAACTCTGTCTCAGAAAACCAGAAAGTAAAGCCACTTTTTAAAATAATTCTTTTAAAACGAGAGAATGCTAATAAACTGAAAGAGGCTGCTGTTTGCCTGTGTCTCTATAATCACAGAAGCCATGCTGCTTTTGAATCTACAACCCATAAAATGACTCCCGTATTTTCTGTTGTCTACCCCCAAGTCCCACTCTCCACAGTTCTGAGAACAAAACTCAGGGTCTCAATGTACAAGTGTCCTTTCAGTGAGATACGCCCCTAGTCCACTATTGTCTTATGCTTATCTAAGTTCATAATTGTGAGGGAGGAATAGCTCAGTGGTACATAGCATGAGATAGGTTGATCCTAGGTACCAACAATTAATTTTTAAAGAAAACCAAAATCATAATCTAATGTAGGATATTGTAACTATAGTAACATCATATACTTGAAAAAATCACTAAAATTTTAAATGTCTCACTACAAAAATGATTATATGAAATTATTAGCTTAATTAGATTGATTTCACCATTTCACAATATGTAAATTTCAAAGTGTCATTTTTACTGTCATGAATACATACAATTTCTGTCAAGCAATCTTTTTAAAATGTTTTAATCCCAGCACACTTGACATAGAGGCATGGGGATCTCTATGAATTTATAGACAATTGATGTACATAGTCAGTTCCTGGACAGCCTATATAGGGAGATTCTATCTCAAACAAGAGATCATGTGAGTATTATTGAGTTCACATGTTGTGTTCCCCACAGGCACTTTATCAAACACTCTGATAGATGCTAAAATTGTTGCAAGCCTTTGCAAATGAAATACTTTTAGTGACCATCCTGGTATTATCAGGATGGCATCAAACTCTAAATCCATTGTACCTTGCAATGTCCAGTACTGTTTATGGTCAAAATGGCACAGAATTATAACCCAAAGATCTACAAAGCCTATGTATCTTACACAAGGATGCAGTGCTATTAGACCAAATTTTTCTGAGAATTCTTTTTCCCTCTAAAAGGTTGCATAGTGCTCACCTATTAAATAAAAACCAGTGCTTTCTCTCACCCACCATTCAAGATAGATCCAACAATCATCAGAAATTAAGGCCAGTGTCTGGACAGAACCAAGGCATCCTGAGCAGACTGGGCCTTTGGGTGCCAGATCTACAGGCAAGAGAATCACTTTTTGTCTTTTATCATACTAACAGAAACCAATGCTCCCAGTCTCAAGAAGGTTTTCTGGGTGGGATGCAGTAAGAGAGGCCTGTAAACTCTAATGCATCGGGGGCTGTGATAGTTATATTACATTTCTGAGCTCAGCATAGGCTACATAGCAAGTGACTGGGCTACATAGAAAGGCTATTCCTTCAGAGTGGAAAAAATAAAATTAAAAAGCAAGTGTTCTGAGGCCAAAGCCAGTTAAGGCTACTCTCCCTTTTTACTCATAGGAAAGAGACACTTAAACGAGGTGATAAAAGTACTCAGTAGCTGAAACAGAAGTAAATTCCCGTCATCATTACACAATGTGACTGGTAATATTGTGAATGAATACAGAAGGGGCACACGAGTCCCTTGTTTAAAAAAAATATTTAAAAAAACTAAATAATGGAGGGTTGTGGCAGATGCCTTCAAGCCCAGCATGCAAGAGGCAGAGGCAGGCAGATCTCTGAGTTTGAGGCCAGTGGGTCTACAGAGTGAGTTTTAGATCGGGCAGGGCTATTAAACAGTGGAAACCCTGTCATGAAAAACTTAAGGAAAAAACAAACCACAGAAACTCCAAAGGACTCCTAAAACCTCACTACAGCCATTACCTCTGCTATTTCAGGCCCATTTCGGCCTCCCTAGTCCCCAGTCACCAAGGTGCCAAAGCTGAAATATGGTCATGGTCCAGTGATGTTCCTGCAGCAAGTCTGTGTGTGCACTGTGCCTACCTTGTTTCTTGGGGACAGCGTATTTTTCCAGGGGAATTTCAACAAGAAAGAGTCCTGGGGGCTGAACAGAGCCAAGAAAGGGAAGGAGTCAGTGAGGCCTGAAGTAGACTTCATGGGAGTGCTCCGGAAGTGGCCAACAATGAAGGGTAAGTGGGATGGGAGACATGAAATTGGGACGGATGACAGTGTAGAGGGTCGGGAACTGGAAGCTGAATCAGAGATACCTGTCACAGCAGAGTCCCAAGACAACTTCCAGGGAGTTGACTCAGAGTACACAACAGCAACTGAGGCCCCGAGTGTGAATCGCCCAACTCAGTCTCTAAGCTGGAATAGATTTCAGGATTACTGTGTGATACCCCAGGGGAGCTAGTGCCACTCAGGAGAACGAGAAGAGTTGCATCCAAGGCCTTAGCGTGTCCTGGCCACTGCCTGCCTGGATAACTATTGCTCCCCTCCATATTCCTGGCTTTTCACTCTTCCTCTTATAAGAAGCTTCCTAGGCACAGTATCACAATCCTAAGCCGTTGGTATTTGAGCAGAAAAGAGATGAGCCAGGAAGGGAAGCATGCACTGGATCGGTAGCAAGCAGATGTCTCCATGATGGTCAGCGTTCAAAGCTCTTACATTTTATATGCATGTTCATGTCTGTAAGCTGCACATGTCCATACTACTGCATGAATACATGATCACAGACAACACAATTAATTTTGTGTCTGTATATTCTTTCTCTTCCATGAACCCATGTATTTTTGCACACATTCACCAGGTTATCCACTGTGGTCTCCCCAAGACAATAAATAGTCTGGCCGAATGCTACCATGAGGAATCAACCTCAACCTCAGGGCAGGAGACAGCACCCCAGTGACTTAGGTAAGATGTAGGAAGGCCTGCTTCAGAAAGGAATATTTTTTCTTATTTATATTCTCCTTTGGTCTAGTAGCCAGACTCTTTCAAAGGGCATCATCTTTCCCCATAATAATCATATTCATTAAGATCAAATTATATATAAGGCATTTAAGCTACCTTTGCAGTTTTCGGAAGCTGATCTCATGGTATTTCTGTTTACATTAGCTCCACTTACTGATAGGTTATGGAAGCACAGACTAGTGACACATCTCATGGTCTGCATTCCTCAGTGAGCATCAGACCAGCTTTATGAGAGTAGCACCCATATGCAGGGTTCAGTTTCACCCTGACTTGGCTTTCTTTTATTTAGATTTCCAAGCAAGTATCTCTTATGAAATGTAGATTAGGATCATGAAGCCCATGATGGAGTACTCACTTGCTCTGGCAAATAGCTCAAAGTTTATGTGTTCTTACTGGTGGAAGCCTCCAGGTTGCAAGGCAACAGTATTTATTGATGAAATGTCTGAAGGTGAAAAACATGTGAAGTTTTAGTTGGGAGTTAGTTTTATCCTTCACAGTCTAAAGGCAATTCCATGTGTTTTCTCTTGTAGCCAGTGCATTAAAGGAAACTTCAGTGGTAGATCATGGCTTCTCTCCAAATGTGCTGTGGTTTCATTAGGAGCACAGATCTTCTGTCCAGGGCATCATTACTAGACTGCACACAACTTCCCCAGGGTCACATGAATCTCTAGCTCTCCCTGTGAAAGAAATAGAATGTCCTGAACAGGCTCATATTTCTCAGCCTCACAAACACTGGGGTCAGCATCACTATCTCCACTTTAGAGTTTAGGAATCTGATCCTCAAGACCTCAGGGAACAAGAACAGGATTTCAAAAGTAATACATGGTGGTATTTGCTCATGACTCTCATTTCATTATGTAATCTATAGGTGGAACCTGGAGGCTCACTGATGGTTAGATCTATTCTCTAAAATGGGATCAGTCTTGTTTTCTTATGCACACTAAAGTTTCCACTTCCCTCATCCCACAGAGATAGATTAGGCAAATTCATGCTGTCACCCCTGCCATCATCCTTTTCCTCACTCTCACTGTGTTTGTCTGATTTCCCATGATTGATGCACTATTTCAGAGTGGCTCACTGGCATCATTTTTTCAGTTACTAGTTCCCCATGCACAGTGGCTTAAGCTTAGTACTTGGAGGTACAATATCCTAATATGTCTTAGTGGGTTCTTTGGCTTTCTCTCAGACTCTCTAACAAGTCATTGCAAGGGAGATGTTGGATGTTGTTCTACTCCATCAGTCTTCACAAAGGAAATACAAATTGAATGTCACCTTCAGCATTATTCCATATCCTTTTCCCTCCTCACTTCACAACTACTCTTGTTCTTTCCCGTTCAGTCTTTATGGTGACCTGTTTCTCCATTCACTAGCTTATTTAGATGTGTATCATCTGGACACATCCTTGTAAACACTGGTAGCTGTAAAATACTATTTTCCTTTTTATTATATTTTATTTTATTTTACATCCTGACCAAGGTTTAATCTCCCTCCTCTCCTCCCATTTCTTCCCTCCACTTCCCCTCCATGCCCCCAACACTCTCCTTCTCTGTTAACTGAAATCAATATATGTAGAGAACCAGAGGCAAGGACATCACACAAAAATATACAAAACAACTAACCTTGACTCATAGGACCTCACAGAGTCTGAATTGACAACCAGGGTCCGGTCCTGCATGGGACTGACTCAGGCACACTACACGTATGTGACAGTTGTGTAGCTTGATCTATTTGTGATCCTATCTTTATACATGGAACCACCATTCTTCATCAAATTCCTATCTGAAAACCTGCATTGAGTAATCTAAATCAATCAAGCTTCCTGATATTGCTCTGAAGTATTACTTTATATGTATTATTTAGCTGAAGGCATTTAAATCTATGTTTGAATGGCATTTATGCACATTTTGAGTTTGCCTTCACTAATTAGTTTATACTATTTTCTTGGATAGTTACCCCTATGTCTTTGTTTACTATCAGTGTCTGGGGAATTGTAGGATGATTCATCTGCTTTTCTTCATGTCACTGGTATCATGAAAAACTCTCGAATATGTACTTCTTAATGTGAACATGTTAACTAATTAGGTAAGAAGCAAAAGCTCATAAGGTTGAGAAATTCAAACAGAGTACTAGGTGTACAAGGTTCTCTCTTTACAATCTGTGAAACTGGTGAATTTCTCTCATGTCTTGTAACTTTAGTTTACTTCTCTATGAGTTAAACACAATGCTGTTTACTAGTGTGTTTCATTGTATAATGTAAGTTCAGATAGTAGGTTTGAACATATTTTACAAATTGTTGCAGTTATTGTTTGACTAAAGTTTTACTGTCGATACATGAAAACACCAAGAATTAGGTGAAGTCAACAAATATTTACTATATATATTATGACCCAGGCTCTATTCTTGGTACCAGAAATATAACAAAAATCACGTGACTGGCCATGTGTTGTGGGGCCCTCATATTGGAAATCTATCCATCCTGTCATCGACTTCTGTTGTCATTAAGATGTCAGATGACGGCTGCAGGATGTCCTTGCCTCTGTGGCAAACACCTCCTATCTAAATAAAAATAGACCTAGGCCTAGGTGAGTTTTACACACAAGCTGAAAGCTGATATGGAATGCCTGAAGGCAAGTGTACTTGCAGCTACAGAGTGTCTTTAGGATTGAGGGAAGTAATTGCTGTCTGCCCTTTGTACATGTTAACGTAAGTCTCCGGCCATTGCCTCCACCTTTGGATTGTTGCTTAAGATGATGCATCAATAAACTGGGTGCTTTCAGTATAGATGACTGCCCTCCTCATATGATCTCATGTCTGTCTTTTCTTTCATGCCAGAGAGCTAGCCTTCCCTCATCCACACTCCCCCACTCAAGAATGGACCCCGGGCTGTTTCAGTTGGCTCCAATCACAGCCCCAAAGACATCAGTCCATGACATATGGCCCTGCAACGTGGGGCTAATAAAGTCAGGACCCAACAATGTGTAAGGTAGATGTTTGGCTTTTCTGATGCTTCAGTAATTTACTGCAAACTAGGTAACTCAATATAATAAAATTCAATGATATAATATAAAACTGGTCTCATGTTCATGAACAGCTATAATGAAGTTGGGTTTTCCTGAGGTATTAAAACAGAGCTTATGCCTGAGATTTCTACTTTCCTGAAGCTGCCTGATTCTCTGTGGCCTGTCCATCCTTAGAGCAGCCATGTTGAGCTTTCTCAGCATTACATACCAGGTTCTGACCTGAAAACCTATGCCTCCCCCTGTCCCTCATCAGAACCTACCAGTATCATACCACAAAGCTTCCTCCTGTGGAGTCAGCTGATAACCATCCTTAGTTCTCCAACCAATCTAACTTTGCTTTCCATATATCACATGTTTTCTCTTTTTTCTGGAGGTAGAAGTGTCATGTGTTGTGAAACACCTATGTACCTCTATTATCTTAAAAAATATTTTTGTTTTCTATGTTCCCCTGTGAATCAGTGTGATATGATACCATACTAACCATTTGGTAAAAGCACAAACTAGAATTAAAGTCATTCATTACTATGTGACTATTAGCCCTCATTTAAGGAGACATGTAGACTCGGATAACTTTTGACAATAATTTTTAATTACTGAAATTTCCCCTAAATTGCTTAGAGTTATATTTTGTTGTGTGCACATGTATGTGCTCTTGTGTGTGCATGTGTGCCTGTGGGTCAGACATCTATGACATCTGTCTATCATTTGTCCATCTCCCTATTGGCAGCTAGTAATTGAACCCAGACCACATTCAGGGCAAGTCCTCTGTCTCTGAGCCACTGTCATCCATAACTGCCTCAATCAAAGTTTTCACATTCTCTACTCAATCAGAAAGCACCCCTGTGTCAGGAGACATCTCATTCCACTTAACTCTGCCTAAAGCCTCTCTTGTCTATATGTTAATTCTCTGATCGACATCTCCAGGCTATGATTTATATGTCACACAGAAGCAGAGGTCTGTGCATCTGTGCCCGAGGCCACACCTCTAGGAATCAGGACGATGCCCATGGACAGGACACATCCCAGAGGGGTTGATGCGTTGTATGCAAGCTACCTTTTGTGGTAAGTGTGTGCCAGCATTAGCAGTGGGAGGCAGCCCGCCCCTGAGCTTTGACCTCACCCCTTCTTTGTCATTTTTTCTCCACCATTCTGCGGTCTCCTAGATCTTCTTGGGAGTCCTTGCAGACTCACTGAAGACAGAAAGCGTGCCCAATGAGGTGGAGGGAACATGGTATGTATTGACAGAAGACAACAGGCAGGCAGTGACGGTCATCGGGAAAACATAGATACTGATGACACACAGTCTTTTTCCTGTGTGTCCTGCATGTTCAGTTCGTACAGCATACTGTCCGGGAGTCTAGGCAAGAGCAGTTTTCTACCCAAACGGTTATCTTTACCATAGTGAAAGCAAACTCCATGAAAAGTTTCTTTAATAGCTACCACCTTTTCGGAAGTAAATTGGTGTTGCCAGGAGTAGATGTGTCTCATTGTCATGAAAAGCCTCATGTTAACAAAACATTTTAAATGCCATATTTTGCAGGTTTTGAAGTGTCTAAAGAACAGTACTCTTTCTAAATATATCTACTTAACTTTGAAAACATACCTAATGTGTCTACGAGTTTGATTTTTATAGATTAACTACTAACCTAATTTGTAATTATAGATTGCATTTTTAAATGGGCTGGCTACATAAGCAGAGTACCCCAAACAAGAGTAGAAACATATATACAGTATAACAAAAATAAGTTTAAATTTGTATCAATATAACAAATCTATGCCAATGCAAATTATCTGACATTAATAGCTTTTTATCCTATATTTCCCTAAATGAAAACAAAAATGCATAACCCAACAAATAACCAAAGGCCACCCACCCCATCTCTTTGGAATATTGGTGCTGAACTCTCCAGACTACTACTTGTTGACTGTGGGCAAAGTATCTTTAGGAGTCCCTGAGAAAATTGAGATAATTGCCAAGTCTTGGGAGGACCAGCAGTAACCTGTGTTGGTATGTGTCACTTGTCAAGTTTCAGGAGGGCTATCTTGATCAAATCTGATCTGTATTAACCCTGAAGGAATAGCCTCTTGTTTTCTGTGGAAACAAAAGCATAACCTTCACCAAAGAGTTTTTTACTTTGATTTGACAAATAAATTTCTGAATTTCATTTTAAAGTTGAGGTGTTCTTAAATTATCTAGTGTGGTTTATTTCATCAGTCCTTCCAATTCCCATGTCTCTGTCATTTGCTTATCGATAATCTAAAAATTTAAAATCAACACAATAGCATACAGGCTCCAGGTTCCCTCTGTATTTCCCATCTTACCTGGCCTTTTGCTTTTATATTGATTTTATTCCCTCTCTAAAGACTTTAGTATTTTCAACTATTTATTTTTTCTTTGACTGTCTATATCATATTCTTTTTTTTCTTAAGCCTATGCACATTGAAACACACTAGAACCTGTTTGGAGGTTTTTCCATCTGGACTATTTTTACTGTGTACCTCTATACCTTTTTTTACCCTGTGTGCAAACTTTAAATTGCTAAAAACCGAATGTGTCCTTTGAGTGACTCCATAGGCTGGTTCAGCATGCTACTAGGTCTTGAAATGCAAGCCTAAAGCTCACATCTTTGTCAAAGATCCCTTTGAGCAGGAACTGCATTCCAACCCCCAGCTGTGGAATGCTGGTGACAGGCATTATTTACTTAGTTTTTGTGTTTCTATTTAGTGTGAAAAAAGTTGTTTACATGTTCTGCTCTATAACAGAACTTTTAAAGGAGCCATATATTTTTTCATTCTCTGTCCAAGCCTTCTAAGGCCCTATGGAAATTCAAGACTCACATTGTGACATGAAATGTAGTTATTTTTTTTACTCATTGGCTCTTTGCGGGGACAAGACCCAGCTCCCAAGTAATCACACACAGGGAGACTTACTACTTATGAATGCCTCACATCAATTTGGCTTATTTCTAGCCAGCTTTTCTTTAAAAACAGCTTTTGCCTATGGGTTTTATCTCTCTCTATTTCTGTATATCTTTCTTTATAGCTTGCTGTGTAACTGTGAAACTGAGTGACCTGACCCTGGAGTCTTCAATTCTTCCTTTTCTCACACCTTGATACCCTTTTCCCAGATTTCTATTCACATTTATTCTCCCTGCCTGACAACCATGCCTATCCTTCTCCTGCTTAGCTACTGGTCATCCTGCTCTTTATTGGACCTAACAGGTGTTTTAGACGGCAAAATAACACAGCTTCACAGAGTTAAAGAAATGTAGCACAAACAAAAGCAACACATCTTTTCATCAATAAACAAATGTTCCAGAGCATAAACAAATATAACACACGTTAAAATAATATTTTTACAACAGGAACCCTTGTGAGTAACTACAGTGAACAAGAACTTAGCCTTTAATTGTCTTGCCCTTTAGAATGGTGTCCATGTCTCAGTTAGGATTTCTATTGGTTTAAAAAAAACATCATTACCAAAAACAAGTTGGGAAAGAAAGGGTTCATTTCAGCTTACCTCTTGCAGTGTTTCATCCAGGGTAGTTAGGGCAAGGGGATAGGAATAAGGGAAACTATTCAAAAGACAATTTGGGTAATTTAGAAAAATCTTACGGAGAAGGCAACACGTTTCTCAATATACTAGCTTTTTCTTTCTCCCCTCCCTTCTCTCTGGTGCTGGATATTGATCTCAGGGCCTCACACAGGCTAGACAATCACTCTACCACTGAACTATGCCCCTAACTGTAACTGTTCCTTTACCAGGAAGAATTGAGCAAGAGGTATTCTGCCAAGGCTTGTTGGAGTAGACAGCGTACTTCTCATCAATGTTAAAGTCAGGAGAGAGCAGCTGCTCTATGGCAGCAAGGTCCTAGCAGCCATATGTCCTCTGCAACTTCAGACTAGAAAGGGACATAACTGTCTCTCTTTTCCAGGGACTGTTGCTCTTGTTGTACTCCTGAGATCATTTCATGTATGGTTGGTAAGTTCTAATTGGGAACAATTATATTTTCTGATGGTTTCCCCTAGAGATAGGGAATCAAGTAGCCCATGATGGTCTGAAAACAGCTCTGTACCATGGATGACCTTAAGCTTCTGATCCTTCTGCCTCCACCTCCTGAGTGCTGGGAATACAGGCCCGTGTGGATGGGCTCACATTGTGCAGTGCTGCTGGTGATGCAAGCCAGGGCCACAGACACAACGCAAATGCAGGCCATGAACTGAGTTCCAGCCCCAGCATTTCTGTATCTTTGGGGTCTGTTCTAAGTATAAGAGGGACTTAGGAAAAGCTTGTCCATTAGCTTTAGTCAGCTTCACTAGGTAGAAATGGACTGCAGGCCACAATTTTCTAGAACTTGTGTTTATGCAGTGATCTGGCAGAGAGTCCTAAAGCCCATTATTCTTGTCCTTGCATCAATGATTCAGAGGTGAAGATAGAATGCATGGTTAGATTGTATTTACTAGGCAAAGTGTGGATCTGTCTTTATTTATTTGAGACACAATCTCACCATGTAGCCTCAGCTGGTCTAGAACTTGCCTAGTAGACCAGGTTGGCCTCAGCATCATAGACTCACTTATCTCTGCCTTGAGAGTTTTGGGATTGAAGGTGTGTGTCACAAGCCCGATTTGTGGGTCTGTTTGGATCGCTCTTTCTGTTCCTGCAGCACCATGAGACTTGTCACAGTCCTTGTCTTCTGCTCTTTGCTCATGGGAGACAGTAGTGATGGCTAGTATTCCTTCTTCAAGGAAGCCATACAAGGTAAGAAGTTAGAGATAATGGGCATACTTAACAGTTCCAGGGACACCTCCGAGTAGAGACCACATATAGGTTCAATGCAGGTAGACCTTTAAACAAGTACAAAAGATTCAGGGAAGGAGTGTGGCTTTATGTGGCTTCCTGTTTTTACACTGTTAACTTGGCACCCTCTATGGGATCCTCAGACAGAGTTCACAAGGTCCAGAATGCATTGCTCAGCTGATCCAGATGGATCAGGATTTCCAGAGAGTGTTCTCCACAGAGGAAACTCACAGACATCAAATTCCCTGTCACACTGTAAGTGGGCACTCAGTAAGTCTCCAGAAGGGCATGAGCTTAGTAAATGTGCAAATGCCTATGGATAGTACTTACTACAGAATCCCCATCCTATTCTAAAGAAACAGCCAAAAGAAAGGATGCAGAAATTGCACATTGTCATGTATTTTGACAGGAGAGTTTACTTATTTAGTGTCTACTGATCACCCCATCACCATGTGTCCCCTTCAGATTCTAAGTAAGGATACAGCCCTCTTTGTCACCACAATGAGAAAAGTAGTTAACACATACTCTCAGTTGTGCTTTTTTTTTCTTTTATGGCCATGGTTAAAGTACATTCCTCATCTTCTCTCATATCTCAATCTATGCCTGGACCTTACCCCTGGGATGTCTTTGCACTTCTTATCTCTCTTATGTGACATTTCTACACCTTCTTTGTGCAGAGCACACAGAGAACCATATAAGTCACAGCCCAGGACTCAACAACTGTCAATCAGTCCAACCCAGTCTAATCCATGGAGCAGTGCCCTCCTTATGGACACCAGTGAAGCCCTCCCCAGGGACATACAATCGCCTCCATGAACCATTTCAAAGGATTATGCTGTCAAGGGTGGAAATGTGGAAATCCACAGAGAGTTTACATTCCTCTACCTCTGCAATTATCCCCAGGTTCACCTTTGTAACTTCATTCCTTTGTAGGGATTTGAGACTTGTAAAGAGCCTATGGGAACAATTCAGAAGTCAATTACCAAAACTTAGAGAGACAGTTCTCTGCTTGAAGCATCTATGAGACCCAAAAAGGTGATCTGGGGCCATCTGGGCAGCTAAAATCATCAATACTGGTCCTGCTGCTTCATGTCTCTCTCCCTATTACTGCCTGTTGCCTCTCCTGCTATTGTCTATGATTGCTGGGTCTGGGCAGTCTAGAGAGCAAAAAAGGGAGGGAAAGGATGGAGAGGAGGATGGATCCACACACAATGAAAATGAGAACCAAGATGGGGTCTCAGATGCATCTTGTGACGGGTTGTGCAATGTCCAGCTGGCTGAGGTTCAAAAGATGGATATTTCTTCCTCCCTGTGCCTACATTTCTACTCTTCCAGTATTTTCTGGGTCATTCCTTGGTAGGAGAGAAGAAGGAGCCTTGAACTGGGGTTGTCACACTCTGGAATTAATTTCCTGTCTCCCTTCCTTGGATTTCAACAACAGGAGGAAATACTTCCAGAGCATCCTAAATAGGTGTTATTAGGGAATTTAGGAGCCATTGATTGGAAAGCCTAGAGTCTACCCAGGAAGCTGAGGAATGGAGTTAAAGTGGCAAAAATCCCTAATCACTTCACACTACAGGGCCCTGTCTGAGAAGTTCTAAGCCTGCTATACAGGCTGCACTGAGGAAAGTAGGCTGTGACCTCATCTTTCTCCCCTTGATAGGTTGGCGCTGGTCTCAATGTTCACAGGAGCCTCAGGGAAGCTAGAGATGCCCAACAAATACTTGCAGATAGTTTGTTGATGTAAACGGGGTACTCTCTGAGAAACTTTCTGGGAAGGATTGCTGTGTTCACATAGGAGATAAGTAGAGAAGGAACTGTGACCATCAGACACTATCCTGAAACTATGCATGCCCCTCACACTACCCCCATATCTGCTCTACCTTTTGGCACACCAGCTTCCCCTGTGAAGCAGGCCTGTGCTAGTAAAGCATTGCCTACCTTGCCAGGCTCCTCCACAAGTGGAGTTTGCTCTAAGATGTGCCCTGGTCAACAGCCCATCAATTTCCTCCTGGACATGTATCCCTACCCCACCATCTGCTGGTCATACCTAGGCTTCTCTGTGTATATTATTGTTGTTCCCAGGTTTTTCTGTGTAATGATGACACTCTGTCTTATCAGTCATGTCATGGTCTGACTCCAGGCTGTGTCGTCTGTCACCTCTTTTCATATAGAGAATGATGCTGTTTTGAAATAGCTTCATTGCTATTTCAAGGAATCCTAACCATGACACTGCACTGATGTCCTGGGGTAGAACTCAGTTGAAAGAATGTTTGTTCAGCATCCATAAATCCTTAGAAGGATCCCCAGATCTATGTAAACCCAGTGATGGTACACACTTAGAATTCCAGCAGTGGGCAGGTAGGTACTGATAGAGCAGAATTTCAAAGCCAGTCCTGGCTATATAGAAAATTCCAGGCCATCCTGAGATAGATGAGACCCTGTGTAGTAATAAAATGCACACACACACACACATACACACACACACACACACACACACACACACACACACACACACACACACACCAGTGCCTATCTCAGCT
Organism: Mesocricetus auratus; assembly: GCF_017639785.1. Lineage (NCBI taxonomy): Eukaryota > Metazoa > Chordata > Mammalia > Rodentia > Cricetidae > Mesocricetus > Mesocricetus auratus. Next base: position 11,396,896 of record NW_024429211.1, read on the forward strand.
CAGCTCAGTGCTGGTTCACTTTACCTAAGAAGTGCATATAATGTCACTATTCCTTACTTTTTTCTCTTTGTTTTTGATCTAAGGAAAATTCTACTTTCTGTTCTAAAAGGAGAATGGGACACAGAAGAACTGAGCAGGAATGAACAGATTCACATAGTCACAATGCAAAGGCATTCTGCCAGTGGATATCAATATAGTTTGTAGGAAGAGAATGGCACCAATGAAGAGGCTGTTACTGGGGGGTCATAAGGGAATAACAGCTGCTGTGCTAAAGTCCGGTCCACAGATAGAAGCCTCACTCCAAGGGAGTAGAACCATCAGTTGCTCAAAAGGCAGAAGGGAACAGGATGGGTGGAGCCTGTGGGCTAGAGGACTAGGGATCTGGGGATTTAGTTGAACCAGCCATTGTTGCAAATTGCTGCTTTTAGAATTCAGCACACTTCATTGTGTTGTCTTTCCTGCCTATCTATCTACAGAGAAAATACATTTAAAAAACCACAAAGGACAAAAATGTCTGTATTGCTGTATGTCATCTTTGTACCCACAGTACCTGTCTAAAGCAGGAGTAGATGCTCTACAAATGTGAGCTGAAAGGAGACAATGAAATAGTCTGTATTCTCCAGAAGTCAATACATCTGGAGAAGTGTCTAGAAGCTGTACAATGTATGAATGTTTTATTTGTACCACAAAAAATAAAAACCCAGAGACATATATTGGTGTTCAAGCTGAATATCAGAAAAGCAAAGCAGCCAAGTCACCAGAGAGCTCTTACCTCCTAACAAGGCTTGGGGGAGGGATCCTGTCCTCAAGGTGGCTAGAGACTAATTGCCAGAGTCTGAGACCCTGCTCCTATCTTATATACTTCCCTAGTACTGGGATTAAAGGCATGAGCTCTGTTTCTCCTTTAGACTGATTCACTTTCATGTAGCCCTGGTGGCCTTGAACTCACAGAAATCCATCTGCCTCTGCCTCCTGAGTCTTGGGATTAAAGGTTTGTGCCAACACCTTTCAGTTCCAATGGATGTGGCTAGATTTGTACTCTGATCTCCAGTCAAGTTTATTAGATCATAAACAATATATCATCATATTTATTCAAGTTTTAATGTATCACCCCATTTGTACAAGTTTTAGCCTGTAGAATACTGCAGTGTATCATTTTGAGATGACTATAATTCTATACCAAAATCAATGGTCAAATCCTAGCTAGACGTGAAGACTTAACTGTGTCACAGAACATGTTGGATTTTCTCAGCAATGCTTTGAAACACTGATAGAAATGAAAGTAGACTACGAGAAGTCTTGGGAGAACTTAATTCATATTTTGATACCAAGTGTGGTCATATATTGCTATAATTAAAGCACACAGGAAGTAAAGACAGGAGTATCACTGCAAGTTAGAAGCCAGCCAGTACTACAAGTCTATATAGGTCTTGTCTCTGTTTTTCTGTCTCTGTTTCTCTGTCTCTCTATCTTACTTTCTCCCTCTGTCTGTCTGTCTGTCTGTCTGTCTGTCTGTCTCTCTCTCTCTCTCTCTCTCTCACACACACACACACACACACACACATACACACACACACACAGTTTTCTCACAGTGAATGTTAGCAGAAAACATACCATGTAGTGGTGGCACACTGTAATTCTTTTTTTCTATTTTTATTTAAATTATAATCAAGCTTGTTTCACATGTCAATCCCACTTTCCTCTCCCTCCCCTCCTCCCCTGGCCCCTACTAAACCCCTATCTCATTCCCTTTCTGTTCTCCAGGGAGGGTGAGGCCTTCTGTGGGGATCTTCAAAGTCTGTCATATACTTTGGAGCATGGCCTAGGCCCACTCCCTTGTGTGTAGGCTAAGAGAGTATCCCTTTATGTGGAAAGGGCTCCCAAAGTCCATTAGTGTGCTAGAGATCCTTTAAAATGTGAAATAATATAGTCTGAAAGATACACACTTATGTACACACTGCCAAGAGAAATATAGTTCCAATTAGACTAAGATAACTGTCTCTTATCATTCAGACTTTTTATACAATACTCAATGAAAATATTGTAGCCTTGTTAATATGATGGATTTTGTTTTAATTGTTTTTAGTATGTTCAGGTTGTGACTAGTTTCATCAACACTGTCTGGTTATTAGTAAAGTTAAGGCATATCCTAATTTAGGATATTCATGATCATTTCATATGTGTTTGAGATTTGACAAAGTATGAAATTTAAGCTTAACCTCCATTATAGCTGCCCAGAAGTAACAATAAACAGTTATGTTCATGCTTCATTGTGATTCCACATGATTTTGCACTGACATGCCTGGGGGATGGGTCATGAAGAGGCCACAGCATGGAAAGTACCTTCTGAATAAGCATAAAGATTCGACTTTGGATCCACAACACCCACACAAGTGCTGGACATCAGACATGCATCTGTAACCCCGGTGCTGAGGAGAAGAAACAGACACACACGTATCCTTGGGTTTGTAGGCCAGCATCCAAGTCAAAAGAATACGCTTCAGGTGAAGCAAGAAATTCTGATTCAAAAGCAAAGGAAGGCACCAAATATAAATTTCTGACTTTCCTTTGCATATGTGCACATGTGTATCTCTAACTGCACACACACACACACACACACACACACACACACGGAAGCATGGATATGGATTCACATGGATACATAACCCCTCACATTAAAGTAATAATAAAAATGTATTCTAGGCTACTGAAGGTACAGATCAGTTGGTAGAGAGCTTCACAATATGTGTGAAAGCCAGGGTTCTATTTCCAAAACTACATAAACTTTGTTTAGTGGCACATTTAGGAGGTTCAGAAGTTAACAGTCACTCTTGGGTACATAGTTGTATATCAACGTTTGATACTCAAGACAATTTCTGAAAAAAAAATAAAAGAAAAACAGCAGGGAAATTGATGAAGCTGTAACAATCATCTGGAGTGAGGTAACCTGGACTCAGAAAGACAAACATCACATGCTTTATCTCTGTTGTGGATGTGCCTTTGAATATGTAGATATTTGTGTTTCAGTTAGAGTTCCCACAGAGGGTGAGGGTCAGTAAGATGAAACAGGCAGGGGAAACTTTCAGGGGAGAGGGGCCAGTCAGTTTTCTATGAGGGTGTGAAACCTGGTAGGTGGACCACACTCCTGTGAAGAACACACATCCAAGGTTTGGATGGCACAAATGGGACTTGATGACTTTAAAAGAGAGAGAGCAACAACATGGGTGCACAGGAGGTGGGAGGTGGATCTGGGAGAAGGTGGGGGTGAATGTGATCAAATAAAATCTGTGAAATCCAGAAAGATTTAATAAAAATACTGATTTAAACAGGAGAAAAAGAGAAGAAGATCTGGTAGGATAGATGAGTAGATGAAGATTTCTAGTACACAAGTCTCAGTCTGAGGTCGATCCCCAGAGCCCACGTCCATGTGGAAGGGGAGAACTGACTCCACTAGATGCCCTCGGATCTCCACAGCTGTATGGTCAGGTGGTGCCTACACACACCCTGACCATCAATAAGAATCTGGTGTCTGGAGAGATGGCTCAGTGGTTAAGAATGTAGCATGCTGCTCTTCTAAAGACCTGAGTTTGGTCCCCATCCCCACATGGGGAGACTCAGAACCACTTGGGTTCCCAGTTTCAGAGGATCTCCTTTCCCTCTGGCCTCAGTGGGAACCTGCACTCATGTGAGCTCCCACACTCATATAATTAAATATAAAGTAAAATAATAACAAGGAAGAAAATTAACCTGTTTCAGCAATAGTGATGCAAATTTTAAATGGGTCTCTAATGAAATTTCAAGAGAAGAAGAGAAAAAGGCTCCCCTAAATGTGGGTGACACCACACCATAATCTCAGATGGGCACACATGAAAATAAACAATGAAATAAATCTATTTAAAGACAATAAAGCTTGTTTGTTTTCTGTTCTGTATATAATTCTACTACCTGTAACATTATAAAATGTACAAGTGTATTTAGCCCAAGGGTGGAATCTGTCCCTAGTGAGGGTGTATCACATCCCCTCTGAGAGCACCATACTGAGAGACAGGTCAAGCTTTGGTCCCTTATTCTTCTCACAAAGACATTAAATCCATCATGGGATCCCATCTATATGACTTTTCTGATTCCTTCTTACCTCCAAACCTCCAAAACACACTGTCATCTGAGACTGAGTTTAAATTTCTAACATGTGAACTGTAGGGGAGACATCCATATCACAGATGCTTCTGCCTCCATGGGGATTCTGTCAGGAAAAAACCCAGTCAGACATGGTGGAAATAGCAGTGTTCCCTAAGCAGTGACTGATACAGTGTAGAGAAATGAATCCAGGCAGTTCATTCATTGAACCAGAAATAATCCTGTGGGTGGTTGACAGTGTCTCACTAAGACCCCAAGGACAGGTGGTTCCTGTAAGCAATGTTGAGGACAGGGAGGAGGGAAGGGAAACGACAGACTGATAAAGGCAGAAACTTTTGAGGAGAGGCAGGCATGGGTTAGGACCTTTGGATGAGGGACACACTGCTTTTGGGCAAGCCCTCTTTGAAGGAGCTATGTGACCAAATCATAAAATCTCTCTCTCTTCCCTGTCCCCAGATCCTGCCAAACTAAACTGGAACAGGCACAGGGCAGAGGCAGGGCATCTGTGCAGGCCAGCCTCCTAGGACAGAATACAGAGGGAAGAAGGGCAAAGAGGCTCTGGGGGAGCAAAGTGGGACACCCTGTGCTTGGGGGCATCATATTTCACAGAGTGCTTGGCCTAGTTTACCACTGGAAAGTGTTCCTAAAAAAGTGAAACAGTGACCCTCCAGGACCAACCAAATGCCCTCTCCCCAGTCTCAAAGGCATGACTGAAAAGTCCTAGATGTGCAGGACACTTGAAGGGCTAGGGGTGGTGTGTGTGTGTGTGTGTGTGTGTGTGTGTGTGTGTGTGTGTGTGAGTAATCATGCCTGACAAAGCAAAGCTAACGGAGCAGACTAAAACTTAGTTCTCTTTCGCCTTCCCTTTTTATTATTTCTTTCAATACTGTACTCTATCCTGTTCACCCACATCCTCACTTGTCTTTTGTCAACCTGGGAAGAGGAGCCTCAATTAAAATCTCTCTCTCTCTCTCTCTCTCTCTCTCTCTCTCTCTCTCTCTCTCTCTCTCTCTCTCTCTCTCTCTCTCTCCCTCCCTCTCTCTCTGTCTCTAAGCAGACTCTACTCCGTAGGCCCAGTTGGCCCAGGACTGCCTCTATAGACTATGTTCTTCCCAAAATCACAAATATTCTCCTCAATTCTGGGATTAAAATTGTAGATCACCCTGCCCAGCAATATAGGGCAGTTTCTTGACTAATGATTGGTGTGGGAGTTCCTAGGCCACGGGTACAGTGATGCCCTTTGGCAGGTGGGACTGGGTTGTGTAAGGAAGAGGAGCTGAGCTCGACAGTGGTGCCCCACACATCTAATCCCAGCACCCAGGAGGCATACTGGGGTGTATCTGAGTGCAAGGACAGTGTGGTATACAGAGTTCCAGGACAACCCGGTCTGCATACACAGAGAAACCCTGTCTCAAAAAGCAGTACAAAAAATGAACAAACAAAAAAGATAATGGGGTTGGACAAATCATGGACAATAAGCCAGTAAGCATATTCTTCCATGGTCTTTTATTCCAGGAAACTATCCTGAGATCCTGCCTCAGTTTCCCCAGTGATATACTCTATGTAACCTACAAGTAAATAAGCCCATTCTACCACAACTTATTTTGGTCATTGTTACAGCTTGGATGGAAATTATTCTGGCATTCAGGAGTCATAGAATACTGGGTGTTATGGCATGGATAGAAAGGTATTCTGGCACTCAGGAGTCAAGGAATACCACAGGTCACAGTAAGAATAGCAGCTAACAGCTTGTTAAGGGAAATGCTTCCCCAGTGTATCATCTCTCCGCCTGCAGGAGAGGGCTTCCTGGTGAACTTATTACACTTCAGCCGCATTTCCCTGGAGAGTGTAACAACTTCAGTTAGCCAGGGGAAGGTTTATCCCAGCGAAAAGTATTACAGTCCTACTCTGTTCTTCTCTGCTTTGCTCTACCTAGGGGCCTCTCTGCTCTAGTGAAAGAAGACCTCATTCAAGAGATTTATTGGGAGGGAAGAATCCAGGAGAGTGTCTGCTCTCTGCCAGAGTAGCCCAAACAGCCACCAGCTGAACAGGCACAGGGTTTATATAGGGCTTCTTGGGGGGGCGGACAATGGCAGAGACTTCCAGGGTAGACATTGGTTAGATTTCAGTCCCTGAGTTTAGGATGGCTAATCTCCTGCTCAGGGATTGGTTAGTTTTCTGCATAGAGTTAGGGTCAGATTTGGCTCTGGTTTCAGGACCAAAGTGTGTTTCTTTCACTGGTCTTTTTCACCCTTTTGGCTCTAGCTTTAGGGCCAAGGTGTATTTCTTTCACTGGCTCTGATTCCAGGGTCAAAGTGTGTTTCTTTGGCATTGGTTTTAGGGTAAGGGTTCATTTCTTTTGTTCTGGTTGCAGGGCCAAGTGTGTTTCTTTTGGCTCTGCTCAAGGTGTGTTTCTTTGGCTGGAACCTTTTCCCTACAGTTACTTTTCTATTGTTGTGACAAAACACTGTGACCAAGACTACTTATAGAAGGAAGTATTTAATTGGGGGCTGACTCAGAGTTCAGAGGATGAGTCCATCATGGCAGAGAGCACAGAAGCAGACTGACAGGAATGCGGCTAGAGGAGTAGCCAAGACCTTACATATTAAGATAACAACTATGAGAGATGGGGGTGGAGGGAGAGGGAGAACATGCTAATTGGAAATGGGCTTTGGAAAACTGAAAGACCATCCCGAGTGACACACCTCTTCCAACAAGTCCACATGTCGTAAAACTTCCCTAACAGTCCTACCAATGATGGTCCAAGCATTCAAATGTATGACCCTATGGCACTATTTTTGTTCAAGCTACCCCAGTCATGGTGTTTATTATAGCCATAGCAAACACAATAAATCTCTTCTGTCAACTCCTCCCAGGTCCACCCTGACTACTTTTTTTTCTTTTATTATTTTAATTTTAAATAGCGTGCTTCACATGTCAATCCCAGTTCCCTCTCCCTCCCCTCCTCCCATACCCCCCACCATCCCCCCAGCCAACCACCATATCGCCACTTCCTTCTACATAGGGGATATCTAGAGTCTGTCATTTTACTCATGGCAGGGTCCAGGAACTCCCCTAAGAGTCCAGGCTGAGAGAGCATCCCTCTTTGTGTATGGACACATGAAGTCTGTTTGTATGCCAAGGATAAACACTGATACACTGCCCAGGGCCCCATAAGTTGCCCAGGCCTCCTCACTGACTTTCACACTCAGGGGGCCTAGATTAGTCCCATGCTGGCCTCTCAGCTGTCGGTCTGGGGTCCAAGAGCTCTCCCCTGTACAGATCAGCTGTCTCTGCTGGTTTTGCCAGCCCATTCTTTGCCAAATTGCTCATCGCTCCTCTCTCTCTGTCACTGGGTTCCATGGGTTCAGTTCAGTGTTTAACTATGAGTGTTTGCCTCTGCTTCCATCAGCCACCCTGACTTCTATGCCAAACTACCATGTATTCTCTTGGATTTATGTTAATCCACCAAGCCCAATTTGTTCTGCTCATATACCCTATGTTGTGTGGTCTCTCAGCTCAGAATGACTGACTTACTGGGACCTGAACCCTTAAAGAAAACCCGTTCTCCTTCTCCCAGCGCCTATCAACTGCCGATGACTCCTTGGCTAAGGGTGGGCTTTGTGCCTGTGTCCTGTCTCCATGCTGGGATTTTTGTCTGATCTGAGCTTGTGCAGATATTGTGCATGCTGCCACAGTTGCTATGCTATGAGTGTGTATGTGCAAGAAGGGGCTGTGTGAGGAAAACACCTTCCTTGTAGTCATCCACCATGTGGTCATCCACCATGTAGTCATCCACCATGTAGTCATCCACCATGTAGTCATCCACCTTGCAGTCTTCCTGTCTCCTCTTTTGCAATGGTCTCTGAGTCTTGGGGGGATGGGGTGTGATACAGATGTTCCAAGTACAAAGGAACTTAGTCAGAAAAATGACAAATGCTGCCTAAACACAGCCTGTTTACTGTGCTGGTTTAGGAGGCTTTACCGCCAAGTGCCTTTGCCCCCACCTTGGATTGACTGTGAAGGTAAAATTCTCTTCTCTATCCTTTCCACTAGGCAACTGTTGGCTACTGAAATATTCCACAGTCTTGCTTCAACATCAGTAACAGGTCTGCTTTAAGGTACCCTTCCTATATTAGGGGCTACCTGGCAGTTGGGATACTTGAAGGAGTGAGGGCCATGTTCCTCTCATGCAAGTGACTTGGAAGGTGTCTTTACACCAGGCCTCCCAGCCTTAAGACTGGGAGAGGGAAATAATTCACAAAAGGGAATGTCACCAGGGCCTCAGTAGGATCTGAGGTAGTCCTAATCATGCTAATATATTCTGTTGACCTGGGGGTCTCTGCAGAAATGGTGTGCATGGCTGTTCCTGAGAGCAATTTCAACTCCCCATCAACCCCTCCACAATGGACGTTATTCCTGGAAAGAGGAGCAGCAGCACCCACTGCTCCCAGGGTAAGTTGTTGCCTCCCTTCTCCTAGCCAATGCCTTCATTTGAAACTCAGTGGTCTTTCCAACCCAATGACCAAGTGACAGAAATGAATAGAACATCACCCTAGCTGTCTGGCACACTGACCATACCCTTCAAACTCTGATGACGTGAGCTATTCCATCCTTCCAAAATACCAACAGGAGCAGCAAGCACCAGGGTGTTCAGGGAGTTTCCTCAGAATCCTGTCACTACACTTCTGTCGGCAGGGCAGGATTTGGGGTCAGCTGGTCAGCTGTATCACCTTCTATACAACCTGCTGAGGGATAAGGGGCTTTCCCTTCTCTTCTGGGCACCTGACCCCACAGGAAGAGATTTAGCGCCACAACTACTCTTTCCTCACAGTAGGGCAACTCTCCTGCTGTACTACTGAAAGTCCCTACAGCCCAGTGTAACTCTAATGGCAGGTCAGCTTTAAGGCAGCCCTCATGCACTGTAGGCTAGCTGTCCCCTCCACTTCCTGAGTTCTTCCCATATGCACAAAAGCAGGAGTGAGGGTTAAGGAGAGGTTGGTTCCAAGAACCTGCACTCCTGCCTCCTCAAAGACCTTGGGGGCTCTGAGGTCTGGCTCAGCTTCTTATATTAATTCTCCAGGACATGGAACAATCAGAGACTCTTGTCCTCTCAGCAATCAGCAACAAGGAAGATGGGTTCATCAGCAAAGTTTCAAACTCAGCTACTGGAAGAGCCATTGTGCAATTCTGGGACTTTCCAGGTTCACATGTTGAAATTTCTAGTTAGGAAAAAAATTCAGGGCCACACTCAAAGAACATTTTGTGCTTTATTCAGACACAAGTTCATTATTTGTGCAGTCTTTCCAAACTTTCAGGCAATAAACCAATGCCATGGAATAATCTATGGGAAATGCAGGTTGGACCCATTTACTGTAAGTTGGTGTTGGGTCTGATGTGGGCTGGTCCTGCATTGCTGGAGTGATGCAATGCAGTATGGATTGATCTGTGTTTGTTAAATGCGGGCTAGAGACACCACCATCCAAACTTGTGTTTTACTCTCAAAAAATTGGACTCCTTTAAAATTCTCTTCCACTCTTAAGTCTAAGTAAATAGATTCACAGACTTCACTCATCTCTCTTTGTATTTACTCAACAACTGCTTGAAGAAGTGTCTTGATGATAGTGAGGCAAGACTGATAAAAGTCTTCTCGTGAGATCCCATTCCATGGAGAGACATTATGAATGAACAAGGGGAAACTTGGTGTGATAATAATATGAATAATAAAGAAAGCCCTCTCTCAACATACCTATCACACCCCAACTCTCAAGGCTCAGGGGTCTTCTTGGAGTAGGGGTCAGTAAGAATGTGAGAGGCAGAGGTGTTGGATGCCTTGAAGAAAAGACTGTGTTCCAGACACAGCAGGGCAGTTGCACAGGTGAACTCCCAGCAATTGTGACAGTATGAAAAAGATCTGTGCAAACTCAAAGAAGACAAAACCCCAGCATGGAGGGGCAAGGTGGGCACAAAATCCCATTTCCAGCTGAGAAGCTTTTGACCTTTATTGCTCCTAGGAGAGGAAGAGTCAGTTCTCTTAAGTGATATGACAGCTTGTTGACCAACCTCTAGGACAGATGCCATCCCCAATAGTAGTTGGTTCATTCAAACTGGACTTGAAGACAGGGAAAAGAAGAGAAAACTTTAAGTTGGGTGGGTACGGAGTTCAGAGTGGAGTTGAGGAGGACATGAGAATATGATCCAAATGCGTTGGACAAAATACTCAAAGAATGATACACTGTTGTTAACAAGGAAAAAAGTTTATTAGAAGAGCTCTTCTTAATTTCTAGGAAAGAACTCGCTTGTCTTCTAATGTTTCTATCAAAGAAGAGGGTGGGTGCTGGAGAGATGGGTCAGCATTTAAGAGCACTGGATGCTCTTCCAAAGAACATGGGTTCATTTCGCAGATATCACATGTTGGGTCACAACCATCTGGAAGAGAAGTTTTAAAGGACTAAAAATGTTTGAGAGAAGCAGGCCAATGTGGATGGTGCTGTGTCTAGCCCACATTTAAGACATGCATGTGGTGCATGGACACACAGCCAGACAAAACATCAAACCAAACTAAAGGAGTAGGAGGGTGGTTGAAAGAGTGGTCCTGTGGGAAGTGAATTTTTGAGTTTAGAATGACTGAGGATGTCATTACATAATCAGTAAAACATATCCCAAGGAAGTCAGAAGAGAAAGGGGATTGGCTTCAAATGCAGTCCCCTGTGAAGCACTTCCCCAAGCAGGACCATAACCAGGGAGTGTGGGAGGTTGTAACTGCTCCTCATTGCCTATTGCTAGAACAGTATGAGCTTATCCATCCAGACCCCTGGCCACGAAAGAATCCCTTTCCCAAGGAATGGAAGTCATGTAAGGAATAGCCAAAATGGCTTGGCAGTGACTTGGCTAAGGACCAAGAGACAAAATTGGTTAACAGCTTTTCCCTTATAGCTCTCATGTCACAGTACCAAAGTAACTAAAATATGGCCAAAACTAGAAGGAGGTATCTCTTTGAAGATTCTAATCTAAGACAACTATTCTCAAACATGGTGCCCATCCTTGCTGCACTTGCTTCATCCTTCATTGCTTTACTGATATACTCCTCGACACCACACCACCCTGTCTGCATCAAACAGACAGCTCTTCACTTCCATTCTCCTCAGCTGCTGTTCCTTCTTCTGGCTGTGATTCACCATCTTCCAACTTACTCGGTTTGTTACATCAGCTTGTGTCTCCAGCGAAATATTCACATGCCTCTTCTTGTAACAAACAATTTCAGGAAAAAATCTCAGCTATTTCTTTCTGTCTGGGCTCTTTTTGTTTCTACTACTGTCCTCAGGCTCCAGCCCAGGGTCTCTTAGAACAGAGAAACTAATGTGATGCCCTCATCATACCTTCCATATAGTAGCTATGCCCCTTCCTTCTCTAGGGAAGTAAACACACTCAGTTTTTCTTTTGATTAATTTTTATTAATGGGGTGGAGATACAAAATGAATTATGGCCCTGCCCCATGGACTAAATGGATTTTCTTCTAAGATAAACTCAGGTAGCAAAACCTAGTGTTGCTTTTCTAGCTTCAACAACTGTTTGCTGATGCTATCTCCAACATCCCTATGCTATGCTTTGCCCCTTCTGCCTGAACCCAGGTTAATATAATTTAGCAGCCAGTGAGCCTTCCTCATGCATGTTTATCATATGTTATTTCCTCAGGATTTTGAAGCAAATCCCTATACTGTTGTTTTGGGCTCCTGACTTATCACAGTATGCAAATTTAATCCACTCTTTTGTCTTCCATAGCAAATACTTAGGAATAAATACCCTTGATTCTGGAAAAGTCCTTTCCCAGTGTTAAATCCACCCACCTATGTGGATGCTAAAACCAGTTATTGCCTGCCTTCCTCCTGTTTCCTAGGCCCAGCTTAATTCTGAACTATGCTACAAAAGGACATTAGCTCAGCTTTTGGATTTGCTATGCACCACCAAGATTATGACATTTTTATATTTCTTTTTCCGACGTTAATTTCCATTCCTTAGAATTTGATGCCACATCACTGGATGGAAAGTACTCATCCTGATTATTCCCAGTCGGGATGGAGAAGACTCTGACAGCCCTAACTTGTCATGTTCCTGAAAATGACAGTATTGCCCAATCTGGGAAAAACAGATCGGTTTAAGAGAAATCTTTATGTTATGAAAGCTAAATTATGGCCAAGTGGATTATGCAAGATCAAACAGGGGGTTGCTCCACTAGTAGAGGGACAGTATATATACATCTGTCACTCAGCCCCAGCCATATCTCCTCAACAAGTCACAGAAGCTGCTCACCTGGGGTCTCAGCAGGAACTGATATCCCAAGGTGAGTTCTCAGAACTTTCCCACATTTGCTCTTTGTAGATTCTTTTCCCCACCATCATTGATTTGTTGCATTTCGTACTCTGTCTCTTTCATGAATCTACTAGATGGATTGGAATTCGCTGGAGGCAGTATTTTTAGCATGAAGATTTGTTGTATGCTTCTGTGTGACTTCAGAGAAGGATGAAGTCACTCTTCTAAAGATAGACTTCAGAGATATATAATGGTTATAAAGCCCCTACACACCTCTCTGCAAACTTTCTATAAAGTTGTGTTTCTGCTGGCAAGATTGGAATGAAACGTGCTTTATACTAATGGTCCAGTTACAAAGTCTTAGACAGTGGGATTCTAGTGAAACACGTGGAAATAGAGATCTAGATATTTGCCTGGAATCCACTGTATCACCTGTCACTAAATACATTTGTTACTGGCTTGCAAAGACATCTCAACATTGAAAAAGCATCCTGCACCCCAAGGAAAGGCATATTCATTCTTGTATTTTCCTGGCCTTACAACAGGATGAAGCCTTCTATTGCCATCATATTTTGTTTCTTGTTCCTGGGAGTTGACAGCCAAAGATGGTTCCAGTTCATGAAAGAAGCTGGTCAAGGTAAGGAGAAAGGATGGGAGCAAGAGGTTATATCTGTGAGTTCTACATACTTACTGGAGCAGGGACCACGAACTTAAGGGCGCACATGCTTGTGAAGTCTCCATGGAGAGAGAAGCAGTGTCACACTTCCTATGTAGTTCTGAACTTTTTTTGGTCAGTGCTGACCTTTATCTATGAGGATCCCAAGCCTGAGATAAGGTAGGATTTGTACAGCAGCTTTCCCACAGGAATGTAGGAATAGTCTCTGTACTTGAAAGATGCTGATTCACCACCAGAAGAGGGTGATCTGCTGCTCCTTTGTGGAAGATAATGAACAGATCATTTCTATGTCTGGTGGCTGTGAAATGAAGTGTATCTCAAGTGTAGAATGTCCCACGCCAGGTACAGGAGAACCCATGCAATCCCCCATCCATGGTGACAGGAGCTAAGGCTAATAGAACAGTGAAAAGAAATTGTCCAAAGAGCATTATGTGTGGAAAAAAATTAATTTTTAAATTAATCTTGTGGTATTGGTGCCACATCTACTCTTTCAGTAAACTGAGGCACAAAGCAACATAGGCTATCAAACAAAATCCCTGGAAGAGCAGAGGTTAGCCCAGGTTGTCCAGCTCCTCTGAATCCACTACACAGCTCCCAGAAGAGAGAGAGGACTTGATGGGCACACGCTCACTGTTTACCTGAGAAGCAGCAGGTCATGGCTTAGGGAGGGCAGCTCCTGTGAAGGAAGCTCCAGATCCTCCACCACCCACAGAAGGGAATGGCTGACTTACCTGGAATACAGGCTGCTGCGGCAGAGACATGAACTAGGATCTGTCACCAAGGGCAATACATGCTACTAGTCACAGCAGGATCAAAATTAAATGAACCTAGGTAGTGGTCTTTCTCTCCCCCCCAACTCATTACTTTTGAAGATAGTTCCCATTTAATGCTATCTGGACATGATTATTTCACTGCACAGCACACCGCTGCTTCCTTAGTTTAGAATTTTGCTGTCTGTGGCACCGTCCTGAGGAGCAGAGAAGTGAGATGACGATACATTGAGTATCCTCCATGACCATCCCATATGCATTTTCTCGGTTTTCTGTATAATCTCCAAGGTGTCTAATACTCTTCCCTGCTCTGGAGAGGATGTAGAATTTGTAAACCCAGTGTGTCCTTTGCCACCTAGAGTCTCTGATCATCCAGCTGTCTCAGTTGTTATCTGAGAACTCACTGTTGTCCTCTGCTGAGGGAGTGCTGAGAACTGCTCAGGTTGAAACAGGCCCTGGACACTCCATGGACTCTGAAAATGACTGCACTCAGTTTGCCTGGAGAGCAGTTTCTCCCAATGCCTGTTCTACATGAGATCTTTGACTGCAGTGGAGGTTTTTTTAATACAAAGGAAAAGCCATTTTATTGGCTACTAGCAGAACTCCATGCCATGTTTAAGAGACATTTCCTAACCAAAGTGAGCAGGAAATGCTGTAAATATTGAAGGATGCAAAATTACACAGACAATAGAAGAAGGAAATGAAGTTTGAAATGTCATACCAGAAAAAGTATAGTTCATAGGTTTAACTTGAAATGAGATGAAAAAACTAAAGAAGACTCTGAACAGGAAAGAAAAAAACAAACTCACACCAAACTAAATGTACGTGCAGAGTAGCGTACTGCCCACTTTCAAGAGGCAGCAACTAGCGACTACATGCAGTAGACTAGAGTGCACCATCGTAAGGCAATGGCAGATCACAGTGCAAATATATAGGCAATGACAGAGAAGGCAAGTAAATAAGTCAGAGCTTATGTGCATATGTGTTCCTTCATGCAGACTTATATTTCATGCAGTGAAGATTGTAGCATTTGGATATATAGAGTTTTCTGTTCTGCCTGATCCAGCAGCTATTTAGTCCCAATTAAACACACAGAGGCTTATATTACTTATAAATTGCATGGCTTACAGGTCAAGCTTCTTATTGGCTAGCTCTCTCTTAGATATTAACCCATTTCTTTTAATATAAGTATTTCCACGTGGTCTTATCATACCAGAAAATGTCTGGGCCACGTGCTTCCTCAACAGCTACATAGCATTTAATAGTGACTCCTCTCTGGGTCCTCTCCCCAGAAATCTCATCTTGTAGCCCCACCTACTTCCTGCCTGGTCAGTGGACAATTAGTGCTTTATTCATCAACCAAGAAGAGAAAACATATATATAGAAGGACATCACCAATCACTTGGGATGCTAAGGCAGAAGGATGATGAGTTTCAGGCTGGTGAGGGTTATATAGAGATGTACTATGTCTCTAAAGGAAGGGATAGAAAAAGAAGGAAGGGGAGAGGAGGAAGGGAAAGGGCCTCATGTTCATATATATACCTTAAGAAGTTTCCCTTTACCATTTTAGAGAGAGTTTAATCGTCATATGATGAAACATCCCCTAGAGATCTTCTCTCCTCAGTACACTTTTTGTGCAGCCAAGATAAACAACAACAGAGATAAGATAAGAATTCATCAAAATAAAACTTGCTCTAATACACTTCTCTTGCACATCCATGGGGAAGTAAGAACTATTCAATTCAAGGCAGCAACATTTCTGTGGGCTTTTGAAAGGCTGAGTTGAAAGGAAGATTTAACGCTCAGTTTTGGCTAAACCCAATCTTCCCCACCATTCTCTTCCCTCTCCAGGGACTAGAGACATGTGGAGAGCTTACTCTGACATGAGAAAGGCCAACTGGAAAAACTCAGATAAATACTTCCATGCACGCGGGAACTATGATGCTGCCCAAAGGGGACCAGGAGGAGCCTGGGCTGCTAAAGTGATCAGGTAACAGAGGTCTTGGTGAGCAGAGCTTGAGTGCTTTGGACAGTCAGGAGGGGGATGTCTTCTACATCCTGTGCCTTACTCTTTTCTGTGCATTGTACTGAGAGAGGCTGGCAGTGATACATGATCCCATCCTCTCTCATGAGGGTGACATCCTGCACAGAGCAGGTGCTCACTCAGACAGCACGTCTCTGTCCCTGACTTCCCTGGGCTCCTCTTAAGCCTTCTCTTGAGAGACAGGAGTCCAGAGCATGGGGTTACTGCCTTCAGCATAATTATGGCTCTTCTTCTTCTCTGTCTTAAATACAGTGATGCCAGAGAGGGTATTCAGAGATTGACAGGACGTGGAGCAGCGGACTCAAGAGCTGACCAGTTTGCCAACGAATGGGGCCGGAGTGGAAAAGACCCCAACCACTTCCGACCTGCTGGCCTGCCTAGTAAATACTGAGTTTTGTCTTCATGCTGTTCCCAGCCATGGGTACAGAAGCACTTATTCAATTGAGTTAGTTCCTAAACTCCGGATCTGTAAACACCCCAAAATGTTAAATAAATACTTGTAAAATGCCACATGTCTCTGTCATTTTGAAAGAGCACAGGGCATTTTGTCTTTTTAAAGAAAGAAATTAAAAGACAGGAATTGGTTTGTAACTGTACATGTCTATACATGTGCTAAAACATGTATTATGTATTACATCAAAACCAGGCAGATAGCATGAAAGCCCTGTATATATGATTTCAGTTATAAAGTTGAAAGCTAGATAAAATACAACACATTCTTGGCTGAGGATGTAGCCTAATAACAGAGTGATTACCTAGCATGCATTAAGTCCTAACTTCCATCCCCATGCCCTCCCCATTAAACATCAGTGAATTCTTATTTAGCAAAATATAACTAAAAAGACTGAAGTCGAAATCAATACCATCCTGTAACTGTCTTAATAGATTTACACTTTCCTCAAAGAACA